>NC_133972.1:145841858-146155125 GCF_047716275.1 Strix uralensis | reverse complement strand
AAAAAACTTAGGTTAAACTGAAAACAGGTGAATACCAAATAAATTGCTGCTTGGGATACTTAAATATTAGGTTCACAGGATTAGCATACTAATGACATTGCTATGAGAATACATGACCTATTATGTTTATCAATTGCAAATGTAATTTCTAAAATATACTAGGTTACTTTTTTTGCATATTATCCTTCTTAATTGCATGGAAGATCATGTCTCTCAGAAGGAAAAAATGGAAAAGCATGCACATATGTTTTTCCTTGGCCTTTTCTGCTATTTTGATTCTGTCTTCATGTTTGAGCTAGAAAAACAATGTATTTATACCAAAAAGCCTATACAATGTCTGAGCTTTATAAATGTTACCAGTGATGAGTGTCAGGAAATTCTTTTCTTTTAGCAATTTATTTTTTAAATACGTATAAAAGTATAGATAAATCCTAATCTTGCTGTTGGTTGTTAGAGACACTTGACTGAATTCTGCCAGGTACTGAGTTCTCTAAGCATCCATCTGAACCTGTGGCTATTGCGAGTACCCAGGAATTCACAGCATCAGGTCCTAATTAAGCAAAGCTAAAATTGTTCTATTACATAGGGGAGCTAATAAAAGATAATCCCGTGGTTTGCTTTAAAACAATTACTGTATGTCCCTTACTGCCTGCAGGAATCACCTTGTCACATCCCTCACTTGCATCAATCCACCACTTCCCCTTCCCCCCTTCTATTTTTGTAATGCTGCCCTTTAACAAAAATAGAGTTTAGAGGATGACATAAAAGGAGAGTTGCAGATGTACCGAAATATATGCAGTCTTTCTGCTACTTGCAGAAGGATTACAAACAGCTGGTGAATTAGTGTACTGCAAGCAAAATAGACTTCCTTCTCAAATGAAGTATGAAGGCTTTTTTATCTTTATGAAAGCAGAAAGCTAATACAGCTAACCTAAGTTCATCATATTCTGCCACTAATCTACACAGGAATGTTTTACTTAAGAATTGATGTGTCTCTATAAGATAAGCAAGCAAGATAGCTTTCTCTACACTTTCTGTCTTTTTTCTTTACCTTAACATCTATGGCAGGAGTCAATTGTGATAGATTCTGTGGTGATCTGAAACAAGGATAGGATCTTACCTGTACTAAATTCACCTTTGCTTGATAATTAAGATTTGAACTCTGTACAGAAAGGCTACTGCATTCACCTATCGTGATCCAGGCTGAAACAGAATTTATGAAAGGTATGTGATCACTGTTGAAGATTATTTTTTTAAAAAGGTAAAAATGTTTGGCCAGAATTGTCGTTACCTCTGCCTGGCTCCATTTGAACCAAATGTACAGCAGGAAAATGACAGGTGTAATTTGCATAACTTATCAGAGAGAATCATTAGAAGCAAGCATGTAAAAATGGAAGTGCTAGATTCTGATTGATCCCTGCCCTCCCTGTGGCAGAGTCATCTCCCATGGGCATTTTCTGAAGAAGGGTTGGAAATGAAAGTGGGAAACATTAATTACAGATCAATATCCCATGAAAACTCTTCTACTGGACCAACATTTTCAAAACTGGGAAGTAAGTCAGAAACAGTAAGAGGTTAGGACAGAGGACGAGCTGGTTTCTGCACTGCCTTTTCCTTTTCATGGTTACAGCTTCTGACCAGATAGAGTTACTACATAGTGGAACAGATTGTCTTAATTGAAAAACAGGAAGCGAGTGGCTGAATTAAAATGTTGCCTTTCTTTCTCCCAACTGGATGCATTGCTCCAAAGAAATCATACTTTCCATGGATTTTACTTACTTCCTTCTCTATTAGCTCCATTGTCTCCTTGCAGAAGCTACAAGGGTTTTATTTCAAATGATGTGTTGTATTTACTTTTTTTGTTGTTGTTTTCATTCTGCTGTGTGGACCAAATAAAGTAATTTGGGAAACCACAGTATTACTTTTGATGTTCATTGCATTCTCTTCCTGTCTCTCCGTGGAAAGTGACAAACTGATACTATCTGTAGATTTTATGTACTGATAAAATCCATGTTCACCTTCTATCGACAGATTTCTGCAAGAAAACATGAATCAGATTTTTCAGAGCTATTATATTACTGAAAATACCACAAACCTTATACCAGCTTGATTGTAAAAAAGAAGGATTTCTAAAATATGGAAAGATATCCAGCAAGGAAGGGCAGCATTTAAATTTTACATCTTAGATATCTGACTTCGAAAAGCAGAAGGCAGAAAAAAAGATATTTTCAATGTAGAAGTGGCTTTAACTTATATTTAAAAACTCTTTTGACCATGGGAAACAAACATTCTATGCCATAAAAGCTTATATTTCAAGTTGTAGTGACATCATTAATTGCTGAAAAGGCATAGGAAGTGAAAAAGTAACATTCAGTGAAATAAAG
This sequence comes from Strix uralensis, assembly GCF_047716275.1. Lineage (NCBI taxonomy): Eukaryota > Metazoa > Chordata > Aves > Strigiformes > Strigidae > Strix > Strix uralensis. The sequence goes on along the minus strand of NC_133972.1, from coordinate 146,152,741 downwards.
GAACTATCTGATTCAGTTAAATACCTCCCGTTTCCACTGAAAGCAGCTTTCCTGCTGACTTTAGCATAGCCAGTTATTTTTTTAGAGACACAGACTTTCAAACACCGCTTATGTGCAATACAGTATGAATTTACATGCAGTCCTATCTGTAAAGGTATAGTAAAAAAACCTATGAAATATAAATCCATAAAAGATATGCAATATGTTGTTGCATTTGTAGTATTTTGCTTAATGCAATTTTAGTTTAATCATAATGTAAGAATATTTATGATATTGATATCTCTACCGGAAATATTTGCATGGATGTTTAAGGGATGTGTTTATTATTCAAAATATTATATTTCTTATGTCTTTAAAATGAAAAAAACCCTATTATAATGAAAAAAATTAAATATAAGTGATATGGAAAAAAAAGGTTTGGCCAAGTCACATTTTCTGTAGATGTTTAGCTTGCAGTTCATCTGCTTCACTGATGTAAACTTAAAACTACATTAATTATAATGGTAAAGTTATTTTATCTAATGGATTCAAATACCAAGTGTTAGATATGGTTTGAATAATCATTTTCCCAAAGGAACTTTGTAGCTTGACCTTTTGATTTTGTTACAAGCCTTTTTAAAGTAGCACAACACCATCTGTTGGTACATTATGTATTCATGTATTTCCTATATAAATGTCTTAGGACAAAGTTTTAGTACTTTTCTTAAGATAATTTGAAACAACCTATTGGGACATACAAAAAAAAGGCAGTGGAGATTAATGTATTTTTGGTTAATACACTGTTGGTATCTTTTTTTTTTTTTTTTTTACATGACAGCATGTAATTTATAATTGTGCCATAGAAGACATACCAAATAACCAAGATTTTGTACATTAGTCTTATAGTAATATACAGTTTCTATTTGTCTGATGTAGCTGTTGCTACTAATGATTTTGCAATCTATGAGGAAAAATCCTATATTGGTGTTAAATTTTACTGATATGAATACCTCTCTTTTGAAGTACATGATTGACTGCAATGATATTCTTAGAGCCTAAAAATGATGGTGGCCATTTCCAGCTAGTGACAATCACTTTGAGACTTTGCTGCTTGTAGGATGGCAATGGAAGTAGTGAAGCAGTCCTTATGAATTCCTGATGAAATGCGTTGCTTTGGTTGTTTAGCATATGTGTGTCAGGGGAGATAGGCCTTTCCTTTGTGGAATCTAAAACAGAAGAAAAAAAGTCCAAGCAAGTGCTAAACTGTAGGATTTAAATAGCAAATTCTGCTTCCCAGGTTGGTGTCCAGTTCCCTGCTTGCTTTTAGAAATAGTGAAATAGAAGAAACAATTCTGCAGTAAAACACTGTGATGGTAAGCATAGTCAAAATAATGCCAGTAATATATATATGGATTAGACCAAAATAATCAGCTTGCAGGTGAGGTATTGCAAAGCTGTAGGGATCAAAGATGTTAATACCAAGGCAATGACAAGGTGGGGTAATCTGGAATGTGATGAAAGAGTCACTTTGAAACCTTACCTTCCTTGATACATCAGCAAGTGACAGTTGCATTTATGTAGCGGTTTATGTGTTCCAAGCCTTGTCTGGATTATTGCAATGCTGTGCTGAGGAAAGTTGGAAAGCATCACTCATTCTTATTTATGCTGCCATGAAAGCCAGCTGATTTTCCGAGGGACACCTAATGGGCCAGTGGCTCAACCAGGATTGTTCTGACTCCAGCCTCATCATTCTTTTTGATATATGCCAATCACCTTGATCTGGCCAGTGGTGTTCTGGGATCCAGGCATCTGAATGAACTCCACAGTTATATAGAACAAGCCATGGAAAACAGTAAAAGAAAAATCTAAGCCCAGCAAAGATCAAGGCTATTCCAGGTGGGAACACATGTGTAACCTCTCAGAAGATACACAGAGAAGGAGAAAAAGAGGCAAAGAAAGTAAAAGGCTTGACAAATAAAATGAGTCTTAAATAGACTGGAGGTTATAGAATTTTGTGGGCAATCTCCATATCACACAGTATGATGGCTGTCAGAGAAGTAGACCACAATTCTTGCAAAATGTATACTAGACTGCTTAGATATCAGGCAAAAAGTTGCAAAATTGCATGCAAGTTCCTCCTTAGTTTGAAATTCATAAACAAAATGTGTTATTGAATAGGTGTTGCAGAAAGAGAGCTCTGTGGAGAATTAACTTCCTGGGGCTTATTTTTGTCTTCAAACATGAGGACTTTTTTCCCCTAATCTTGCAACACTCTGCTAGATAGTTTGTTTTCTCCAAGACTGGCTCCTCATTTTTATTTTTTTATTTTTTTCAATGACTGTGGATAACTACTAAGAATTACTCATTATCTTTTCAACTTGTTTAAAATATTAAATTACTCAACACCCCTTCTGCATAGGGGTTTTCAGTCTCCTTCCTATAAACTGTTTCTTCATTTCACATTGAACTAAATAGTGACTATTTCTGACGAAGGAATTGACTCTCATTCTTAACTTGTTCATTGTAGCATAATGGGACTCTGTTGCTTCATATAGCAAACTATCTGACTTCTACTGTGTCAATACTAATAATTAGTGTTTTTCGCATGTTCATATTTCCTGATTCTCTGCCAGTTCTTTTTTTTGTCCTCATGTTAGGAGCAGTGTCAATGTCTTATAGGCTGAAGGTAAGAGGGTCCATGAAATATGCTGGCTGTTTAGGAGTGTAAGTATGTAGGCATGTTTTCCCTCCTAGACGACTACAGTTCTTCCTGTCTTGGAGGTCTTGGAATGACACTGGGTAAAAGTATTTGAGTTATAATACCAAATGAAGTCTCCCCTTCTCCATGAGGAGAGTGTCTGTCTAAGGATATCAGTCACCTTAAACATAGTTTGCAAGGAGAATATGCTTAGCCAAAGTTAACAGTCTGTTTCAAACCAAGGTTTTGCAATGGAGTCAACTGAACATTCTGTTAGAATTACTAATTTAAATCAGCCAGCCTCAGGACATGTTCCTGTGTGCACCTATGCACCCTCTCTTGTGAGCTAAAATATACTTTCATTTCAGTTTGACAGTAGTTTACACAGTAAAAGAATCGATTGTTTTTATGACCATATAAGAAGTAGTCTGGAGTAATTTTAGAGCAATTATTAACAACAGACCTTGGGGGGAAAAAAAGTATAAAAAATATCAGTAGTGACTTTCCTGGATTTCTAATCTCTCAGGGACTTTTCCATGGTTTGAGCCAGTATGAGCAGGATTCTACAACTCTTCAGGCTATTACAGTTTTGGGAGCTTCAGTCTAAAATCACAGAATCACACAGAATAGTTGAGGTTGGAAGGGACCTTTGGAAGTTATCTGGTCCAACCCCCTACTCAATCAGGGACACCTAGACCAGGCTGCCCAGGACATGACCAGATGGCTTTTGAGTATCTTCATGACATCTCTGGGCAACCTGTGCCAGTGTTGACCACCCTCACAGTGAAAAAATGTTTCCTTATGCTGAGAGGGAACCTCCTGTTTTTCAGATTGTGCCCACTGCCTCTGGTCCCATCACTGGGCACTGCTGAAAAGAGCCTGGCTCCACCTTCTCTGCTCCCTCCCTTCAGATATTTGTACACATAGATAAGATCCCCCCTGAGCCTTCTCCTTTCTTCTCTTCTCTATGCTGAACAGTCCCAGCTCTCTGTCTTTTCTCATAGGAGAAATGCTCCAATCCTTTAATCATCTTCATGGCCCTAGAACTTTCTTTTTTTTTTCTTTTTTTTTTTTTTTTTCTGAAGCAGTCATAACTTATCCAGCCAGATTCTTCAACACAGCACCCTTATCCCTGTAAAGCACTTCATATTTTCCTAGAAGGTACAGAAATTCTAGTAAGATGTAAAGGCAGTGTCCCCTAACATGCGCTCTATGATTTGAGTGTTTACATCTACTGGAACTGTTAGTTTTATTTGTGGAAGTGTTTCCGCTGGTCTGGGTCCATGCCAGACTCTCCAGAGATTTCTGTTAGTGACTGGAGAAAATTTTCCTGAGCAGCTAACAAATAAGGTCCACATTCTGCAGTTGGTTATAAATGTGCATACTGTTACAGGGAATGATCAAGGTATAAGGAGTTTCTTTCCAGGACAAGGATTTGTGTCATAGTTGTTATAACACTAACCCACTCTTGGTACAGACAGTCAGTAGAAGTAGTGAATGAACAATGTAACTCCTGCCTTTGGAGCTCAGTAGTATGATCCCTGTTCCAAGTGTATTTCAGAGTCTCTCAAGCACAGTGCGTATCCCACATCTACCACTTACGGGTAGGTCCTCGCCTGCCTGGGATCTTCAGATGTCTCTGTCCTGGTGCTCCTGACTGTTCTTTTACAGCTTCCACTCCTGCTGCTCTGAAGCTACTTTTTTTTTTTTTTTTTTTCCATGCACAAGTGTGGCAATAAAGCAAAGGATTTAGAATATTTAAACTAAACTTGAATTATAAACGAGAGGAAATCAACAAAGAGTTTTGAATATATTTTGCCTTTTTACTCTTGCCACTCCTTGGATTCTGAGTTTGGTTCAAGTCACTAACCAGGCAGAGCTTCTGGCCTTGGGCTGCAGTCTTGATTCTTGCAATGGAGTTACCTCTCACTGGGAAGAGGAGATCAGTCATCATACACTTGTGGGCAAATTCCAGACTCTGTCCCCTTTCTCCTGACTTCATGTAGGAAGAGACATACAAGATCATGTATTGGTAAATCTACTGTCAGAGTCTTATATAATATGGATGTTCAGTTTTATATACATTTTGCAGCTGTAACACAGAAAAAACTATAAGCATATACATACTTGAACAGTGGAGATGCCTCAACTAATTTTGAACTATCTAGCTGCAGCAACACTGAACTCAGTGAGGCCTAATTTATCTTGTTCTTTGGCCCACTGTGAGCCCAACTGTGCTACTTCTAGTACTGTATCTAAATATTTACTGTAGTGCAGTTTGCAACCACAGACTTTTCTGAATTATTAAGTTCTTGTTACAAATTCTGTAATCCACAGTAAAGATTACTATCATTAATGTGTCTAAGTCTATGCCAATGCCTCATCTAAATTGTTTTTTGGGGGGTTGTCACAGTAATTCACAAGAAAAGAAGCTGGTCACTTTTTAGTTTAGGTCATTGGAGAACTACATTTTGCAAGTTGGTATTTTGACTTTTTCTTTTGACATGTTCGTAATGACAAACAAGATAGTTGCTTGGTCTGAAGGTGATTCCTTCTATTTAAGATCTTTTCCACCCTGCTATACAATTTCCAAGAAGTGGATTTGTTTGTGAGCTCAAGCCATTCCAGACTAATGTATTCTGAACATGCAGGCTCTTTTTTAGCTGTCAAGGTTTAGTTATCTCAAATTACAACCATAGGTAGCAAATGAATCATAACCATTAAGCTATTATATTATCTATCATAATTCTTGTTCTCATTCTGTAGACATTTCTGATAGACTAGTTTAGACTATACTGGACTATATGTTCTTGTTATATACTTTTTTTTAGAAGTATTTTTCTCACTAGATAGATACCATACACAATATACCCAGTCTGTAAATTCACATCAATCTCTTCTAGTAAGAAGACAAAACATCACCAGTGAAGAACTGGTGGCATTAGAGATATGAGATAGGAAAAAACAGCAGAAGATTCCCTATAATGCTCTATGTAAACACTTCTGTCTATCTCTGGCTGGCTGACTATAAAGTTCACAGAATCACAGAATCATCTAGGTTGGAAAAGACCTTGAAGATCATCTAGTCCAACCATTAACCTAACACTGACCGTTCTCAACTACACCATATCCCTAAGCTCTATGTCAGCCCGACTCTTAACACCTCCAGGGATGGGGACTCCACCACCTCCCTGGGCAGCCCATTCCAACAACTAACAACCCGTTCTGTAAAGAAATGCTTCCTAATATCCAGTCTAAATCTTCCCTGGCACCACTTGAGGCCATTACCTCTTGTCCTATCGCTTATTAGTTGATTAAAGAGGCTCATCCCCATGTCTCTGCAACCTCCTTTCAGGTAGTTGTAGAGGGCAATGAGGTCTCCCCTCAGCCTCCTCTTCTCCAGACTAAACAACCCCAGTTCCCTCAGCCGCTCCTCGTACGACATGTGCTCCAGACCCTTCACCAGCTTCGTTGCCCTTCTTTGGACATGCTCAAGTAATTCAATGTCCTTTTTGTAGTGAGGGGCCCAAAACTGAACACAGTAATTGAGGTGCGGCCTCACCAGTGCCGAGTACAGGGGTAAGGTCCCTTCCCTGTCCCTGCTGGCCACGCTATTTCTGATACAAGCCAGGATGCCATTGGCCTTCTTGGCCACCTGGGCACACTGCTGGCTCATGTTCAGCCGGCTGTCAATCAACACCCCCAGGTCCCTCTCTGACTGGCAGCTCTCCAGCCACTCCTCCCCAAGCCTGTAGCACTGCTGGGGGTTGTTGTGGCCGAAATGCAGCACCCGGCATTTGGCCTTATTGAAACTCCTACAGTTGGCCTTAGCCCATCGCTCCAGCCTGTCCAGATCTCTCTGCAGAGCCTCCCTACCCACGAGCAGATCAACACTCCCACCCAACTTGGTGTCATCTGCAAACTTACTGAGGGTGCACTTGATCCCCTCATCTAGATCATCAGTAAAGATGTTAAATAGGAGTGGCCCCAAAACCGAGCCCTGGGGGACACCACTCGTGACCGGCCGCCAACTGGATTTTACTCCATTCACCACAACTCTTTGGGCCCGGCCATCCAGCCAGTTTTTTACCCAGCAAAGTGTGTGCCCATCCAAGCCTCGAGCAGCCAGTTTTGCCAGGAGAATGCTGTTGGAAATGGTGTCAAAGGCTTTACTAAAGTCAAGGTAGACAACATCCGCAGCCTTTCCCTCATCCAATAAGCAGGTCACCCTGTCGTAGAAGGAGATCATGTTTGTCAAGCAGGACCTGCCTTTCATAAACCCATGCTGACTGGGCCTGATCATCTGGTTGTCCCTCATATGTTGTATGATGGTACTCAGGATGAGCTGCTCCATCAGGTTCCCGGGCACTGAAGTCAAGCTGACAGGCCTGTAATTTCCCGGATCATCCTTCTGACCCTTCTTATAGATGGGCGTCACATTGGCCGATTTCCAATCTGTTGGGACCTCCCCGGTCACTGAAAAGTCAGTATTAGTTGCAGTAGTTAGCTCTGTAATTAAAAAAAACCCATTAGCCACGATTAATTGGCCTAAATGGAGAAATGACCTGGTCATATGGATACTAGTTCTGGAGTTAGCTTATTTATCCATACCATAGTAAAAGCCTTAAATATCTTTTCAAAATGGTGTCAGCACTTGAGCTGCTAAATCCTGTAGTGATCAGTGTAAGTTAGATTCTTAAATGTATGCTTTTTGAAAATATATATCTGAATTACTCAGACATTTTAAATCATTTCACTTATAATGTCTTAGGTGGAAGTGTATTAAAAAACAAAAGTCAAAATATTTTGAAATTATGAAATCTCACATTTTTACTCAATAGAGATAGGAATTTTGTTTGCATGACATCTAAAAAAGGAACGGAAATATATGAATAATAGTTATATGCAGCTGCACTACTGAAGGTGTTTATGAAATTGTTTTGATCTGTGCTTTATTAGACTGATTTACTAATCTTTCAGGTTCATAGAACATAATTGTACTGTAGTTTATACTATGTACTGTCATTCAGGAACATTAATAATTTGTTGAAAAATTCTCATCTATCTTAGAAATCAGTAAGCTCTCTGAAACTCTGATTATCTTCATAATATTTTTGCTTAAGCTTTAATGATGATACAGGTTTTCTTTGTTCTTGGTAACAGTGTGGTGTCAACATACTGTTTTTAAAAGCACTCTTCCCAAACTAGCAAAATCCAAATGATTGAAGTCCATTGGTGTATTTAATACACTTTAAGTTAGCCCATGCTTTATCCTTCAGATGAGACAAACATACAGACATGTGACAAAGTGCTATCAATTCCATGGCCAGATGATCCATATAAGCATAGCATTAGTAGCAGTTATAAACTAAAATGAAAGTTCTTTTCATCATGTCAGAAACCCCCCAAACCTTAGGCTTCTAGTCAATGACATCCAAAATCTGGAAGGTGATACAGCTCATGTGCTGAGCACTTACAGGTTATATGGACTCTTGCAGAAGTGGCAGGTCCCTAACAAACTCCTAGCATCTCTACAGCTTTCATCACCAATGAATTCTCTTTATCTTTTTCCTTACAATTATGAAAAGAGAAGGTGGAATTATGGTGAAGGAATTTTTCTGGTGGAAACAAATGTGTGTAAAGCATGGTTTTATGGTTTTAAAATGTATAGATAAATGGGACATAAGCCCTGAAGTTCAATTAGTGAGAAAAAATATTTTTAGGCTAATTTTATTTATGTTTTTGTTTTTATTTTTTTTTTAAAAATGAAGTGTTTGAGTGTCCATGTTCTTCTGAATTACTCCTAGCATGTCAACTGAACTCCAGTGTTTGTTAATAGGCTAACAATGGGAACTAACATACAAATTAGTGCAAGCAGATTCTTAGTAAACATACATTTTAGCTTCTAGTTTCCTGGAGGTTAATGTGGACAATGAAATAAGATTAAACAAGAGGTTTCTTTAGCTTATTTAAAAATATTAGAAAGAGTGACTCACATAAGAGAGTTCAAATATATAAAAGACTGCTGCAGAGGGGAAAGGAACAATCACTTCCCCTCACCAGCAGCAGGTAAAATGAGAAGTTACAGGCTTAAATTATAGTAAAGGAGATTCAACTCTATGGCAAACTTCACAGCAGTAGGGTAGTAAAGCACTGTAATAGAGAGGGAAGTGGTGGAAGTCGTTGTCTTCCAGCTGTGTTTTTCTGTGGTTACCATGGCTTTCATTTTGCTGCAGGACAAGAAAGTCCTGCCCAAAAACTTCACTTGAGGTAGCAATATTTTATCTTCCTAAACTGTTTAAAGGAATGGGACACATCACTGATTTTGGAGTCTATGAAAAGGGTCTTAGTTAGTACCTAAGACATTACATGTTAGATGGATCTCCTTCACTATTTCCTTGTTCCGAGACAGATGAGTTCCTCAGGATGATAGATAGCTTGCCAACAATGCATTGTCATTGCTCAAGTGCATTAAGGCAGAGAGACATCTAATTTCAGTAGAGAGGGAAGGGAAATTCTCATGGTCATAATTTCTTTAATAGGTTACCTCAAAATTATGAGGCTGTGAGAAAATTTCCTTTGTTCTCCTTCTGTGTCTGCCTCATTCTGTCTCTTTTCCTCTTTGCTGTTTTACCCACCTATATATTTTGGACTTAACTAAAGTTAAGCTTCTCCTCCATAGTTCCCAGCATTTTGACTATGCACAAGAGAATCTGAGGGGCATATTTCAGGTAGCTGGCAGACTGAGACAAGGTTCTTCAAAATTTGTTAATAGAAAACTAGGAATCTGAGGAATGCAACAGGAAACAGATTTGTTGTTTCTTACCTTGTTTTGTGATCCTTTCTCACAAGGACAGAACCCTAGCTCTCAAGCATTCACTAGTTACTAAACTTGTAGGTCAAACCGTCTGAATTTTCAAAAAACGAAACTTGTTTTCAGAGTGTCATCTGACTTTCTGGTATGTTGACTGTGTCTTCTGATTTCTATTTTGAAGGGTGAGGGAAGACCCAGGTGGTCTACTTCCTTTGTTCAATGATAGGAAGTGACTATCAAGCATCCTGTATTTAATTTGTATATAAGTCTTTTTAGAAGGGGAAAGGCTACACTGTCCTCTCCTGCTGTTTCTGAGCCACCTCTCTGTTCCTTTTCCGTGTCTGCAGTGGCACTAGATTCCAGTTTGTCCTCTCTACTCCACTTCTCCCATGAGCAATACTCCCCAAGCTACTTTTTCTCTCTCTCTTTTTATAGCTTTTCTAATATGGATATCTGAAGGTTTAGCTCCTGATAAATTTGTTTACTTGTAATGCCATACCTCTTGTTTCCTTCAGTTATGCCACAGTGAGGATGGTTTTGAGTAGTGATAGGTGGCCTCACAGGCCTACCAAGCAATTTTATGTGCCCTTAGCACCCGAAAGAGATTAATGAAAAACTCTGCTCTGTGTCTGCATACCAAATTCATACTGAGAAGGTGGGAAGAAGGTGGCATCATTTTAGACAACAGTGACACGCTTGTTTTTCTTCCCTGACTGATAATTTGTTTTAATATCACTGTCTTGAGAAGATCAATCTCAAAATAACCCATTCTTAAATATACTCATTGTAAATATTAATTCAAATGGACTCTACATGCTACATTGAAATCAGCTCACTCTGTGTCAAACTTACTTCCATGGTCTTGTTTTCACATATTGCATTTCTTTTGCCAGCCTTCCAGCTCTAGCTGGCCTTTCAGAGCTGTCTTCTAATAATGGAAAGAAAAACAGATTTCCTGTGCAAAGTGACACATTAACTAAATTATTTATGTGATGATCCAAATCTAGCACAAACTTAGTGTTCACAAGTTTACCCTTGAAGCTGAAGAGTGCAAGAAATCAGGAGTATGTAAAGTTGGATGCAGGTACTGATTGTAGCAATTCATTTATACTGGAAATAAGAGCATCTTCCTATCAAACACAATTTTGTTCTTATTCTGAATGGCTCCTCTATATAGAGAGTATGAAGGTGAAAGAGGTTAGGCTGGGTCTTAATCCTGTGTGTACTGTATCTTCCTGTTGTGTAGAGCTCACAAACATTGTTGAGATCATGTCTGAACTGCACTATGGGAAGGTAAACCTTGTTTAGATTAGTAATATCTGAACTCATAAACTGAAGATTTCCAGTATCTTTATTGCCAGTTTGATCTTTTATTTACATTGAGTCAATGTTCACCTATAATACATGTTCAGTGTTAGTAAACTGAACCACAGCAGTGAATTCATCCATCTTGAGGTTCTTCACTGGGTCTATAAAAGAGGAGTGCACCACCAACATGGTTAATCTGCTACAGAGCTGAATTGGGTGGACTCTGAAAGCTGAACTTAGGGCTGAAAACTGCAGACACCAGTTTGGTGTTAGACTGTGTATAAACAGTGTGTATAAACAGATAAAAAACCCAGAAGTGTTGTATGAGGCAGACAGAACCTACAACACACTGTAAAGGGAGAGTGGGTGGATAACATTCATTAATGTAATGATTCAGAATCTGTGAGCCGGGATGTGATACGATTGAAAGATGTGGTTGAACTAACTTTTTAATTTTTTTTTTTTTTTAATAGAACAGAAGATCAGATTTATGGGGTTACAAGTATTTTGTTACTCAGAGGGTGAGGCTGCAGCAATACAATTTAACTGTGTCTTGTAGATTGGCAAGATATGTACCTTTCATTCTAGTGAGTAGTTCTGGTCCTTAAATGAGAAGCTAAGACATTTTTAAAGATGTATCAGTGGTCTCATTGCTTCAAAGGTCTTACACTGTGCTTTGTATAGGCTAGATTTTGAGAATGCTTAGAACCATTAAGGTAACTGCAGCATGTTTCATAGGGTTTTCCAGGTGTTCTTAAGATATTGGCTTTAATCCATAAAGCTCTCAGTTATTTGGCCCATGCCTTCTCCCTCTCACTTCTACACAATTAAGAGGAGAGCATAAACAATTGGCATTAAATCCATCTTGATTTAAAAAGGAAGAGCCTCTTATCAGGGAGTTTCCTGAAAGTGGAGACAGACTGCTACTTCACTATCTCCTGGCTGCCTGCTTTGCCTATAAATATGTGATTTGGATATTCTTCTCAGAAAGCTGAATGTCTCCCCACCCTTTCTTTCATATTCTTTGAGAGACGATAACAGTATAGTATAACTGTGTGAGAGCTATTGAGGGTTTATTATGGTAGTTGATGAATATTATTATGTACCATGTGGATAGTCAATTATATGTGGCATATATTATAGATTTTATATTTTTTCTGATTTAAAAATTTCTTGAAGTGTCTAGAGCCAGGGTTAGGTGCTTAAATTGCAACTTCAAATAAATACATTAAATAAATAATTGATGCAGGCAGTTACAGATAATAAAGAGAGCTGGCTCCTGGGTAGAAAACACTGTAAGTCTTAAAATAGCAGAATCTTTAATAAAGGAGATGAAATATAAGCCCCAAAGAATTTATTCTCTGAAAAAAACAAATAACAAAAAACAAACCAAAACCAAACCCAAACTAACAGGATTTATGCTTGTTGAATTAGAAGTTTCATTATATATGGTACAAAACTAATTACTAAGGAACATTTTATTTACCTCTAATTTCTATTTAATAGCCATTGCACTTGTCATTGCAGGTATGGTTACAAAAGTATGGCTACCTTCCACCAACTGACCCCCGAATGTCGGTGTTGCGCTCTGCAGAAACCATGCAATCAGCTGTAGCTGCCATGCAGCAGTTCTATGGCATTAATATGACAGGAAAAGTGGACAGGAACACAATTGAGTAAGTAACCAGTACTGAACTGCTCTTGACTTTTCTGTTTCAAGCAGGGTAAAATAGAGCTGGAAAAACTTTATAACATATGAAGCAGGGTAACTGGGATATCCAAATAGTGTTCCAGCTTCAGGTGGGGAGATAAAATGTTTCTCTCTCTCCTTGCCTTTCTTTTTTTATCTTCTGTATTTCATGGTAGCAGGTGGTCACCTGCCTAACTGCTGTCTGCCTTTGGGCAAGTGATTGTAAAGAAAATGTTTCAGGGTTAACTAAAGAAAGGGCCAAAAGGTTATCAATGTGGTAGTGGAGAAACCTATTCAAAATTGGCAAGAATTCATGAAATGTTCACAGTGGAAAGAGTCTTTTCTTGCTGGAAAATCTTTAGTGTGAATTTTCTTATCCTCATTGAAAAAAAATTTAGCACACTCCTTGGGCCTATTCATTTAATGGTTTCCAGTAGCAAAAGACCAGGTGTGGTCATTTTAACATGCAGTAAAATTGGATTAGTTTTGCATGCCCTTCGTAGTTCTGGAGTTGTGTAAGGCCAGCAGTGTCTGATTTTACTGACAGACTGAACGTAGAGAAACTTTCTGAAACAGCTATTAAAAGACACTTACAAACAACTCTATACTATGACAAAATTTTAAAATGTAGCAGGAAAAAAAAAAGAGTATTAGAACACAAATAAGAAAATGTATCTGGGATTAAGATTTGAAGTGCTTGTTGGACTCATTCCAGTTAAAACACAATAAAGATTATCTTGTGTTTTTAGAAAAATTTACTTTTCTTGAAACGCAAACAATAACAAAATAGTACTGTCACTACATAGCCAACATTTAGTTTATTGAAATATGTTTCTGCTACTTCTCTAAAATTCTTTTTAGGGGGGGGGGGGGGAAATACTCCTTTATTTCCCATTTACCCACCCCAGCCTGATGTGTCATCTTTCATTATTCTTTTTTTGTAAAGTAACTGACATGAATGATTTTTCTATCATTTAGAGTTTAGGCAAGAGGCTACCCAAAATGCTGGCAGGATTGGAAAAATCATTTTATTCCACTGGCACATGCATTATTGCATTGAAAAGCAATAAAGCAAAGCAGATTTTGGGGCTGCCCTAAGGGGAGGTGGGTTGATCACACATCCCTTAGTTTAGGAAGTTAAAGGACCTTAGAACATGCAGTGCAATAGCAGTAAATGCCTAGTGAGCGAGCCATGCTCAAAAGTATGTTTATGATCCTATCTGCAGGGTGGAGAGACTTAGGCTCTTTATACAGCTTCAGTGACTGATCCTTGAGGAGAAGGTGCTGCTATGCCAGTCACTAGTAGCCTTTTAAAGACACATTAGTGGCAGCTTTGTAAGAGGCAATATATTTCACTAAAAGAAAAATCATATGTTCACAGCAGTACAGAGAAGTTAATTGATAACTTAAGGAAAAGCAGGGGACATCTCTTAGTTTAGAGTATCAGCTAGCGAGTTGAAAAGAACCAAACCAAACCAAAACTTTAATTGCAAAGGGAAGTGGTTCATGTTTGCTAAACTGGGCATGTTGGCCAGCATGTCAGCAAGGTCGTCTTCACTTCTTTTGCTATGTAAGAGACAAAGGAATCAATCTATGCAGCAGTCCAAAACATTAATTTTACAATCTGGTAGATATTCAGCCTTCCAAACCTTTTGATGCATGAGTTTCTTCCACACAGATATATTAAAGCATGGCAATTCTTAGGTACATAAAACTCATGCTGGTTGAATTCTGCATTTACTTATACATTTGGAGTTGCATTAACTTGAGTCAAGTTGGGAACAAAACTGATTCTTAAAGACTTGTCATATCTGCATTGGTGATGAAAAAAAAAATAAACTCATTAAACTAAACTGTGGCCTTGTGGCCTTAAGTTACCATCAATTAACACCACTGAATATTCTTGGGAGAGATGACTATATAAAAAAGGATAAATATTTTTTTTTTTTAATTTTTTGTTCAATTGTAAATGTATGAAATAATTTTCACTTTCATCTGCACAGAAGTATATATACTCATTTGGTCAGAAATATGTGACAGTTTACCATTTGTTTCTCTGTGATTAATATGTTAAAATCACAAACAGTGCTGGGATTACAAAACAAAGAGTACAGCAGGAATCTCATAAAAGTAATATGTTCTCATCTTGTGCATGAGGATTTACCTGCTTCTCTAGCAGTCTTGAGGAGAGATTATGATGTGCCTCTTTGTCTTCAGAAGGACAAACAATTGAAAGAAGTTATAGCAGTAACTTGATAGGAACCAACTTTGGGGATATTAACAGAGAAATTAAGTCCTGCAGCATCATGATCAAAAGTCTCCTGGGGGGATTTTGTTGCTCTGAAAAAAAAGATAATCCCTCAATGAGTATTTCGTTATGCATAAATATGTACAATGTTCATCTTCCCCCTACTACTCATTTATTACTCACTTGTTTTTGCTGTATTTTTAAATTTGTTTCCCAAGTGTCTTGAAATGCATGATCCATGCTTATTGCTGGGGATAAGGAAGAGTGAATGGCAGAAAGAGACATCACACTAATGGTGTAAAAATATGAGGGACATTCTGAATACAAGTATCATGACAGTAGCAAACCCAATGAAAATACCCAGTGACATTTGCATGGGGTGCCACAGTATTTTCTGTGATTCATTGATATATTACCAAACACATTCAATGATTCATTAAAATGGAGACTTCTGAAAATGGACCAACTGTTGGCATCCTGGTCTTTCACAACCCTAAACCAAACGTACTAAGTAGAAAAAGACCAGTTGTTGTCTTTTCTTAAAACTGCTATACAAGTTTATTTCCAAAACATGTTTTGCAGTTTAAAGGGGTACATTACAAACTTCTTGGTATACAGATAGAATGGATGTGTATAGGATGCTGACTAAATCTATACAATATTAACAACACATTTGTTTTATTTTAATGTCATCCTTTACAAATAAATGGCAAATGTACTTATTTTAATGCTCAGATGAACTTCTAACCAAGTTTACTTCAAAATTTATAATTAAGATGTAATCAGATTTATATGTGATCTCTACTGTTTATATATTAATTATCAGTAATAGAGTAAGAGTGAATAGTAAATTTTTGAGCTGTTGAAATTGACTCAGTGGTCTATTTTATTAGTAAATATTTTTGTACAAAAGCTATACATAAGGTCTTGTACCATCAGGAAACATTCAGTGAGAAGCCTTGCAGACAAATCCTCATCAGTAACATGGGTGAAATACAGTATCTTATATCAATCGTTGACAGCTCCCTATTAGAGGAGTATCAGTGAAGTTCTGTAATAGTGGAGTACAGTAGGGAAGAGTAAAGATGTTTACAAAACATATCTATCCTCACAAGAAGTTTAAGGGTACCATTCTGTAGTTTTCTTAAGTAAATGTCTATAGTTTTTCCAGCCACTAAGTCAAGTTGCACTGTCAAGTTGGACTCTCCCTTTAATTTTTCTTTTTTGCTATAACTCTGCCAAAAAAAACCCCAAACCCAATCACCACCAACAAAAACATTATACAGCCTAAGCAGCAGTTTTGATTAGGGATAAATGAGGGGGGGGGCATTTAACCAAAGGTAGTTTTTTTAATGTTTTGATTCCACATTAGACCAGTAGTTTTTTCTGAAGGCTTAAGAAACTGAGAAAGCAGAGATTCTTCCTCTTAACCCCCAAAGAACAAAATAAGGTTAGGCAACTGGCTTGAGTTATGAGAAGTTCAGTTTCAGCTCTCTCTCTGCTGGAAGAGCATTACAGTTTTGCTGCATATTTTTGTTTTAATCTTTTCAGATTTTCTGTTAGTCCAAACTGTTTTAATTCTCTTGACATATGTAGCTCCTCAAGATTCAAACTAATGGAGCTAAAAGAGGAATTTGATGTGACATAGTCTACAGATAGAGTACATTAGTCACAATTAAGCCTCTTTATTGAGTACTGATAAAATGTTATTAATTTTGAGGGCCTGCTGCATAAAACATTTCTACAAGTTCAGAACCAAACAGATTAAAGAGAGGCAAAGTATTAAAATATTACCAGTATTCACCTTTTTTAAATGAAAAACAATTATTTCAAAAAAATTAAACTCCAATCATAATTGATTGCATTATATTAAAAGCGGGTATATTTGGAAGAAAATAGAAATTAATGTTTTATTTGTCAACTCCCCCCCAGATGGAAGAACATATTACACACCAAGTATCCCCAAATGTCATGAGCATTAATAGTTACTTCTGAGAAGTCTTTCTTCAAGTCAGTGTGAGAACAATTACTGTTTAAAATACTATTTTTAACATAATAAAAAACAAAAAAGGAAAATTTACATGCCAGAAGTTGTTGCCGTTTTGCCTCATTTCTGTGCTAGAAAGTCTGAACTCCAATACTAACCGTGTAATAATTTTTTTAAAATTCTGACTCTAAACTTAGCTCAGCTAAGATCTAGGTGATAGATTTGGTGATAGTCCAACTCTTCAGCAGCAAATTGCATCTTTCCTTAAATTTTACATGAGGATAATTTTGTGAACCACCGTCCCAGTCCTCAGGTAAGAACATTAGTGAGCCAGACAGCCGGACAACATGGAACATTCCCTGCCCAGCCAAACCAATAAGAATACAAGCATAATGTTCTTGATAGGTACATGCCATTTCAAAATCAGTGCAAGAACAAATTGTGACTGCTTGAATATCATAACATGTTATTTTGGGCTATGTTTTTTTTGCTAAAAATGGATTGTCAGTAGTTCTAGTAAGATAATACAATGTTGAATTTTGAATCCATGTTACCTAGTGTTCTTGACTTTTTGTATTAAAGCTTAAGTGTAAAACATTTTATGCTAACATTATTTTCTGTAAGAGTATTGAACCTTTGACATAACTTGAAGATTATTTCAATAACAGCTTTGAAGATTAATTTTTAAATTCACAACTTGGAATATTTACACTTATCTGCCCTTGGTTTGCCAGTGAGCAAACTCTGTTATTAAAATAGGTGTCCATCAGTTAAGCTAAATTTAAACTTTTTTTGGGGGGGAGGACTAATTCAATTGATTTAGTTATTGCCCTTGAAACAACACAACTATAAGTGATATATTATGTATTTTATGCAAGACCTTGACATTTTTGTACAGTATTTCTAACAAAACATAATAGTTATTTGTTTTTGCTTTATTCCTTGCTTCTTTCTTTTGATGTAGTGATATCACCTTAAGGTGAGAACACTGATCTTTTGTTACATATGTCTTTTTCTGCAATGTGTGTGTGCAGTTTCAACAGCATAATTTAAATATACCCTGTCATTAAAATGCATGGTAACTGCATGCTGATCTAACATGCACTGCGAAAAAGTATTACTGACAACGTGTCTAAAAGTTTTCTGAGAGCTGAGCCAATTTTAATCTCATTTGCTGAAGTGTAAATATGATATCATTTTACCAAGAATAGAACTGCCCTTTGGTCTGTAACTCAGATCTGCTTCTTTCCTTCATTTTCTTTTCTTATGAGAACAAATTAAACTTTTCAATAATATTTCATCTCAGAAGTCGCTAACGTCTACTTTGTTGAACTGACACTTCTTTTAAAAAAACAGGAAACTGAAGTAAAGTTGCAGGGTGTTTCAGCAAATACTGGTGGGTAAAGTTTTATAGATTTTGGAGTATTGTCTTTGCAGACACTAGGGAAAGAAGATTGTCTTACTTGCAAATACAAATAATAGTAAAGTGGTTTATGTTTTACGCATACTTTGTAATTATTCTGACTAGAAATTAGAGCAAATCATTCTGTGTTTCTTACTTGAAACAGGTAGCTATGAACTCAGTGTCTTCAGTTCAGACAGTCCAATTTGTAAGTTTTGGCTTCCCAACTTGTACTACTTGATGGATGTGTCACCCATCAGAGTTTTTGCAGGCACTTCTATAGTCTTTATCAGTGCAAGTGGGGTGCAGTGCCATCTTGGTATTATCACCAAAATTTTGTATTTTCCCACAGGCTGGTGACTTAACTCCTATAGTTTACTATATGTCCATAGCTACAGCATATATGAAGTATTGTAAGTCTGGCTGTGCTTTTAAACCTCTACACGTGAATATATGAAAATGTGTGTGCCTGATTTCGACTGGATTAGCCCATTTCTAAAAATGCATTCAGTATGCAATATGTTCTTTCTTGTATTAGTAGGTGTAAAACTTACAATGCAAATCTCATTCCTTGAGTACAGAACTGAAAAATCAATGATTTCTTTAGATTGTATAGTTTTTATACACACAACACACACACACATTCTCTACTCCTTTGTACTGCAAATATTCCATGTTTTCTTTTGGGCAAAACAAGATGGTTTTCTTCATTTTGTATATATTGCACTAAGAATATCTACCGGAAAAGATGAAAGATGGTTGGCTGGTTGTTTTCTTGAGTTTCTGATACCAGTGCATGTATTAAAAGGAGTCTACATTCTCAGATGACATTTCAAATGACTTTTCTGTCATCCAGTCATAGATACCTACAACTTCTGTGTGTATATTTATTTATGAAACAATGCTTAAATGCCAGTTTAATGGTCAGAAATTTATTCATGCAAGACTGAATACAGGGTATGACTACTCTTGTGGTAAGTACCATTGGAAAACTATAGCTTTTACATCAGTAATTTTTTGGCATGATAGAAATAAAGTCAAATGAACTGGAAAAATAACAGAGGAGATTCGTCTTTTACTTATTCAGTGAATGTCTTTAATCTTCCTGTTGATAAATTATTCTGCAGCTATGCAGCTCATGTGAAATAATTTCAGCTTTTTGTTCACTTTTACTCAAACTAAATAATCTCTTATACTACAAGTGAGAAATAGTTCAATGATACTGCTGTTGAATTCATGCTTTTGAATTAGATATTATCTTAATTTTGACATATTTGGAATGATGTCAGATTTGAAGTTTTTGAAATATTTGAAAACATGGAAATATTGTAGGCCACTCTAAAAATTGAGCACTTCTGTGGAAAGTGTGGTGCTGCTGCAATGGTCATTTTTGTTGTCTGTGATTTAGACCTTTTCAGCCTGATTTTTTGCAGACCATTAAATATTCTTAAGCAGAATTCTTGAGTTAAATATCTCCACTAGGAGTTTACAGTTAAAAGGAGATACTCTTCACTGTGTGGAAAGAGAGTCAGGTAAAAGAACTAAATAGTATCATAAAGTTAGCAGTTTCAGTATCTTGAATTAAGAAAAATCTGGCAGTTCGCTGGGCTCTTTGATTAAAAGAACTCAAGGCTTGTTTAAATATTATGACAATGAGACAAAAGAGGAGAATCACAGAATACAAAAAATAATTAGGAACTAATGATTTGACTAAATCTTAACTTCACCTTCACCAAGCAAGCTAGTAATACACATCACCATTACCTTGAATGAGTCAAAATAAATTATTGACTGTGAAAGACTTGTCCAGTTGTGAAGTCTTTGTTCAGAGGTTGTAGCAAAAAAAACCCTAGGAAAAATAACAGCAAAGAAGTTGGTTTCTGAATGTCATGGGTTGCAATGAAGTTCCACAAACTATACATCTGATAATTCTTCCTTTTGTTAGTCATTGTTACATGTAGACACAAAATTGATAGTACTGTAACATCAAAAAAGTATGATGTTTTTATTAGTTGGGTGCAATGGTTATGACTTTTCTTTCATGTTGCTTTAACTGTGTGGTGCTGTTTCTTGCAGCTGGATGAAGAAGCCTCGATGTGGTGTGCCTGATCAAACAAGAGGCAGCTCCAAATTTAACATTCGTCGGAAACGCTACGCATTAACAGGACAGAAATGGCAACACAAACATATCACTTACAGGTACCAAAGATATTCATATAGATATATAAATGTCACTAGTAGTGCTGACTTTTAATTTAAAGTAAATATAAACTTCTGAAATAGTTTTCAATATTTTTAGAAGTTTATTATTAATATGTGATACAAAAATGCTGATTTGGATACCTCTTGGATAAGTATGTATGTTCTACACAATAACCAAATTAATTTCTTGGATTAAAATTGCATGCATTTAGTAACCAGTAAATTCTCTGAAGCTTTCAGCATTGATTTAACACCCAATCCTTAACCTTACCTTTCAACCCTCTTGGCAGCTTCTCAGGGAACATTGCTCTGAAACTAGGAATGCTGTAATGAAACACAGATCTCAAATTTAAGTATGTAAAATAGGCTATTGAAAGGAGTTAATGTCTACAAAATGTAGGTGCCTACAGGTCTGTTCTAAGTGCAAATGAATTAGATTATAATTTGGTGAGTCACTGACCCAAAGATTTCCTGCCTACATGATGATGGTCATAGGGGTATGTGTGGGGGCGTACATCTGTATAACTCTTCGGTCTGGCATGTATGTTGCCTACTGTCAAAACTGATCTTTGCAGCGAAAGTTAGATTAAAACTGTGTACTTGCTAGACCTCTGTCAACCAAAGTGTCATGTATATAACACAAAATCCATAATTTGTCAGCAAACCAAGGATTCCAATACAGCCTGTTTGAAAATTTACACAGCCTCATCAAGATTCCTGTAATATGTAACAAGGGTAAGTTCTGAGGGATAAAACAGTTTTCAAATTCATTAACTGATGTCATTATTCATGAACCCATATAAGTATTTAAATTCATAACATCTAATGGTCATATAGACTGTTCATAGCACAAGTGAAGAGATAATTTTATTAGTAACTCTGTGTCAATACTATGGCTCATGTCTGAATTGGAGAATTCTATTTTAAGACATTACACACTGATATAACTTCAAGCAATAGACTGAGACTGACTGCCTTGATATTAGTATCTTGCATTGACTGGAGTGCTTTATTGTTAACATAAATGTAGTGCATTTGGTTAGAATGCCCATCTGCAGCACTTTACATTTATATGCATTTTAAAATTTAAATGTAGTGTGTGTGCACACATATGACAAGGCACGCATGGTCTCCTACAGATGTGTGTGGTTTTCTATTGCTCTGATTTGTACAGAATCTGATTCTCTATTTCATTATAGGATTTTTTACAACAGTCTAAATCCTACCACTTGTATGTCTTCTGTACTGTCACCCAAGGCATTAATCATAACAACAGACGAGGGTACCCACTATTAAACTATGTGGCAACTACCTAGTAATCTTTCTCACTTTTAAGAATTTATAGCAATTCTTTACCTCCTGCCTTCTCTCTTGTAAAATGTTCACTCTCTCACTTTGACAAGACCTCCAGTCAAACACAGCTTTGAAGTGAATAAGCCTATTTTTTTGGTAGTGAATCACAGACCAAAAGATATTTAAAGTAGAAAATCAAAATTTTATTAGAATAAATAATACAATATTAATCTTTCTGAATTAAAACATAACTCAAAGCAAATAAGAACAAAAAAAGAAATAAAATTCTTTACACACTTCTCACCCAGCAATTCCCTGCTTACAGGCTTAATACCAGTTAACTGAATTACATTTTAAGTTGCTTTGTTCCCTAAACTTTTGATCCTATCTCTAGCATCACTTGTCTGCTCCATTCTTCTCAGTGCCACTTCTCAGTCTCTTGATAACCTTCAGGTTTCCAGCTGCGTTCTGTGTCTTCCTGGACAGTTGAACCTTGTAATATGAAGTGTGCCTGCTAAGCAAGCTTAGTAAATCCTACAAAGAGGGAGAGATTTCTCCCTCATTTCAGTGTCTGCTACCTCTTCCACTTTTCTGGAAAACAAAACCAAAATCCCACAAAAAAACCACCCCCAAGACCAACCCCCTCAACCTCCCCCCCGCCCTCCCCCTAAACAGAACAGAACCACAGACTAAATAACAAAAAAGATACCATCCATCACAGTTATCTTATCACAGGACTGCACTCACCAGCTTTTCTGAACAGGAAGAGTAATAGCAAAAAAAGTATTTTGTGGACATACCCATCATGTTAAAAAGAGACCAACAGATGAGCAGAACATGGACCTTAACAGCAGTTAATGGGTTTTCCTAAAATATTTGGGGGTCTGTTTTGCCAAGGATTTTGATTGGAATAGAGTAAGACAAGCTTTTCAAATTTGCTTCTTTGTTGCTTATTTCAAGAAAATATTTAATATAATACTGTAAATGTATAAACTCTTGTTGGACTCTGTGAAAACCATGTGGATGTGGAATTCTTCTTTGCATGCATCACTGTCAAACAGGTGCAGTTCCTGTGCTGAAGGGAGCCCTTTGAAAGAGATCAAAAGCTATATTTACCACTTACTATCTGTCTGGCTACTTGGTCTTAGAATATATCTTCAGATGCTCTATTTAAATTAAATAATTATCACTTCAGGCAAAACATCAAGACATTATAAATGGAACAATAGAATTGAGATCACATATAAATGCATTTTAAACTATGTCTACTTATATTTTCACTCTAGCATTTTCTGTCTGTCACTTATTTTTTCCCCAAGAATTGCTCCTAGCACCTGTTAAATTTAAAGTAATTAATGTTGTTCAGACTATATTTCCTCTTAGATTGTCCCTGTAATCATGGGTAAGAGGATCAAAACAGATACACATGAAACTTGTAATATTATTTTTACATCTCCATATTTTCAATTTATAATTTTTCAAGCTGAAACAGTTCCCCAAAATTTCAAGATGGAGCTTCAGAGGAAGTGACTTACTATTATAATTTACATTAATTATGTCCTTTTTGGCTACATAGTACATTTTGGACTTAGGTTATAATTACTCTTAGAAAATAATGTATATGCAGACAGTATCAAAATGCAGATTTACAGTATTGGGAACATCAGCATGGAATGGGCATTGTGCTGCATTAATTACACTTTCTCTCCCACTGGGAATGCAGCTTTCTGCTTATTTGAACTGGTGATTGGGGTGTTTGTTAGAATTTCTGTTTCTAATTAAATTACACAACAATATTACTTACTGTATCTTTTCTGTCTGGTATATTTCATGTCAGTATACATTCTAAACATTATTAGTACTTATGTTATATACTGGCATGTCTTTTACAAAGAAAGAAACAGAAAGTGATTGTTTGACCCTTTTTATGAGCCAGAAGAGTGTACTAGTGAAGGAGAATATCTAAAGTATATGAAAATTATAGCCCCATTACAGAACAAACTACAAAGATCTTAATAATATGGTCTTGATTCTTCCTTAATGTTTTAGACTATATCAGGTTACACAACATCTCTGAACATTATATAGAGTCAGAGAAGAAATCTATGAAACCTATTAACGGATTTTTTTTTTTTAAGGGGCTGTTTACAAAGACACTTATGAATCTCTCTCAAAAGGACTCTCTCTCTCCTAAAGACTAAAGGGACAGGTTGCTATGATTCCTGACACTATGCTATGATTCCTGACACTAAACATTAGCTTTTTGTAGTAAGCATGGATGCTCAGTTAGATGCTAATTAAGGCTCTGTTAAACATTCTTTTGTCATTATAATTGCATGTCCTACCAACTTTCCATCAAAAATAATATAAAAAATGCAATTCTAGTTAACTTGATTATACACAGGAAAGTTACCAGTATCTATCTACCTGATATCTGCTAGTGCCATTAATGCTAGTTTAATTTTTAAGAATCTGAATAAAATGGAATACTTCAGTTTCTGAGTGTTGATTTAAGCATATTTATCCCTGTGTTAAAGCTTGGTGCTTTCCCAAAGACTAATTTAATAAAGATAATGCTTGCCCTTTTCTTAACTATGTTAGCAGAGTTATATACCTTAGTATTTCTAACCTCTGAACAGAAGGGGGGAGGACATGTAAAATATACCTAATAAAAGGGGATTAAATTACTGTGGTGATTCTAAACTTTATGCAATGAAAAAAGTCTAGAGCACTGTAATTGTGAGAGAGGATTACTACGTAACAATCAATAAAGCCAATTAGTGATGCTCTCCCACAGTGTAATTAACAAAAAAATGTTCTTCACTATATGTAGTTTTGGTGTCAGTCTTTTTCATGTAAAATTTTAATATTGAAGAATATCAGTTCTCATTTCTTTAGCACTTACCTACTTCAGCAGTCCTGAAATAATTGAATATTTGAATATAAATATTCTATAATTGTAAATGCTTATGTTGCATTTTATTAATTTTAAATTAGTTGTAAATTATGAATTATAGAATATCTTTCCTATAAAAACATTTATCTGTCAAGTATTTTGTTAATCTTGGTTTTGTATCTTGGAAATCTCATTTTTGTCATTTTTGTCACTTTTCATCTCCTTTTAATGAATTACGGGGAGAATATTGTCGCTGAAACTGAAGAAGCAAGAGAATTATAAATTATTTCCAACATGGCAGCAGTAGGTTGACTTTCAGTGTGATCACAGAACAAGAAAATCAAAAGCAATAGTTCTGACTTTAATGGTCAGCTGGTTTAATCAACTGGAGCAGGAGCTATATGAACTGAGACCACATTTTACATGAGAAACATTCTTAGGTTATAGCTACAAAGAGTTAGCAACGTGAGACTGGAAAGGAGTTGAAGCTAAGAAAACCCACATCAGTGAGAGATTAATGAAGCAACTTGATAGAAAGTATCTCTAGAGAAATGATGGTGTTAAATGAAATATACCTTTGACCAGAAGTAATCTATTAATTTCAATATAAGTAACAGTGGGATTAAAAAAAAAAAAAAAAAAAAAAAAAGAAAGAAAAGCTTTAGTTCAGTTTAGGTTTGATATATAGCAACGACAATGAGAAGGCAGTTTCACAAGATATTAAAATTTAAGCTATGTTTCAATTCATTTTAATCTTTAGTGTTTCATATCAAATACAGATCTATAATTGGCTTACTTCAAACAGATTACTGACTGCATCTTTCTACCTACTCAGTTGAATTTCTTGCTCTTTTATCTTCTGTGTCCTTTCTTTCTTGAGAATGGGGTTTCTAATTTGTGACTTTGCACCAAGAAAATCTTGGAATGTTTGAGAGAAATGGCACTGTAGAAATATTTTCCCCATTTATATTTAATTGATATATCTATGTTCTCAAAAAAAAATCATCTTGCATCATTATAATTACCATTGCATAAATTATAATTCTAAAAGCACTCATTAGTATCCAGTCTAATCAGCACAGCAGGGTAGTAAGATATTGTTAATCTTGTACTCTGGATTTAATGCACAAATGAGCATAGAACCAATTTAAAAACACTATTTATTATATGCAGTGGAGAATAGAAGTATCAAAGTCTACAGGCCATGAAGAAGTCTATCACTGAGTTATTACAACTCTTATGGAGGCCATTACTGCTAAGGTAAGCAGTAATAATAAGCTTTATGCATTTCGAGCTTTGTCTAGCCTTTGCTGAACTGCCTCTTGGGTCTAACTTGGGTCAGAAGAGTTGATTTTATATACAGAATTTAAGCAATTTCTGTGAAAAATATAACAAGCTGTTCTAATAACAGCTCAGGAATTAAAAAAGGAAATAGTGAAATTTAATGGCAAATATGTGCTACTTAATGTACTAAATTTAAATTTCAGATGACTGATTTTGCATAGCCAAGTGAGGTATATCCTGACACCTTGCAAGGCTCCTGAAGCTGTTGCAGCCAAAAATGTGTCACTGAAACATGGATAATTTTTGAGGATATTTTGGGGAAGGGGGGGGAGGGGAGGGTAAACCAAAAGCTTTTCCAAAATCAATAGGACTTAGACTTTCAGAATAACAGTCTCCAAAACAAGACTCTTCAGACATCTGTAGAAATAGTAAAGCAGTGTGAAAAGTGCATATCACTGGTGAAATCTTATTCTTCTTGTGCAAGACATGGATTTAAGAGCTATAATGCCTAAAGCAATTACCAGGTTGACAACCATATTTGCATCAAACAGCAATAATAACCACAAAATACTCAATTGATACATGGCTGTGGTTGTCTAAGAATAAGAGCTTTCAAAATTTATACAAAGCATCACTCAGTTTACTATTTTTTAAAAAATGACATTGAAGTAAATGTTTCATCTTATAGATCATCTTTTGCTCACTAAAATATTTTCCCTTTGGAAGGAATTGTGAGTATGTTCTTCAGCCTCTTTATAAGGTTTCGCTGCTGATCTGGCCGACGTCAGCATTGGGTCTTTCTTTTGAACACCTTTTCTGTGAAATGATCACTAGACTTGGAGGCCAGGAAAGTAATACTTAGGAAATATTCTTTCCTTATTGTGATGGCCTTTGTCTTACTACACTGCCACCTTGCAATAGGAGTGGTTTTGAGTTGGCATGTCCTCCACTTATTTTTATTTGAGCTCCATTATCTGGACATGTTGAGTGTAAGATATCCAGTTCCTCTTTTTGTGTTACCACTGACAGTTACCACTGTTTCAGGTGACTGCTGGCTTTAAGATGTAGAGCCAAGCATAATAGGAAAAGGGTTCATATAAGAATTTGTTTGCTATTGCCATGATATGTCTAAACTGAAGACTTCTAAGAGATGAGTCCTAGAATCTCTGGTAGTTGATACATTGTATGGATTGATCTTCTTACTGTACTTCCCCTTTGGAGGTTATATGATTGACACCATGAAAGAAATGTAAAATAACTTGGTTTTCATACATCCACACTGGTGAATTATTCTAAGCAAAGTTCCCAGCTAGACAAGTTCCATATCTGTGCTACACACAGTATTGGAATTCGCCCTTTTAGGACTGAACATGGCTTGTATTAAACACATTAAAAAGGGACAATAATTTTCTGGAAATACTCTTATATTGGAATAACTACTGATTTATTTAATTTCTTTTAGAAGCTACATTTTTCAGTATAATCTCACCCTCTCCAGAAGGTTGTTTTGGAAGTCAGAAATCTGTCTTGTTTTAATACAGAATGTATGCTTTGAAAAATTATTCTTCTTGACAATGAATCCTGAGATGTAGGATGCTATTTCAAAAGTAATTCAATAGCTAAATCCCCTGGAAAAGGTCTCCCATCATAGGTAATCACCCCTAGCTAATGTGTGTGAAACTAGCACAATGGCTCAATTTTTCATTTGTAATCAATGACTAAAACTTAATTCTGTGCACTGAAAAAGCAAGAAAATGTAAAGTGATAAGGTTTAAAACATGAGTCAAACCCTTTTAGACCAAGTAATAAATCAATTTCCAGAAATACAAAGTTACAACTCACTTTTATCCATTTCCTCATATCATATGTAAGAGTATAAAACCATCCTTTTGCTCTGTTTACGTAACCCCAAAGTGTGATTTTGACCCATTATTAAGACTCTCAAATACAAAACAATAAAAAAACCAAACTGTCTTTCAAATGAACTTTTCTTACATCAAAATATCAGTTTTGCTAGACATATTCTATTTCCTATGAAAGCTGTTGATTCACTTGCTGTATTCATTATACATAGCAAATAACAGAGGCTCTGATCCTTTAATGAGCTGTGCTTGAGAAAATTTATGTGCTTTAGAGAGCACACTGCAGGACTGACTAAGAGAAAATTCATCAGCTTTGTAAGCAGTATTCTTAGCATAGCAACAGGTTAACTGTTGTCAAGTTTTTAGTAGTGGCAATGTAAGTGTGCCTTAGTGAGGTGTTTTGATTTGGTGCCACATGAAACTCTGGTTGTAAAATACTGTACATTTTCAAGGGGCAGAGGATGAATAGTTTATGAACTTGCTAACTAAAACATCTCAAAAAAGTAATTCACAGCAGAGAGAATTTTCACAGAGGGATTCTGCAGGGACTAATAGTTCATCCAGTGCATCCAATATTTTTTTTAATCACCTGAAAATCAACACACCACTGAACATAAAATTAGGGCATCATGAAAATAATTTGAATCATGTGACATTTACAACCTATAGGGTAAGAATATGCCTACACATCAGAGGACTGTTTCTCTCTGACAAGAAGATCAGTACAGTTGTACTTTGTAGTTCTGACAGAGTCAGTGTTAAGTGAACATTGCAAAATTGGAGTGAGTTCAATAAAAATCACAGAAAATATTTAATAAACTGGAGAAAATGTCTTATAATAAGAGATGTAAAGAATTCAAACTTTTAATTTCAAAGAGACAACAAAAAGGTAATGACTTTGCAGTGCAGAAATGTCTTCTAAATATCTTTTTTTAGGAGGAAAAAATGTTCTTAAAGCTCATGTATGTGAAAAAGAAAGGCAGAACAAGAACCAATGTTACAAGCCAGACAAATAAGAGAATAGGCACAAGTATGTAATAACTGGTTAAATCATCTTTGGAACAAAAGATCAAGGGGAGCAGTGGATTCTCTACAGCATACTGTCTTCTAATCTGTCTTGATATCTCTTTGGAAGATACATGCTAGCTAAAAAGAAATAATGTTTTGGTTAGACTAGCATTATTGGACTCAATACAAGAATATTTTGAGTGGAAGTCAAAATAGGTAACTATGTTTTCTACATGAACCTATGAACAAAATAGTATACATGTAGACATCAAATCTATAAAATTATACTTGAAGGATTTCTTTCCATTTATATAAGCTTACAATATAATCAAGCACATTTAATGCACCAATCTAATCAACCACTCCAGGTTTATTCATGGAAAAATTTTTGTTATCCATTAACACTCCATGCTGTGTAAACTTACATAAATCTTACGTATACTCTAGAACTGTGTAATTTCCAGAATTTGTGCTGGACATTCAGTCAAGCACATGTCAAATTAACAAAGAGCATTTTATTGAAGCAGTTCCAGAACAGACACAAACTTAACAGTTTTTGGTGGCCATAAGAATTGAGTAAAAATGATGGAGGAAGTTGAATCGCTCTGAAATTAATTAGTGCCATTCTTTTCATGAAATCACTGATAAAAAACAAATAAGGGTTTTTTAATTTATAATTTATTAGTAACTGTGACTCTGAGCTCAACTGTAATTCTGATGGTTTTTTTGCCTTTCTCTTATATGTGTCATTTGAAGAAGTAGTGGAGACTGAAATTTCTGTTTAAATATATATTTCTGAATTAGCACATAATTGTCTTCTATAAAATGATTTCTTTGATGAATTCTACAGTTTTATGCAAGATTTATAGAAGTAATCAGATCATAAAAGGACATCTTAGCCTGTATTGAAATAAAAAAGCTTTGTTTCTGATAAGGAATTATCTGTCCAGTTACAAATGCAACAAGAACTGTTTTTAAGGCTTTGTGAATACTCGTTGGTGGTCACAGTATGGAGCTCTGCTATTGTTAATGGACTCACTAAGAAGTTAAAATTTCATTTAACTGGAAACATTTTTCTTTTGATCAGAAATTACATGCCGTTCTTTAGCTGTGATGGATTCTAATTGTGGTCCAGGAAGTAAACAGTCAGAGGTTGATTAATCTGGTTATCCCACTGTTAAGAATTTTTCATTTTAAAACATTTTTAATCTTCTAAAAATAAGATTTTTGGACTGCTGAGAGTAACCTAGCTAACATATAATAAGCTCTAGCATAAAGGGCTACACCAGCTTGTTTAAAAATACTCTTCTTAAAGGATATAATGCCAGACTAGCATGTTTTATTAAAAGCACAGTGCTTTTAATAATTAGGGGGAAATGGAGGTAAAAAGTGTCACTTACCACTCTCAAATTTAATCTAACGTTTCTCTGTTTCTTTCAGCATAAAGAACGTCACTCCAAAAGTAGGTGATGCTGAAACTCGTAAAGCCATTCGCCGTGCCTTCGATGTGTGGCAGAATGTAACTCCTCTAACATTTGAAGAAGTTCCTTATATTGAATTAGAAAATGGCAAGAGGGACGTGGATATTACAATCATTTTTGCATCAGGTTTTCATGGAGACAGTTCTCCCTTTGATGGGGAGGGAGGATTTTTGGCTCATGCATATTTCCCTGGGCCAGGAATTGGGGGAGACACTCATTTTGACTCAGATGAGCCATGGACTTTGGGAAATCCCAATCATGATGGTAAGAGAAGATTTCAGTTTAAACAAAATAAACAAATGGCATGAATTTTCAGCTAACAAAACTATTTCCATGCATTCCTATCCCTAAAGTCATATAACGTTCTTTCCTAAGTTCACATTACTTTAGAAATATACTCAGTTGATTGGTCTATTAGAATCTGAGGCAGAAGACTTTCTGTCTAAATGTAAGTCGTGGTATGAAAACATGTTTCTCTTGAAAAACAGTGAATTTTTGCTAGGAACCTTTGTGTTCATTCAAACATTGTACTGTTGAATGTTTACATAAACTACTTTCATTTTGAAATTGTTTGCCATATATAGATCTTGCTTAGGTTTAGGGAAAATGTGGAATGTTTTTTAGTAGTGATATAAGAGAGGTTAAGAACAATTGAGACTACCTACCAATACAGCGGATACCAATGTACATGAAACCTAGTGTTCTCCAGTTTTTCTTTATGGTAATACAGTGGCAGCATTTAAAGTCATCTCTTAAAGAAAGATGCCATTCCAAGAACAGAGTGTTTCACAATAACTTTTGAACTCTTTTTGCAATTGTTAATTCCAACAATAATTTTCTTAGGTTGTATATTCCCCATAGTCAAATAAGTGACTGCATAGTGCAGTTGACATACCTAAAATTTACCAAATCAAGATTAAAGTTACACTTTAAAGCTACTCTTCACAGAACTCTAATCTGACCCCTGCCGAGCTCTAAATTAATGTGACTAAATTACTGCCATTATTTAGGGAACCTAATTTAAGCTAGCCTTTGCATTTCCATAAAACATATCAAAGAAGAGTTTTGTGTAGATATATTCTGTGTCTGATGCTTTGATGCTTTCACAGGTTTGGTTCCAAGCAGGCTCAGTCGTCCTAGTAGATCTCTCTAAGCCAGTTACATAGAGTTTGAGAGAGTCTCTTCAGGAAACAATGATGCACAAAGGAGGATACACTGATGCACAAAGAGGATGTTTCTAGCATATAAAAGATGATAAAGATTACAAAAAGTGCAGAACTGTTGTATTTCAATGTTATGCTGAACTTTGAATGAGAGGCTTTATCTAATTCCTTTCCTTCCCTTTCTCACCTGAGATCTTCCAAGTAAAATTCAGAGCTTTTTATGTATCCTGGAGTTTGCAACAAAGCTTTGAATTAATATTTCAGGAGTATAAATACAGTATTGTGACTGTTCTAATGGTGCAATACTTCTGTTGTGCCAGCATCAGTGAAGCAAGAGAAGTGTACTGCACTCTGAAAGCCCTTACTAGTAGAATGGGTTCAAGTAGCTTATTTCTTGTGGATCAATCCCTAGGTTCTTACTGGAGCAATATCTCTGGTATTGCACTGCTCATATTTGCCCTCTTCACAAGTTTAGCTCAAAGAAACAACAGTGGGAATCTTCTGTTTGTGCAGTTCAGGTATATAGTCAGTCACAGCATTGTGAGGCTAAATTAAGGTGGTTTTACAGGCCTCAGTGGGATGCCAACACTGAACTTAATGTTCTGTGGTTTTGGAGCTATTACTTCAAGCACTCAGGAAAATCTACAGGCATGTGTATGTTGAAGTCAAGGTGTCAATTTAAAATGCAATAACTCTTTTGGAGCAGTTCCACACAGGGATACTTTTAGTCTGTATGAAAGTGTGCAAACTTCTGGCTATGTCCTTCTCCTTTAACATAAATAATTTCCAGAGTGCAAAAGGGCACTCATCTTTATATGCCTTTTTGTGGTTGAGTTTTGTAGAGCGGTTTTCAAAAGCTATTTCTTGTATTAATGAATTTTAAGATATTTTGAAGGAAAAAAAAACAAGTGAAAGTAAAAAGATACTGTCACTAAAAATATGCTTTTATGTTTCTTAGAACGCTGAACTTTTATAATAAAAAAGTTTTGCTATTGTCTCAGTTTAATGAAGGTTTAATAGGTATCACTGGAACTTTAGTCTGCAAATTTAATAAAGTATGTACTTTGGTGTGCTCATATACACCTTTTTGAGGGAGACATATTCTTGTTAGGATGGAACAGTCAAGGTAGAAAACCCAAGATATTTTATGACTGGAAGATTTGTGCAAAATACATGACAATTAAAATAAATATTTTACCAATCCAAGTTTTCTGAAGAATTTTGGCAAATCTTAGTTTCATTTTTGAGATGGTATAAACCATGGATCTTAGGTCATAGCTGTTGTCCAGATAAAAGCCTTATGTCACTGTAACTCTAGAAATAGCAACGTATGACAGTTGATCTGTATACACAGAGTGCTTATTTGTCTGATTGGTGACTTCCAGTTATCAGGTAGCAAGTTCTGCTGATGATCTTACTACATTAGCTTATC
This sequence comes from Strix uralensis, assembly GCF_047716275.1. Lineage (NCBI taxonomy): Eukaryota > Metazoa > Chordata > Aves > Strigiformes > Strigidae > Strix > Strix uralensis. Next base: position 146,119,994 of record NC_133972.1, on the reverse strand, counting down.
TCTAGGAATCCTGAAGGAGCACCCAGATTTTTTTTGTGACTGGAATAAATTTCTGGGTGGAAAAAGAAGACAAGCATGCCAGTTGGGATTGGCAGGAAGAAAAGATTTACAGCTCTCTTAGGTCCCTATCATCTTGAGCTCAGTCTCAGAGCACTGAAAAGCAGAAGGTTGAAAAATATATTTACGATCTTAGCTATGAGTCATTTTTCCCAGGTGAGTGTCATTTTTTTTTAAGGTTCATTGCTCTAGTAGTCCAATAGTCATCTTCATGTAGTGTTATGTGAAATCCAATAGGAGAGGAAGAAGATTTGGTGATTTATTTTTATTTTTAAATTAACTCTCACCTTAAAGGGCTGATTTTCTCTGATTCCTATTCTTTTATCCCAGAGTGACTTGAAAACACAGACCAACTTGGTTATTTAGCAGCAAAAATGCAAAATAAGAACCTCATTCTCCCCTTGTACTGTTCTAATGAAAACAGTTTGCATACTGACTACCTCAGAAAAGGCAAGCAGCTTCTTGAAATGCTTTCGTAACCTGTTGTCCTTTTTAAAATAATTTTCATTCCAAATAAGGAATCATATACAAATTCAGTATTCTGAGTACAGGTAATTCCTAAGGTAATTTATCTCGACTAAATTGCAGTGTCTTCATATTTTAGGTTTGGGTTTTGTTTTGGTTTTCTTATCATGTTTGCTTGATTTTCTTGTGTTTTGCTTGGTTTTAATAATGTTGTGGACTGAAAGGACAATTCCAATAGAAATACATCATCTGCACAGTGCAGTGCTGCTTTCCTTTGTTCTCACTCCAGTGGTATGTTTTTGTGGATTGTAGACCTATCTTATCAATCATGTTTTGGGGAAGACATCTGTGCTTTGACTCCTCCCTCATTCTGAAGAATGAATAAGGCTCTTGTAGGAGTAAAGACTAATGGGCCCATCGCTCAGGAAGAAACCTCCTGTCATACAATTTAACACTTGCAGGCTCTCTAAAATGATGTATTTCTTTGCTTTCATAATACACTGTAAGCTGAGTACAGCTGGTACCTTAACTCCAGCTGAGCTGTAGAGGTCTTTTCTCAAAATTTCCTTCTCTAGTGGTGCAGGTGATGCCAGAAGTATTGGCCAGATAGAAGGACAAGAATCTTGCCATCACAGCGGAGCAATGGAAACAAGAACAGAATTTCTTTTACTAGCGAATAAGGGGTATACTGGAGGATAAAAGGTGTTTGGTTTATTTTTTTGAAAGGCAGGGAAATGGAGTCTTCCAGTACTTTGGACAAAGTGTTTGTATGCATTGGACTGGAGCCTTCCTCCAGTCAGCTTTCATGTTCCACTTGTTCTTTTAGGGCATCTACTTTTCAAGTTGTTCTGTGGGTATAGACCTTTTCACCTACAGTAGACCCCATTTCCTTTACGTCTGCCTATCCAAGCTTCAGTGTGAGATGACAGCCTTATGTTTGCAAATTATTTGGGACAGGATGGTTTCTTTATGCATCTTATGAAGTACCTTGTGCTCCTAGGTAGTCTCAGTTATAACTCAGATCATTCTGGTAACACTTGGCAGCTATGGTACAAGAAGAGGATGGAGAAAACAAACATTGAAGGTGAAACACTTCTCAGGTATAACAAATGGGAAAGTATAGGAATATCACAGGAAAACATTTCACAATGTGTACACTGAAAGATGTAAAAAGAGACAAAAATTAAACAGGAGATGAAAATCAAGTTACATAAGTATCTATTTGAAGAATCAGCACTGAAGAACTTTAAATCTTTATTTTCTTTTAAACAAGTGCTGGAAAGAAAAAAAAGTGGAGGAAAAAAAAAGGAAAAGGAAGAAATCTTAATATATCAGTCCTGAGGCTAGGCAGAGATTTTATTGTTCCCATGACTCCAATCCATTTAGGTGATATATATCACCTAATTTTTTGAATGAAAAAATTATGGACAATGAATAATGTATCTAAATCCAGAAAAGGACAATGGCTTCTTGCTAAGAGTGGCGTATTTTTTTGAGATATAGTATTGTCAAAATCCTCAACAAAAAATCTTTTTCAAAGTATTTTTTTCAGTTGCAATATTTTAAATCACTGTGATGAAATTCAAGTCACTGCCAGGGAGTGAGGGGGGGATAGGGACTGTCTCTGTAGCAAATTTTCTAGTAGCTAGCAGAAAAATCCTATCCTATGCCCTGTCTTCCTGTACCGAAACTGAAAGCGGTGTTCTTATTACTCTCCCACATATTATTGTCATCTGTCCATTATTAAATCTGAAACATTGAAATTTTTTGGTGCACTTCAATATAATTAGAGGTTGAAGTGTCAGATTCTAGTGGAACAAGTAGTGTGCTAGATTTCTGGAAGATCTGCTTCATTATGCAGTTAAGCCTCCGAGTCTATAGTCTTCTCCTCCCCTATCCTCCAATTTACTGCAGTATGATGGACCATACCCATTCAGAAGGCCTTATAGGTAAGATGCTTTCCCGATCATAAGACTGGCAATTATTTGTTTCTACTTATATTATGCATATTTTGTTCTAACTTTGAGGAACAGTCTTCTGAAAGCTGTTAATAATGTCTGCTGAGCATAGATGTTTACTACTGGAGAAAATGGAAAGTGTATTTCTACAATGACACAATTAGGAAGAGGACTTACCTTGCGACTCTGCCTTGTTAGTAGCATATAGTAATAAAAACATTAAAAATTTCAGTAGGTCAGTTTTCCTATGTGTATTTCAGAAAATGCAAATTAGTAAGAAGTCAAAATATATATTATATAGAGTAGTTACTAGATTTTATTTCATTGCCTCATTCCTGTGACTGAAGATTGCCTATGATCCCATAACAGAACTTTGAGAAGGAGAGGAGGCAACATTTGATCTAAGAGCTGCTAAATGCAGTCTGCACAGTGGGGGCTGCTTCTAAAGTGATGAAGTAGATATATGTCCCTTATTATAGGATCATTAGCTGCTGTATTTTGGAGGGGAAGTGTTATCTTCTTGGGTTTTTTTGTTTGTTTGTTTGTTTGGCTTGGTTTTTTTTGAGGAATCCTTTATAAAGCCTTGGAGAAGACAAGAACTATTCTCAGTTTAGCCTGTAGTTTTCTCAGTAATTTAAAAGCAGACAGTTTCAAAAGCTAAATGAATCTCAGACCCTTCACCATTTCTGAAGTAACACCCAAGAGAGGGACAGATGAAGAGTCTGAAAACAGTTTTCTGAACAGTGACTTCAGAGAAGGCTGTCTCATCTTTAGAAACCTTGACTTGTATCTTGACTAGTTCTGTTGGCAAACCCCAGGGGCCATTCATGGATCAAATTTGCATAACATTCTGATACTCCCTGGCAACCCCAACCCGTCAAAGCCAGGTGCCTTAACTAGTGACTATGCTCAGAAGTTTCATTTTGGCAGATGGTAGCAGGGAAAGAAAGGACTGTGATGAATTTTGCAGTTAATACTGCTACCTGTGTGTTGAATGAAACACAGACTTCCTATCATTTGGGAATAATGACTGAGATGTATCTGTTCTTCTTGCTCACTTTTGCCTTACATATTTTCCTCCAGTCTCTTTTCCCTGGATTTACTGCATGATTTATTATAAACATAATTCCTATTAAATATAAGAAAGCTCTCAGATGGAATCCTAAAAATAATGGCAGAGAGAGCAGAAAGAAAGATATTCAGAGAAGGGGCCATCATGGATGAAGATATATACACTATGTTCTAATAGAGAACAAAATCCATTACTAAAACATATCACCATATACTTTATGGCTTCTTAATTTATATATTTCCTTTCTTCACCTGAGAGTGTATGAAAACATTTTTGCTATTCCTCAGAAGATAAACATCTCTAACTTAAGGCATAAACTCTGGCCTCTATTTCAAAAATTGCACTGATTTATCAAAATTGATTTCACATTTGTCTGGCTCCATGCACTTAAATTAGTTTAAACCTTGTTTAAAGAAGTTTTTTTTTTTTCTGGGAAATTACTAAATGCATCTAAGCCTATTTAAGGGAGTGTTAAACCAGTCTGAATGGAGAGTGCACTACTTTTAACTAGATTAATTTAAGACTGACCTACTTACACAAGTGTAGCTCTTTAAAACATAGCAAGATTTAGAAGTAGCTCTTGGGGATTACAAGGATTTCTTGAGAGGTTAGATTTCAAGCACATTAGACATGATGCTTAATGTACCAATTACTGCCTAAAATCTGACCATAAAACTTTGTCTTCCAGTGGCAGAAAATACTTGGCAAAAACTACATTTAAGTTCTCCTTAGATAAACATAGTAGATCAGTAATGGTAGTTTGATACTCTTATCTTCATACTCATGTCTGCAAGAGAAATAAAAATCAAAGTAAAATGCATGATTTTTTTTACCTCTGTAGCAAATTTACCAAGGCAGCTACTGTACCATACTGAAATTCTGCAGAAAACAGTTCTTCCATCAAAGAATATACAACAAATAATAACAAGGGAAAGCCCATTACAGAATTACTAGATGTTTTTGGGGTACAGTTACATTTAAATGTAAGGAGCATATTACCACTTACATTAATGTGGAATATTTGTAACTTGTATATATATGAAGCTGTGTTTTCAGGAAAACAAAGCCAAGAAATCAGTAATTTTTTGTTAACTTTCCAGCATTCAAAAAAATTAGTCAAGTTTTGAAGGCAATAAAAAGAAAAAACCCAAACCTGCCACTTTGTACCATGCTGTTTGTAGATTGTCAAGTAAACGCTTCTTGGATCTGATGCAAATACAGTATCTAGTGTAATGTACTTGGACTCTAGTTAGTACATAGATTCTGCTGTGGGCACTGTGTTGTCAGCCAAGATAAATTTATGAAAATCCTGATCTCTGAACTGCATAGATCAACTTGTAGTAAATTTCTTTTGGCTGCCAGTGTGGTTGACACAGCGCGGGAGATATATGCTGCTGGAAATATGAACCAGTGGAGTTGTGAAAACTAAGTCTCCTAAGGGAGCTGTGTCTCAAACCATGCTCATGTCATATGCTATGGTTAGATAGAAAGCAAGCCAAGCATTTCAGATTAAAGGAAGGTCTGTATTACAATATTACCATGACTTTAATTTCATAAAGCATAGTGATCTTAATTGATTATATATATTTTTAATAAGCTCTTACCAATATCAGATTTGATCTATAACCAAGCAGTGTGACCTTGCACTTGTCACATGTTTGTTTCCAGTTCTATACTAGGATAAATATGTAAAAGATTAATATCTTCTTTGAATTTGTATTGTATTATACTTTCAAACACAGAATTGCCAACATGGGTTCAGATCAAAGGTTATCCTGCAAAATATCCTATCTCCAGTTATGGCTATTAACAGATACCTAGGGAAGAGAATAAGAGCAGGGCAAACATATGGCAACAAAACCCCAGCATATTCCCTCTTAGCTTCCAGCAATCTGTGGCTCATTGAATTTCTGAGCCATAGGCCATATTTTTGTGTTTAATAGCCTTTGAGGGATTTCCTTTCATGAATTGGTGTAATCTCTTTTTGAACTCATGTAAGCATTTGGTGTCCACAATATCCTGTGGCAATGTGTTCTATAGTTTAAGCAGATGTGAAAAACTACCTCTTTCTGAATTTTGAACCTCCCATTGATAAATTCAGTTTAGGTAGACTGGTACTCATATTATGAGGAAGTAATTTCCTAATAATTTTATCTATGCCATTCATAATTTTATGGACTTCTGTCACATCTTATTTCCAGGATAAAGAGACCTAGCCTGTTGAGTTACAGCTTTGTTTATATGTAGTTGTAAGGCTAAGGAAGTACAACTTCTATTTTAAACTGAATCTATTTGAGTGCAAAATGAGAGAATATTATAAAAGATGGCAAAACCCAACTATTACATTTATAACATTGCACAATGATGAAGAAGCCAGGATAATATTTAAAAGGACTTTGCAAGTTGCAGACAAATGGAGTAATGATTGATTCTTTTCATTTCACTATTCTCCCTGAAATCCAATTTAATTCAGGATTCAGCTAACACAGATAATACTTTCTATTGTTAAACCTCAAGGCTTCAGGTATTTAAAAAGCAAACCAGTCTTTCCCATCAGTAACTGCATGTTGTGCTGATAGAATTTAACAGGGTAATCTGTCCTTAAACTTCCCAAACCTTCTATGGATTATATTTGCCTAGTGTGCATATGCCCACCTGTTCCATATCCAGTCACCCCAAGATCTTAACATAAAATGGTAACTCTGAAACATTCATCGTCTGCTGCATAAAATGTGTCCTTGGAAGTATATCATAGGATTCAAAGCTGCACTTGAGAATAGAAAGATCCCTTTCAGTTATTGAAGAGTTGTAAAATGATTAAAAAATAAACCATTAATGGCCCTGGCTGGCTTGTGAGGACTCAGTCATCAGACAGGGCTATACAGATAGGAGAAGAGAACCTTTCTTCTAGACCCCATTTGCTGACTGGAAGTCAGATGTTGGAAAATATTAACTGTTGGCAAGGTAATGACCTCTTTTTTATTGTTTTTGGGGAGCTTTTTTTTCTTTCATGGAGTGCCCTTTTTGCTTTGAGAAAAGCACTTCATTTACATGTCATTAAAAGGGAAATCTGTTAAACACTGGCAGTCAGTGAAAGTAGTCTTGTGGATGAATCCAGCCCCATGTTATAGATGTATGTGTAGCTGGCTGCTTTTAATACATCCCAGGGCTATCAGTGTGCAATGTCATGCTCTCAGCTTCCTTCTTGGCCCAAAATTGCCAAGTGCACTATTATAAAAACTGAAAGAGAGGATGAGCAATATGTCAAGAAAATGGACTTTGTGATATTCTTAATTGAAACAATGGAAATGTAGACCGTTATGCACATCTTACATTATGCTTTTGGTGTCTATAGATGTAAGATGATATTTACATTGTGGCTTAATTGCCAATACAGAGATGGTCGTGATGCAGGTTGTAAACCAAAAAAGGCAACTTGAACCACTAAATTGCATACTGCTTCCATCACGGTGTAGGTAAACATAGATCATTGCGAGCGTGTTGGAGTAATTAGGGAAGTTGCAAACAGTTATCCATTCAAACTGCAACTGAGGGTTATTTCCCACATACCAGGGCCAGTAGAACAAACTGCTTGCATTTGCCATCTGCTTCAGTTTGCAATCAGCCAGCCTATCTTAAACTGCTAATGAAAAGTGTTAAAATGAAGCTGGCTGACTTTGCATGGACATAAATGAGGAAAGTTCACATTGTCTGTTACATCAACTGTACTGCCAAGGAAACATCTAGCTGAAAGGCAGAATGGATCCTTGCAGACAATTTTGGCAACCACTGAACCTACATTCACAGAAAAAGAACTGCCTTTTTTTTTTTTTTCCAAAGATGTCTTTGTCTCAAACAACTGTTTATACAATGAAGACAAGTTTATCTTCCCAAACTGGATTCATTTGATCAGACACTTGTATTAGTATATTAAGGGTACTGAGTTAATATGGGGAAATTCAGTTGAAAAATGTTTGTTAAAATTATTAATAAGTTGAAACTAACAATGTTGGGGGTTTCTTTTGGTTTGGTTTGTTTTTTCTCTTTTTTTTTTCCCTGCAGTATGCTAGAAAAGAGCATTGGGAAAGCTTTTTTATTCAGGCAAACAGATGTATTTTGTATGAGTGCATACATAAAATGTGGGCCAGCCCCTTCATGATTATTTTTATGACCCTACAACCCCTCACACATGGTTACTGTGTGGGAATGACAAGGGAAAAAAACCCAACACCTCACACACAACAAAAAAATAAATCTAGCTCCTACCTTAACCTTTCCTCCTCTTAGAAAGAAGCTTAGCAGATTTTGAGTCCTGAATCTGAGAGCGCTTCATATAATTCTTGTACATTACAGAAGGTTATAGAAAAGGGAGAAAAAAAAGGAAATAATTTAACATATTACAGTGCTTTTTTTGTTATCCCCTATGCATCTTTTTATAAGTGTTCTCCATCAGGCACTGTTTCTTTAAAATGTATGATATAAAAATAATACAAATAAAACTAATGCTAATAATAAACTACCTTATGACCTATGAGATTTCACACCAGAGACTGAATTTCAGGTTCTTGAAAGATTACTTGCTATGGAGAGCTTGTGAAAAGCCATACTCTCAAACACGTTGGGTTAAAAAAAAAGAGAAAATCACCATCATTATTGCAAATAAATTGAAATCCTTTCACAACTGAAAAATCACCTAATGAATTAATGGCTTGCAAATATTTTTTTTTCTTTTCAGTCTAATCTGCTAGTAGAAATAATTTAGGAAAGGGAGACTTTCTATGGTCCTCAAATTGTCCCTTTAAACAGAAAGTGGAATTTCTGTCATTTAAAGCAGGCACCAGGCTTAGCATTCCAACTCTCACGTGATCCAGAGATCTTCAAGTCTCTGTTTGCTGCTAGGACCACTTCATGGAGACTTTTTCACCAAGACAGAAGCTTTAGGAAATCTGACTTTTCCCAAAGATGTTCTATAGAATATTATTACTGCCCTGTCCTCTCTTTTCGCCTGCCTTTTCAGGGGCAAACAGAATCTGAAAAATCATGTTGCCAGTTACTATGGATGTTGTCATGGTTTCCTGAGAGAATGCGACAAGAATTTTACAGTAATTACGTATTTGTTTATCTATTAGGCAGACATTTAATGGATTGTTGTTGCAAAAGTAGAACGTAAAATAACCCCAAAATATAAGGTTATACTATATATGACTTTTTTTAAGAACAGTATATGACTAACTAATGAAATATTCTCTACAATATCTGTGTTCTCAAGTCTAGGGAATAATTTGTGCTATATCCTGACAATTCTTCACTTCAGAATGTTCAAACCATATGTTCTTGAGGCCAAAATATTTTTAATCTATATTTAGACTCCTTCCTAAGTGGCTGGGGTTTCAAAAAGTGCTGAGCGTCCAATACCTGGAAACATCTACAGCTAAAACATCACGTTTGGAAAAAAAGATGAAAACAGAAAAATCAAAAAGAACCAGCTAAATTAAAAGAACAATATTGTTTCGTGCAAAATATTTTGTTGTAGTGGACAGGTTTAAGTCTCTAGTTCAAGTCAATGATGAATGCTTACTAATTTTGTACATATATCACTTAAGTCCATATCCTGTACTTTTATAATTAATGTTTTGCCACTGACTTAAATGAAAAGACCTAAGTCAGAAGCCAGAAGACTTGCGGGGGTGGAATTAATCTGACCATATGTTGATGTTTATATCTGAGTTAATCTCACAGAGTCCCTTTAGAGTTAGAGGAGAGATATATTGCTTTCCTGGGTAAGATTTCTCGCATCCAGAAGTAGGTGTCTAAAATAAACTAGATGAATCATGTCCTGAAATACCTGTTTCTAATCACTGGCTGTGAGAGGTGCAGGTATAGACATTAGTGTTACAGTTTTCTGTAGCTATATGACTTCCACCAGTGATGTTAAATCACGTGCAATTTCAGATTAGAAAACTGAAGTGATAAGTACTTCCAAATAACAGCACCCAACTGGAGTTCGAAGCAATCTGCCTCAGGAACAGAGATGCCTGTTTTACAAACAGTTCAGTATTGCATTCAGAAAAGGTAATTACTGTAGGCTACCCTCTGTCCCTCTTGGTATGGCAGAACAAACGCTCTCCTATTGGTCTAAATATGGTAATTCACAAATGGATTGCACCACTCAAATTTTGAATGTATAGTTGGTAATATGGCAATGTGTAAACATACTTTTAGTTTCCCTTTTCTAAGAATCATACACGTCTCCTTTCTTATGATGCAGTTTAGGAACTGATACAATGTAAAAATGAGGAAATGGGATTATCACTAAGTATTCAGGAAACTGAAGACATGGTAGTGACATAGGATTAGTGTTGCTAGCTGCACTCCAGCTAGCAGTGGTAGCAGAAGCAGTAAAAATATTAGGGCCTGAGCTTCAGGAAGAGTTAGCAGCTACAATATATACCAACAGTCAGTCCTTAGCTAGTCTGTGTTTTTAATGATCACTTGTGTTACTGGCAGGGCTGGCCATGGTGGCTGACAGAGGTGGAGAGATAATGGTCCCTGACTTGCCCAAGTGTGCGATGTGGCAAAGCAGCAGTGGGAGCAGTGTGCCCCCCAGAGACACCACACTCAAGCTCCCTGCTTTCCAGTGGGAAGCTCTGGTCTGAGAGCCATCAGATATGGCACCTCTGGCATTGTCCCTTCTCCCTGCCTGTGCCAGCCTCTGTCTCCCCAGGCTGGGATCCTGCTGAGCTCCTAAGTCACAGAAGGGAAAGTGTGCCGGGATTGACCTCTGCCCTGGCTAACATTCCCAGTGTCCAAGGTCTCCTGAACTTTGGCAGGGGCAGCTAACTCCTGCCTTCATCTTCCTCTCTAAGCATCCTCTTGCATAGGCTTTCCTCTGCCAGGAGGCCCAGGAAGACGGTTTGGCTGCCTAACTATCGTGGTGTCTCCAGCACCCTTTGCCCTGCCCTCTGCAATCTTTCATCCTGGAGGCTGCCCCTCCATGGCGGCTGCTGAGGCATCTCCATGCCAACAAGTGCTAAGAGTTGCTAGTGCCAAACTGACAGTATTCTCCGAGTATTCTCTTCAGTATTCTCTGCAGCCATGATGCAGCATGAGAACTATGACATAGTAGCTATAACAGAAATGTGGTGGGATGCCTCACACGACTGGAGTGCCGCAGTCGATGGCTACAAGCTCTTCAGGAGGGATAGACAGGGAAGGAGAGGTGGTGGAGTGGCCCTATATGTAAGAGAATGCTATGACAGCTCAGAAATCAAGTATAGTGATAACGGGGTTGAGAGTATTTGGATTAGGTTAAGGGCCAATAAAGCAGATCTTGCTGTGGGAGTCTGCTATAGACCCCCCAACCAAAGCAGTGAGGTGCATGAAGCTTTCTACAAACAGTTGGGAGAAATCTCGCAGTCACTTGCCGTTGTTCTTGTGGGGGACATTAACCTCCCGGATATCTGCTGGGATCACAACACAGCAGAGAGGGAACAATCCAGGAGGTTCCTGGAATGTGTGGAGGATAACTTCCTCACACAGCTGGTGAGTGAGCCGACCAGGGAAGGTGCCCTCCTGGACCTGCTTCTTGTGAACAGGGAAGAGCTTGTGGGGGAAGTAAAGGTTGGAGGCCGTCTAGGGTGCAGTGATCATGAGATGATTGAGTTTTCAATCCTTGGAGAAACAAAGAGAGGGGTTAATAAAACTGCCACCTTAGACTTCTGGAGGGCTAACTTTGACCTGTTCAAGAGACTGGTTAACAAAATCCCTTGGGAGGCTGCCTTGAAGGATATGGGAGTCCAGGAAGGCTGGACATACTTCAAGAGAGAAGTCTTAAAGGCACAGGAGCAGGCTGCTCCTGTGTACTGAAAAACAAGCAGGCAGGGAAGGAGACCGGCCTGGCTAAACAGGGACCTTTGGCTGGATCTCAAGAACAAAAGGAGAATCTATTGCCTTTGGAAGAGGGGCCAGGTCTCTCATGAAGACTATAAAGTTGTAGTGAAGTTATGCAGGGAGAACATTAGGAGAGCCAAAGCACAGCTAGAGCTCAACTTGGCTACAGCTGTTAAGGATAATAAAAAATGTTTCTATAAATTCGTTAACAGCAAAAGGAGGATTAGGGAAAATCTCCCTCTGCTACTGGATGCAGAGGGAAACATGGTAACTAAGGATGAGGAAAAGGCTGAGGTGCTCAACACCTACTTTGCCTCAGTCTTTAGCAGTGGAACTGGCTGTTCTCTGGACACCCAGCCTCATGAGCTGGGAGATGGGGCAGGGAAGCAGACTGAGGTCAGCACAGTTGAAGAGGAGGTGGTCAGAGACCTGCTACACCACTTGGATGCAAACAAGTCTGTGGGACCGGATGGGTTACACCCAAGGGTGCTGAAAGAGTTGGCAGATGTGCTCGCCAAGCCGCTTTCCATGGTTTACCTGAAACCATGGCTAACTGGGGAGGTCCCATAGGACTGGAGGGTGGCAAATGTGACACCTATCTACAAGAAAGGCAGGAAGGAGGATCCAGGAAACTACAGACCTGTCAGTCTGACCTCGGTGCCCGGGAAGGTCATGGAGCAGGTCATCTCGAGTGCCATTAAAGGTCATATAATGGACAACCAGGGGATCAGGCCCAGTCAGCATGTGTTTATGAAAGGCAGGTCCTGCTTGACAAACCTGATCTCCTTCTACGACAGGGTGACCTGCTTATTGGATGAGGGAAAGGCTGTGGATGTAGTTTACCTTGACTTCAGTAAGGCCTTTGACACCGTTTCCCACAGCATTCTCCTGGAAAAACTGGCTGCTCAAGGCTTGGATGGGCACACACTTCGCTGGGTAAAAGACTGGCTGGATGGCTGGGCCCAAAGAGTTGTGGTGAATGGAGTTAAATCCAGTTGGTGGCCGGTCACAAGTGGTGTCCCCCAGGGCTCGGTTTTGGGGCCACTCCTGTTTAACATCTTTATTGATGATCTAGACGAGGGGATCAAGTGCACCCTCAGTAAGTTTGCAGATGACACCAAGTTGGGTGGGAGTGTTGATCTGCTTGAGGGTAGGGAGGCTCTGCAGAGAGACCTGGACAGGCTGGAGCGATGGGCTAAGGCCAACTGTAGGAGTTTCAATAAGGCCAAATGCCAGGTGCTGCACTTTGGCCACAACAACCCCCAGCAGTGCTACAGGCTTGGGGAGGAGTGGCTGGAGAGCTGCCAGTCAGAGAGGGACCTGGGGGTGTTGATTGACAGCCAGCTGAACATGAGCCAGCAGTGTGCCCAGGTGGCCAAGAAGGCCAATGGCATCCTGGCTTGTATCAGAAATAGCGTGGCCAGCAGGGACAGGGAAGTGATTTTACCCCTGTACTCGGCACTGGTGAGGCCGCACCTCAATTACTGTGTTCAGTTTTGGGCCCCTCACTACAAAAAGGACATTGAATTACTCAAGCGTGTCCAGAGAAGGGCAACGAAGCTGGTGCAGGGTCTGGAGCACATGTCGTACGAGGAGTGGCTGAGGGAACTGGGGTTGTTTAGTCTGGAGAAGAGGAGGCTGAGGGGAGACCTCATCGCCCTCTACAACTACCTGAAAGGAGGTTGCAGAGAGCTGGTGATGAGCCTCTTTAACCAAGTAATAAGTGATAGGAGAAGAGGTAATGGCCTCAAGTTACACCAGGGAAGGTTTAGACTAGATATTAGGAAGCATTTCTTTACAGAACGGGTTGTTAGGCGTTGGAATGGGCTGCCCAGGGAGGTGGTGGAGTCCCCATCCCTGGAGGTGTTTAAGAGTTGGGTTGACATAGCGCTTAGGGATCTGGTGTAGTTGAGAACTGTCAATGATAGGTTAGTGGTTGGACTAGATGATCTTCAAGGTCTTTTCTAACCTAGATGATTCTGTGATTCTCTGACTTCTAGAGAGATTTACAGGGGTTCCTCTAGCTAGAGTGAAAGAAACAGCTGTATGGATATACCCACTAGTAGCAGCAGATTATCCAATAGATCAGAGCATTTCATATGAGTAAATTTTAACAAAGTAAAACCAAAGTAGCAGATTTGTCTTTCTGTTATTTTCTCTGTATATAGGATCCCCAGTTTGAAGTTGTCTCAATTTAGAATATGGTACACAGTTGGATCAGGTCTCCCTTTGAAGTCTGCAGACTTCTTAGAAAACATACCTGCTTTTCAGATCAGAGAACTTTTAATGGTTTTTTTTTCTTCTCCTAATCTCTTTGCCAATTAGGATTCAAAATGCCCACTTCTTTTATCACCAGTCAAAGGAAAAAAAAAACCATAGACAATTCTATCTTGACATTTTTTTCTTAATAGGAATTAAACAAGCAAAATAACAGTGAAGGAAGAACCATCTATAAAATTCCCAAGTATATATACAACACTATGTCACATTCTCTTTAAAAAATCTTGTAGTCATATGTATGTGTTAAGTAGATACAATGATAGGGTAAGAATAATAACCTGGTTTTGATGGCTTTAATGTGAGTTAAGTTAGAGGATAAGATAATTACTCTCAATAGTTTAACTGACACAGGGTAAAAATTTATCTTGGCAGAGAGCCAACACAAGATTTACACATAAATTCTATGTACCTTCTACTGTGAGGATTTCAGTGATTTGTAGGACCCTTTCAGATTTCTGCTCCATGGCAAGTTACATCTATGGTGAATATTGGCAGTGTGACTTTGACCTTCCTCCTAGTAATTACACGTATTTCGTTATATTAGGACACAGAGGACATTAGGGGAAATGAAGAAAAAAAAAATCATCCCTTCAAAACAAAAGAAGCCACAGTGTTAACATGACAGCATTTTAGCTGAGTGGCTTAGAGACAAAACCTACATTTGGTTTTGTCAAAGGCAAGGATTTGATTTAATATCCCCTCATGCACAGTTAAGGTCCTTTACATTTATTCTCACACAGACTGGAACTTACTCAGGAATGGTAGAAAGTTGTCCATTCCCTTCACATGAATGACTGTCAGGGATTGTAGCGGATAGCTGAGAATGGTGTGATATATGGTCTTTTCATGCCCATATCCAAATCTTCAATCCCAGTATGTGTTCATTCTCACAGCCTTCAGAAAGGAGTTTTAAATACTTCTCCAGGTTATTGTTACCACAGCAACAATTAAAAACAGAAACAAAGAGAAGATAGGAAAGAGTATAAATAGATAAGGCTGCAGTATTTGCAGCATTTGTAATTGCATTGAGACTACTAGAAAAATAGTGTAAATGTTATTTAATGACCTGGTCATTTGTAATGTTAGGAGAATGACCATTGTATTTTCAAAAGTTTTTACTGATGTGAGCTTGCTGAAAGAAATTAATTTATATGTTTTCTACAAAGTGTAAAATTACATTATAATTTTATTTACATAAACCAGCTACTATCTGAAGATGACCGTGAAAACACCCAAAATAAAACTTTTTAGTCTGTTAGTCAATATGACTTTATTACTAATAGAATGAAAATGCCATTTGAGAATAGTATACAAATTCAGTAGAGGCCCTGAAGAAGTTAATCCCAGGAGCTAGAGATTGAGCATAAATGTAGTTTTTCTTAGTCTGTTAGGCTCACTGTCACAGCAGGGTTTCCTCAAAGCATGAAATGAAGCCATAAGCATTGTATTTGCAGAATGAACACATACACCTTTTTGGGAAGCAGCAAGCTCTTATGTCTTCTTTACCTCCCCTAGAATCATCTCCAGCTGCTTCACTTCTCACTTTGGAGCAGTTGGTATTGATTCACTAGTCAGAATAGTTTGGAAAATTTTTCAGTACTACTCATTGAAACTGTGTGAAACAAAGTGGAAATATCTGTACATGCATGCTTTTCTAGAAAGAAAATTAAGAATAGCAAATAATTCCACTCATTTCAAGCAATTTACTAGAAAGTTGTAGAATGTACTTGGTAATAAGTAGTAAGGCAGAAATTCTTACCTTTTGAATGTCCTTGCCTTCTAAAGTACAGGCTGATCTGTATTGTAAAAGAATGTGTGCTTCTTTCAAATACGTTATTTATCAGGTTCCTGACTTCTTCTAAATTATGGTTACAATATACAAAAAACAGTAGAATACTGCCAGAAAGGACACACACATCTCTAAACTCACCTGTCTTTATCATACCTTATCAACAATCACTGAGTCACCTGAAGACAGTTTTGCCCTTTACGAATATCCCCTTGTCAAATTTTAAGCAAGCAAATTTAAATTTCACACTAATCTGTTGATCTTTTTTAAATAGAATAGTTTTTTCAAAAATATACACGTGTGGGTGTAGGTATGCTAAATTATACACAGAGTATATTAGTACGTACTTTGTATATAACAAACTGCCTGTACCACCCCTTCTGTCTGAAAAAATACATATATCAGTAAGCCAACTTGCAAAGATTTTAGTGTTAGTATATGTAATAATAGAGTGAAAGAAACATACATTTATGTCATTCTCTTCATCATAATGGAAAAAAGGCTAAATGTATACATGTTATTGAAAAATGGTTGTTTAAAATATAGTGTGTACAAAATACATACACTAAGTTTATACAGAAAATGAGTATACTATATATGACACATTTTAATTTAAAACCACAAAAATTTAGTTTTGCTCTTCATTTTTCAAAGCTAGTGCACCATCTCAGCTCTATCTTTTAGCAAAACTTTCTTTCCAAAATAACCACCGAACTACCACATTTCAGCGTCAATGGCAGAAGTTTGAGATAATGTCAAGCAACTCTATATGATTTCTTAGACTGGAAAATGTGGCACCTTTATTTGGGTAAGAGTGTGCCTATGATTTATATTTAGGTCCATGTATACTCTCTGTATAGCATATATATGCATATATGGTGCTTATGTAAGTGCATACATAATGTATATGCTCAATTCTGCTGTATTGCAATAAGGTCAGAGAGGGAAAGAATCTTCTTTTATCACTGACTGTTGAAATAGGACATTCAAAATTCTTTCCTGGCTGGAAAGAATAATAATAACAAAGATATAAAACTTTTTTTTTCTTTTGTTTCTTTTTTTTTTTCTTATTTCTGTATGTTATGTAGAGTAAGAATCTTACTCTAAAGTTTGCAGCATTTCAACCAGTTGGGTTTAGCAGTTGTTTTGATGAGTCAATGGTACAAATGAACAGAATAATGAAAATACAAATTATGAATACATCGGACACAAGTTCTTGGGTAGAGTGTATATAATATATTCTGATGAATTCTAAGCCTGACTTTGAGGTGCTGACTTGATGGTAATAGGTCTGTAATAGAAGTCTTGTAAAGATTTACATTTTAGATTCATATGGATTTAATCTGAAATCATCTATCTGCATCACATGAAAAATGAAGTAAAATAATCTTTAGAAGAAACAGTGTATGTCCATGTATAAAACATTTTTGTATTTTCTAGTTTGTCATTTGAAATTCAGCTTCTAGATCTTTTGTTTTTTTCTCTAGATGGGAAAGCCTTCAAAATTGAGGTCACATGGTATTTAAATGATGGACACCTCTTGAGCTCACAATGTGTTGTAGCAGTTACTGTCACATGCCAAGGAGAAGAACCAAGAGACATGCCCCGAGATGACATTTAGTGCTGCATTAAAAAAATGGCCAAGTGATGAATCTAAGGCTTGCTAAGCCATTAGGGTATTGCTTTTATAAATTAAGCTTGTATACCATTTAAAACAGGAGCTAATATCTTCAGAACTAGGGTTTCTTAATAGCTTGCTGTGGACAAACATATTAGCTTTGTTTATCTGTAGACATGAAAAATAGTGTATATATTAACTACATGGAAAGGCTTCCCCATACCCCATGCTCCACAGTGCTGGCTGTTGAATATTTGATATATTAATACATATTTATATTCCAGAGTTTGGGTAGTGATTGTAAAGTCAGGCAGATTTAGTGCTTAAAATAGTTTATAGCCTCAGAGAAAAGTGTCAGTATAAAAATAATCATTTTGTCTTAGTTCTTTACACACTGTGTCTTGTTTTTGCCTTGTGAAATCAAACTTGAGATAAAATAAGGAAAACAGTCACAATCTTTTTGAGCCTATATCCATTCGATTCCAAATCTCCATGCTAATGTGGAGCACAAGAACAAGAGATGCACAAGTTTTGGACTTGTGAAATGAATTTTCCAATATTTGTCTACTACTCTACAGACAAATATAACAGGATGTAACTGTGACTATCACAATGAATATTCACCATTGTATATCCTGCAGTGCCAACTTTTAGTTTAGAAGTCATCATAGTCATACATAATTTAACTCTGTTACTCATGACTTGTTCAGGTTTTGCAATGAGCTTCATTTTGCAAAGTGGACTGAAACACATTTTCTACTTGAGTAATGTATACTGAAATATAGAATAATTTGGGACACTCTCCTTCAATGATGGGGACTGAAAATGTTTAAAAAGTTATATGCAATGTCAGTATGATAACAAAGCTAGCCTGAGCTGGTATGAATGTTCACTTGCCTTTACTTCATCTTACTGTGACCACTGGCCAAGGAACTGAAGCTGGCCTGGTATCAACCCGCAGTCACAAGTACACTTCTGTGCAGCCTAGAGAGAAAGAGCAAGTGCTCAGGGTTATCCTTCTGCACTCTCAGTAGCTAGTTACAGTAACACTGAGATGCTCAAGGCAGGTCTGCTCCTGAAAGCAAAGAGGGACTGAGTAATCATTGCCTAATTGGAGAAATCTAATTATATGCAAAGGAAAAAGAATGGAAACTAAGATAGTAGTAAGCCCTACCTGTGTCAGCCTCAGAGAACTCAAACTGGTTTAAACCTCAGTTTCAACTGCACTAAGTTATTTGGGTCAGTTTAAATTCAGGATGCCCTGGAGACAATCATGATCTTGATGGAAATTGTTATGAATAATGGGGCTATTTGACTACAAGTAGAAAATATGTTCCCTGTTAAATTACTGTCACCCCAGGCAAGAATATTATTCTCCCGGCTCTTTCCTGTGACCTTCTCCCTTCCCCCCTTATTCATTTGCTCCAAGGGTTGCTCTGTCTTTACCACATTTAATAGCTCCCCTGATGGCTAGAAGTTGCATTGCAGGAGGTGGAAATTACTTGTGATCTCTGCCTTTTTCCCTTTTGGATTTAGGCTTTGAGTAAGTCCAGAGGGGCAGTCAGACGCTGAATATAATTTTTTAAAATTATTTTTACATAATCGCCCCTATCCAAAAGACAAAGACATACTAAGAAACAGCCACACCCTGCATAATAACATTGTTTAACAATTTTATTGATGATCTAGACGAGGGGATCAAGTGCACCCTCGGTAAGTTTGCAGACGACACCAAGCTGGGTGGGAGTGTTGATCTGCTTGAGGGTAGGGAGGCTCTGCAGAGAGATCTGGACAGGCTGGAGCAATGGGCTAAGGCCAACTGTATGAGGTTCAATAAGGCCAAATGCCAGGTGCTGCACTTGGGTCACAACAACCCCCAGCAGCGCTACAGGCTTGGGGAGGAGTGGCTGGAGAGCTGCCAGTCAGAGAGGGACCTGGGGGTGTTGATTGACAGCCAGCTGAACATGAGCCAGCAGTGTGCCCAGGTGGCCAAGAAGGCCAATGGCATCCTGGCCTGTATCAGAAGTAGTGTGGCCAGCAGGGACAGGGAAGTGATCTTACCCCTGTACTTGGCACTGGTGAGGCCACACCTCGATTACTGTGTTCAGTTTTGGGCCCCTCACTACAAAAAGAACATTGAATTACTCAAGCGTGTCCAGAGAAGGGCAGGTGGTGAAGGGTCTGGAGCACATGTCGTACGAGGAGCGGCTGAGGGAACTGGGGTTGTTTAGTCTGGAGAAGAGGAGGCTGAGGGGAGACCTCATTGCCCTCTACAGCTACCTGAAAGGAGGTTGCAGAGAGCTGGTGATGAGCCTCTTTAACCAAGTAATAAGTGATAGGACAAGAGGTAATAGCCTCAAGTTGCGCCAGGGAAGGTTTAGACTAGATGTCAGGAAGTATTTCTTTACAGAACGGGTTATTAGGCAGTGGAATGGATTGCCCAGGGAGGTGGTGGAGTCCCCATCCCTGGAGGTGTTTAAGAGTCGGGTCGACATAGCGCTGAGAGATATGGTGTAGATGGGAACTGTCAGTGTTAGGTTAATGGTTGGACTAGATGATCTTCAAGGTCCTTTCCAACCTAGTTGATTCTGTGATTCTGTGATAATATCTCTTCTCTGACATAGTTGCACTGTCATTTAGAAGTACTACTTTGGAAGTGCTCTACCATATGTTCATTATCTGTGATCCCAGAAGGAAGATATGCCAGTAGATGACAGTGTGTTTTATTTATTTCCCCTTTACTTTGTAATTCATACCCCTTCAAGGTCAACATGGAACAAAATATGGAAATTCCTGGAGACCTTTATGGGGACTCAATGAGGACTGATAACCAGAAGATGTATTGATTCTTCATGCATTGCATAACTGGCACAAATAGAGAGAAGCAGCAAACTCTTCCAGGACTGTTTATTAACTATAGTTTCTTGAAATTTTAGAAATTGTAACAAGGTCACTTCCAAGATCTTCTGCCTCAAACAGTAGAGGTTGAATGCCACATGCAAAACACTCTGCTCTACTGATACTGACCAGCCAAAAAATAATGGTACGATCAAATACTATTAATTTAAAACTACTTGAAAATGGTTCAGTAAATACTGTGGCCAACTTATTAGTACAATTATGAAGATAGGACCTAGACTGGTTAATAGCCTTAATTATGATGTAGGAAACACAGGTCTAGGAGACAAATTTGCCTTTCACAAGGTCTGAAAAGCAAAAGAAAGTTGCATCTTGAATATATGAGTTAATGTCAGACAAAGAAATATTTCATTCTAATAAACCTGAGTTAGAACTCTAACTTTCATAAAATGCAGAAAAGAATTGTAAAATAATGTGAGACATCTCACAGTACAATAGATATAGTACAGTAACATCTTCCTTTGTGTCTTTCCATCTTAAGTATACAATTTTTTAAAATTAAATTAATTATTCCATTATGAGTGCAGAATGAAAACCTTTATAGAGTTGCTCCTGTGCATTACTTCCAGTGCTGAGGTTAGCTACAGAAGCTGTGGATTATTCATATGAGATAATGTCAAGATCAGCTTTGGCTGCATGTAGAAAGGCAGATTCAGATATAAAAAGCATTCATCACCGGGACAGTGAAGCTTATCCACCCTGTTACAACAGCACATTGAGAATCTGCTTTACTATAAAAAGAACTGCATCCAAGAAAAAATATTGTCATGAAAATATTTCATCTGGAAGCCACATAATTATAAATGATAGGATAAACTCTTCTCATTTCTGAAAGCATATTATGTCACTTTAATTTTTGCAAGACATGATTTTTCTGCACAGTTATACTGAATAAAAGAACAAGAGCATTTTGTTTTCATATTTCCAGATTAAGAGTCAGAAAGACATGAAAAGACTGTCAACTAAGCGCATAGTTTTGATTGTGATTTTTGATAGTTTCCATGCTTTCAGTCAAACAGGTATTTTACAAACATCAGCATGGCTCCATACATCATGAAGATATCTACTGCCAAGTGTTTCCTCTTTCATATGTACTTGGGAGAAAGTTTATTTCTTTGTGTCAAAAAGAGGAAATATTTGAAAAATTGAAATGCTGTCAGCTATGTCCTCAAAGTTCTGTAACTATATATGTATGTAAAACTTTTTGCTAAGGTCAACTTTTTAATATTATTACTATTAAAATTATAATAGTACTTAGAATTCCAGATCAAGTGCCAGCAGTGGAAAATAACTGTCTACCCCCAAAGAATTTACAGAATATAGGATAAGAGTTAATGTTGAGCATTTTCTTGCTCCAATATATAACTATTAGGCCACAATATAGGCCTTTTGTTATTAATACTGCTCTTTCAACAAGAAACTACCTACTGTAGGTGGCACCTGTTTCACTAGAGTCCAGCCATCTAAAAGTTAGATGTTCAGCATAAGGTGCTGATCTAGAATACTTCTCTTGTCAGTGAGACAGGGACACACTTCTGGAGGATGATTCTTCCCATCCCTAGGTGGTGAAAACGAGCAATGTCCCAGATGTGGCCCTCTCTGAGTGACTTGAATCTTTCTCCTGATGTAAATAATTTTTCCAAAGTCTTGGAAGGTTGACTACAGACAGAATCTGTACAAAAGACTCATAGAGAGATATGCTAAACTAAGTCTTAGATGAATAAAAATAGACAAAATTCATACAATAGAGGTCCAGCTCTGAAATTTTCATAGAAATAATCCTATTGGCTTTGATTTGTGTTTTCTTCATGGAGTGCCATAATTATACTGACAAAACTTTTAGTTGTGTCTAATACCCTGTAATAAAAAATGAAAAGATTATTTTTAGAAAGGAATAACAAATAACAAAAAAGCTAAATCAGTCTGTAACACAAGTGTGTTATTTTATTTTTTAGACCTACAGAGATCATAAAGTTCTAATACTTAATTAAGCATCTACACCTATAAGGAAATTACACAGTGAAATAAATAAGAGCATCCTATTTTGAGAAGGATAGCACAACACCCGTATTTTTCTCATTAGGATTTCAGTTATGGTGATTCAGAAATGGAAACAGCTACAAATAATCAGCAGGGGTCTGTTTACAAGCACTTGGATGACTTCAGTTCCCTGTGGGATTTGTCCTAAGTAGGTAGTCCTCAGCTTGTGAAGTTTACCACACACAGCAAGGGTATTTTCCTTTTGGAACTATGTCTTGATGCAAGAATTTTTAGTCAGGTTCACTGCAACATCAGCTTCAAGTTAGAAATTGCACATAAGCCTAGACATGAGGTTTGACACTTGAACCCTACACTAACTGTGTGCATCAGTTTAAAAAGGTTACGCTTATGGTGTCTGTAAGAATATCATATATTATATGTAACAATAATGTTTTCCTTGTTTGCAAATAGGGAAAGCTGCATTTGCTGCCACATTATCCTTAGGATTCATTATTAAGCATTACCTTGTAAAATTCAAATTCAGTAAAAATGTCTTTCAAGTGCAGAGTCCACCACTTATTTCTGTTACTATGTTTATGGTTTCAAAGGTCTTTTTTCCCTTTCTTCTCTTCATAGGAAATGATCTGTTTCTGGTTGCAGTGCATGAACTGGGACATGCTCTGGGCTTGGAGCACTCTAATGATCCCACTGCAATCATGGCTCCATTTTACCAGTATATGGAAACTGACAACTTCAAGCTACCTAATGATGATTTACAGGGCATCCAGAAGATATACGGTATGTAATGCTATAATTAAGAAACATAAGTTTCTCACTTTAGAATACATTTGAGGTCCTCCTGTCCATACCACCTCTTCAAAAAGTTTGTTAGTGTAGAGTCCACCAGTTGTTATGCCAGACGCCTTCTTGTAACCCAAAAATTTTGATGAAGCTCTTTTATTTTGTTTCTCACTGTTCACAACTTGCATTCAAATTTGCATTCAGCTGGAATAGTAATTTTAAATGTTTTAAAAGCCTTAAAGCAAATATCTTCAAAATAATCCCAAACTAGGATATTAAGAAATGCAGGCCTTTAAGTATAACAAGATTATTTCCACAGTAGTCCAAGTTTGTGTAACTGGACGAATTGAGTGCTTCTCAGTTTATCAGTTATAATACTAAACAGTTCCCTGGTTGTACAAAATCTGTGGTCCCAGAAAAAACCCTTTCTTGTGATAAATATAGCAGATTGATCTCAAAAGAATGTTGTTACCAGCCCAAGATTTTGAGCTAAAAAGGAAAAAGACCCACTTAGTTAAAATATGTTTGTTTAGGTTTTTTGTGGCATGATATAAAAGACACATGTGATATAAATAAATTCTGCATGTATTGAATTCAATTTGACAAGGCTAGGTAATTGAAAACTTAAAAAAACCCCAGCCAAAACAATAACATTATTCTGATTATGGGTGGAATGTAACACTAACTCCCCTATTACTGTTTCTTACATTTCCAAAAACACAGTTTTGGTTTTGGTTTTAAAGACTTTGATTCTGTTGGTATCTGTTAAATAGTCTGGGTTTTTTCTTTACAAATATATTTTATTTTTCTTTCCTACAGTGAAAAATCTGTGGTATCTGTATATTAATGTTCTGTATCCAGTACTTATCATTTGGAATTGCCCTGCTTAATATTCCTCAATTAATTCTGTTTTGGATTCAATTTTGTACTCACAATTGTTTTCATTTAAAGGTTTGCCAGGTTTATATTGAATATTATCAGGGTCCTTGTTTATCTTTACTGCTAGAAAGGATGACTATGATCACGTAGAATTACTGTGCTGATAACAAGAACTCTACAGCTTCCATGGTGTTTTATATTATCAAGCTTTAAAAAATATTATATTAATAAGCATTGATATGTATTTTCACAAAGCATAAATAGTAATTTCAAAATGGGTGGCTGATCAAGTTTTGTTTGGTTGGTTTTTTTCCTGTGTGATTAGCTGGAAGGAAGGTTGTTTCTCATGACCTTGTAAGTTGGTAGTCTAGACTTAAGGGCTAGACAAGAATACTTTGCTGAAAACTAACTGTTAAGCTCTAACAGCTGTGAGCTATACATTAGGGGAAATGTGTTACCCCTGGAAAGTAATATCTGACATTACCACCAAATGGCAAAACTTTGGTTTGGAGTTAAAAACTTTCCAACATGAGCTACTGCAAACTGATTCCTTTGCTCCCTTTAAAATCAAGAGGTAATCTAGAATCATATGCCTCAATAAAAATGTCACAGCTATTAAAATAATTACTTTGGTCTGCAGTATTCCTTGAA
The DNA here is from genome assembly GCF_047716275.1 of Strix uralensis. Classification (NCBI taxonomy): domain Eukaryota; kingdom Metazoa; phylum Chordata; class Aves; order Strigiformes; family Strigidae; genus Strix; species Strix uralensis. The sequence goes on along the minus strand of NC_133972.1, from coordinate 146,095,635 downwards.
ACACCATTATTAACTGTAAATTATAAATGTCACAAGCCTTAAATTGTGAATGAAATAAATGCCTTATTAAATTGCATGACAACCATTTTGTGAGTTTAATATTTCCTTCCATAGTCTATCTTGTTCTTTAAAAAGTACACGTTTTTTGAAAAAGTATCAGAAATTCAAATGCCATTTATGTAGTTTTAGAGTTGTCTTTCTGAAGCTGGTCGTGCAAATATTTATTTTTTAAAGTCAAAATTGATTATGTATTGAAATGATTTGGAAAAAGGCCTAACTAGAATGATCAAAATTAAAGTGTTCATCTTGTTTCCAGAAATCTTACTGATCCAACTGGAACTTCTTATTTTTTTGTACATAGAAAATATAAGTAAACATAGTAATATGTGTAGAAAGAGAAAGGCATTTTCAGTACACCCATTGCAAGTCATTCAGTATGCCATTAGGGTTATGAACAGCATCTGTCTAGGATGGCCTTTTGACTTTCAGGTATATAAATGATGAGTGAGATGATAGTTATTTCATCTGTCATCAAACTCTGTATTTTATGACAGAAATACATTTGAAAGAGAAAAATGTTTTAAGAACACTGTACAGAGTTTTAGTTTTTTGCTTTAGTTCTTTTTAATCCATTTATCCTCAGAACAATTCCTTTAATTACCACATATCTAGCTTTGTATGAATCACTGAAAAATAAAAATTAAAATAAGTAATTTATTTCAGAATATTGAAGAAAATATGTGAATTATGGCTTTTGTTTATATAGATGCCTAGGATTTCAAGTCCAGTTTCAAGAGCTCCTATACATAGCAAGGGGCACTGGGGAAAGCTGGGAATGCCCTGTCACTAATGCATGTGATATTACATGGTCTACAGGTTGGGTCAGTAGGAAGTATCAGGTATGCTACATATACGCATATGTGAATTGATGAGTGGAAGTTAAAAATACGGGTTGAAAATCCATTGACTGATGATGATCTTATGTCATGGTTTAACCCCAGCCAGCAACTAAGCACCACACAGCCACTCACTCCTCCCTGCCCATAGTGGGATGGGGAGGAAAATAAAAAAAGAAAGTAAGATTCATGGGTTGAGATAAGAACAGTTTAATAATTGAATTAAAATATCATAATAATAATAATTATAATAATAATAGTAATGAAAAAGAAGATAAAAAGAGAGAGAAATAAAACCCAAGAAAGACAAGTGATGCACAATGCAACTGCTCACCAACTGCTGACCCATACCCAGCCAATCCCCAAGCATCAATTGTCTACCCCCAGCCTACTCCCCACAGTTTATATACTAAGCATGACATCCAATGGCATGGAATATCCCTTTAGCTAGTTTGGGTCAGCTGTTCTGGCCATGCTCCCTCCCATCTCTTGTGCACCTCCTCACTGACAGATCATGGGAAACTGAAAAGTCCATGACTTAGGATAAGCACCACCTAGCAACAACTAAAACATCAGTGTGTTATCAACATTATCCTTATATTAAATCCAAAACACAGCACTGTACCAGCTACTAGGGAGAAAATTAACTCTATCCCAGCTGAAACCAGGTCATCTTATAAAGAACAGGTTTTTGTTTTCCTTTGTTTTGTACAATAGACAATGATTCTGTTTTAACAGTTGGTAAAGTATGTGCTTCTCATCTGAAGTGATGGTGGACTACACACCCTTTGCAGGTTTATTGAAACATTGTTCCAATAAGGAAGGAAGAGTCTGGATAGTGAAAAGTAATTATTTTCTTCATTTGTGCCTTGGTTTTATGGTAGTCATTCATTATACCCTTTAACAACACAGGAAAGGTGTGTTAGGGCAACTTTTCCATTCCCCTTCCACTGTAGGATTTGCCTGCTTACAGCAGGTTTTTGTTGTGTATTTCTTCTTTGAGTGCCATTGGTGGGCATGTAAATTACATCCCGCTGCTATATTTTTAAAGGTCCTCCTGACAGGATCCCACCACCAACAAGACCTCTGCCAACAGTGCCCCCACATCGTTCAATCCCTCCAGCAGACCCAAGGAAGAATGACAGGCAACCTAAACCTCCCCGGCCACCCACTGGTGACAAACCTTCCTATCCCGGAGCCAAGCCTAACATCTGTGATGGGAACTTCAACACTCTGGCTATTCTTCGCCGGGAAATGTTTGTTTTCAAGGTAGGAGGCTGTGAATTTTTCAACGTTGCATCAAATATGTACATCACTCCTTTTTTTTTTTTTTTTAAAGCAAACTCTCATTCATCATGACTCCACTTTCCCAGCCTGCTCACAGTTAGAAAGTTCAAGAAAGAAATTAAAAAATAAACATACTCATGGCTTAAACATCTAGCAGAAGACTGCTGTAATGTTCTATTTTGGGAAAATACCCATGTCAGCAGAAACTGTAATGCCTCAAAATGTAAGGGTAAATAAATGCTGCATGTTATGGAGAGATAAAGAGTGTAAATCAACCCATGAATAATAGGAATGATTTTGTTGGGAATACAGCCACATCCAGACATACAGTACATACTGTGTCTTCAGTGCTTTTTTGTTTTTTTTTTCCATGGAGTTGTAATTTTAACTTTACAATTAAATCTGTGATTTACAAAGGAAATTTGTCATTGTGTTGTGGTTGCATTGAAACCACAATATCTAAGTAAAGGTCTTTGCCACAAAATTCTTATTGCAAATCTGTCATTGTTTATTTCCATTCATCTTCTTGCTCTGAGCTGAAAATGTGGTATATACAACAAATCAAAATAAACAAACTGAACTGAAAGGCAATCTTCTGATAGAAGGACTTGGCTAAGACTCATGGACATCAAAGCTGTCTTAAGGAGAATGATCTGCAGTATGGTTTCCAGAAGGCATTGAATGCTGAAGAATAATTACAGAATCATTATTATTCAGTCTCTTAAATCTTAAACAAATTTGCTGACAGATAGTGCTGTGCAAATGTTCCAGAAACAAGCAACAGGATAATCTATTATTTTAAACTACTGGTGTGTCAAATTTGCTTAAGAAATAGGACACGTGTAGGATCTTTGTTTTATAAATATATGATATGATTCTTTTTAACTTCAACATTATAAGTAGAGAAGAAGGGCCTTTAACATGAATAGATAATACTTTTCTCTTCAGGAATAGTGTAAGTCTAAGGGAAGTGCAATGAATTTGTGCCAAAACATGAAGCTCCCAGTTCAATGGTTTTTGTTGACTTTTCTGATAGGACCCATTTCTCCCTTATATATTTTCATGTAATCTATCACTCCATGTAAATCTTTGAGGTGCTACTCAGACTTCTATTTTCTTTAGCATACCTGAAGAAATATGTACAAATAGCTTTACATGAATTAATTCAAAATTATTGAGCTACCTTCACAACCCAGTGGGCAGGAAATATTTTTCCCATAAACACCTAAGGATTTTGCCAGCCCTGGGATTGTCAACCCTTTCCTTTTGAATAGATGGTATATCTTCAAGCATTGGGAGGTCCTGAAGCATCACCTTATGACTAAAACTCAAAGGTTAAGGAAGAATCTAATTTTCTAACTTGACATTAAACAGGATATTAAAATACCTACTTCAATCTCGTGTCATCCACCTCAAGAGCAATAGAACATATTCTCATTTATTTTAGACACAAATTGATAAATAGTGAAATGTTATCCCACTAATACAAAATTTCCTGTTTGGCCAAGCCTGTGTTCCTGGATAAATAGATTGACCACCATAACTAATCACTCCTACCTATTCTGATTGAAAATACACATTAAGTTTTCTCCAAAAAAATTTATTACTTACTGTTTTAACACTACATATTTGCTACAGAGTTCGTATGCTTACTAGTGTGCAAACTGTGTTTATGCTCCAAAATTAAAACTCCATTCATGATCCACACCCTAATGAGGAAACACAGTGAAACTTTGTCAGAGAAAAATGACCAGAAACCGATTGTTTACAGATTTCATGTTTAGAGTCTGACTCTCCACAATGAAGGTGCTGCAATCATAAAAACAATGTGTTTGGAAGGGAAGAAAGACGTGACCTTTGTCCAGATTAATTTCTTTAAGGGTCCCACAGTTCCCCCTTTCCCCTCAGGGTGTGTGGGAGCATGGCAAGGCATGACTTGGGTTAGCATGCTAAGGAATGGAGTTTACTTAAGTATACAAATCTTGACTCTGTAGTCTGAGTGTCTTTGAATGCTTGACCTAGTAGGCTTTAACTTTCTGGTTTGCACATTAATTTGCTAATGAAGATTTTTGTCTGCTAAAGGAGTTTCATTACCTGTTTGAGATCTTTTTTGGGGGGTGGGGGTGTTTTTTGGTGTATGGGGAGAAGTATGAAAGGAGCAGAAAAGGGGAGAGTGAATTAGAAAAGTCAGGTGCTGTTAGTAAACTTACTTTGCAGAATCTCAGGGGGGCAGTTTATAAGGAAAAGCTCAGCATGTCACACTGTAGCAGGAGAGGAATTAATTCTCAGAAGGTATAAACAGAAATAGGGACTGAATACAGGGAAGGCATCCAGCAATGGAGGGAGTTAAGCTGGAGGTTCTGTGGTCTGACACAAACAAAAAAAACAACCCTCTTTGCCCTTGCCCTTGCCCTTAATGCTAGTACAAGGATAGACTGCGAAGGAATGAGTGATGACCTGAGAGCCAAGTACAGAGAGTTGGAGAAGAGAGGGGATTGATGGCAGCACTGTACCAGGTGGAAATAATTAAAGAAGAATTATGACCTTCATTGGAAGAATTATTGCTGTATAGTTCCCAGATGAGTTAAATTAATAAAGTTGGAGGCTAATCAAATGATATCCTTTTCTTTCTTTGTCTTTATCCACAGGTCTGTAATGATTGTGTGGTGGCAGATTTTACTGCCTTCTGAATGGTGTGTATGCCATGTACCAATTTCAAATTGAAAATAGCCACTTTTTAATCTCATGGGCAAGTCTCAAGCTCAGGAGCTCAATTTGTTTAAATAATCCTTGAAATTGCTTGGGAACTTAGCCACAGAGTTAAAGAATGTGAGCCCTTTTGAATAATTAATTTCTAATTTAAACATAAAACTAAAGCACGAAAGATAACAGTTTGAGATACACTGTGGATTTTCACAGTAGATGAAAACCAGTATTAATTTCAAGAAGATTGTTTTCTCATGGATGTTGAGATATTAGGTATACTTAAGAGTATCAGAATATTAGAAACGATTTTTTTGTTCAGTCAAATTGATGAGCTTTGTCTGTGGTTTTAAGACTATCTGGCATTCTCAAATGTATATACTCAGAGTAAAACTGAATAATAGTAAACTTAAAGGGAAAATGGAATTTACACTTATCCATCCCTATTTATTGCTTTGCCATCACTTTGACAAAGTAACAAACCTAGCAACACTTGATAAAAATTGTAGGGTTACAGAAATGAAATAAAGAGGAACTGTTCTTGATCTAACATGAACAGTAAACTCAAAAGTAAAGCAATCAACTTGTTAAAGATTCCCCAAACATCACCAAATAAAATTAGAATTTTGTGGATCCATTGTTTTGGTAGAAATTATTGCATGTTAAGAAAAACAAAAATATTTTTCATCAAATATACATGGATTGCTGACATATAAATGTATTGTCCCAAAAGGACTTCTTACTGAATTCCTTAAATTAGATGCCCTTAAAATGCCCCTGCTAGCAGTAAGGCTTGGGGACACAGTATGCTATAGAAGAAAAATATTAGTTAAAATCAATGTACTGTAACCATTGGTTTCAGTTGTCATCAACTGATATTTTAAAGTGTATGAAGTTTGTCTTAATTGAATGCAGTTTTTTAATTACTGCTATTATTATTTAATACGTGCTTGAACTAGTATAAGCAACCATCAGGACAGAAGAATTTCTGTGCCAAAGTTAATGAGTGTCAAGTTTTTATCTTGAGATTCCAGTTAGCTTCTGTATTTATGCTGAATGCAATTAGTATTTAGCTGTCACTCTCATTTCCAATCTTTTCTCCAGCTATTTTCTCCCTCTGTTTAGTTAGAACTCCCCTGGGACACAGAAAATGGCTGAAAATGGAGAAAAACAAATTGTCTTCCTTTTCTGGGAAAGTTGTGCACAGTGGTATGACACTGTCTGCTTTTAATGGAAAAACCTCTTAGCCATTGATTATAGCAATATGTGGTATCCGACAATACTGTCTTGTACTTAAAATCTCCTGAGAGTACCTGCATGGCTACTGTGTCATGAAGAGGAACCCCATTGTCTAAGGTCACCAGAAAAGATGTATCAGTGAAGAAGTTTACAGCGTATATTTCCACTTTCTTCCTATGTTCTGTGCAATTCACACTGCTTTTCCAGTCTTCTGTAGCAAAACAGTTTTGAAGATGATTGAGGATGTCCTATATTTTACACAGTTAAAAAAAATGTTGAAGGGAGCCAATGGTTGCACAGAATGTATTATCTCTCAAAGGATGCAGATCAAGTAACATTGGTTGCTTATTCTGTTATTTTTGAGGCGTATATATCTTGTCTTTGACTCTACATGCTGATTGTTCCTTGGCAACAAAATTACCTCTAGCTCTGCTTCAGCAATCTGTGTTGCTTCTGTTAATATCCTTTTTCATTATGTCCTTTTCAGTTGCACAGATTTTAACAAAATCCTTAGTTTTTTGAGCAGGTTACATCTAAAAGAGTAAGTGCTAAATATGTAGAGCTTGTTCTGGGTGATCAGCAAGTTGGAGGGACAGATCACTGCTCTTTGTTCACTGGCTTTTGCTTAACAGAAGAACATCTCATAGAGGTTGCACTGGTCCTTTCTTTGTTCAATGCTAAATCCTTAAGAAACAAATAAATGGGTCCCATATAATCTAAAGTGGTTTTAGTATTCATGTTGGAAAAGTTAACTCAATCTTTGAAAAACAGCATTTTTAACCACTGTCATATAATAGGGTGTTTGCTGAAATGTAAGTATAGGAGAAAGAAGCTTGTCCATCAGACAAATAGCATTTACAGCTCAGAGAAACGTCTTCTGAAATGTTAACATTGCAGATGGTAGAATATGGAACCAATTTTAGGAAGGTCTTAACAGGCTGTGTTTTGCTATTTTATAGTAATTTCTTCACAACTTGCAGAAATTTGTTTTCTGACTCTTCATCTGCTAAGAACCATTGTAAAAACATTTATGACATGCCAAACAAGCCAAGCCAATTAGGCTGTCATTACCCCTTGGCATTAGTTTAGACTGCAGTTGGTTTCATACATAACTATAGATGCCATTTAATATCCCTTTCAGAATTGTGTATTTATATAGAGTATGCTGTTAAACACAAAAGGAGAAAAAAACCCAACTGTTACTTGATATGTGGTAAACACATGAGGAATTTTTAAAGCATTTTAGCATTGGCTATTTAATCATAACTGGTAGGTCTAATAAAAATTCTGTGAGACGGAGGGAAAATACTAATAATAAAAAGCAGAGAAAGAAACAGCTACAGTGAGACTTGACTCCATCGTATTTGAAAGCAGACATTTTTTCAAAGCTCTCCTGGTCTGTTTGTGTAGCTGGTTTTTGTCGCGTGATGCTGTGGATGTCTGGGCTGTCAGTTGCAGCCTGGGAAAGTTCAACAGAGGATACTGTGGAAGCAGACACTTTAGGATCTGAGAAGGAAAACCACTTAACGTGTCAGCTGTAAAAGACTGGCAGGTCAGAAGTATCTAACTCCGCAGAGAGAGGGCTCTTTTTCCCCTACTTTTTATATCACTATGGTAGGAAGAACAATCTGGTGGAATTTGCCATTTTTGAACTCGTCAGGGAGGAGGGCTGCTTTAATTCAGGTAATTCGGGTTATATGTTGAAAAGGAAGGAGAAAAGCAGCAAAAACTCGGTGGGGACTTCAGTGTATCGCAGTACACCAAGCCCATTGGAAATGTACAGGGTGGATATTTTGTGGCACAGAGCAAATTGTAGGATTTCAAGAAAGAAACAAGCAGGGATGTGCTGAAATACTAAAAAGTCATAGCTTGTATATTTTTGATAAGGGATACTTTCACTGCAGTTGTAAAAATATTTTCCAAATGTTACCTAAACCTTTCAGTATGCTTCTAAACTAGGGAGGGGTTTTAGCTAACACATTTCACAGGTTTAAAATGGAAAGCACAGTCTGTTCATCACTGTATGGAAAGTAGGTAGTATATTCCATGCAGCTGCAGAGGAATTTAGACAAGAATGTAATCACCTGGGTAATAATTGTACCAGAATAGTTCAGTTAAAAATCCTTCTACCCCCTCACCTTTTAAAAAATTGTCTTGGACTTTATTACATAGTTTTATGTCCATTCGAAAGATGGCAACCCAGTCATAGCTATACTTATTATCTAGCACCTACTAACCTACAGGTATATTTGTACACGTATAAATATTATGTATACAAAGTTCTAAAAAATTGTAACTATATTATTAGGGCTTTATTTACAAGAACTTCAGTGTAATGGATATACATGTTATTGCAACTTTTAAGAAACTTGAACTGATTAATAATCTGTACTATCTGGTTAATAAAATTCCTATTATTCATGTAATAGCCCATTAAAAAATGTAATCTTAGCAGGATGCGTGACTCAGCATCTTCAGCAGGGCTTTAGATTTGTCAGAAGAGTACTATTTTTTTCCAAAAGGCTGTTTTCATTGGCAAACAATGTGGTGTAAAAGTATTTGATCAATAGCAAAGCAGATGGTACTGAGCTTCTCTCATGTCCATCATATGTGCTTTGCCTTTAACTAGTTACAGTCTGTTCTCTGAGGTCAAACAGTTCCACTCTACAGGTGGTTCAGATTTTTCTGAAGGGCAGCTATCCCTTAGACACTGGCGTCTTTGACTGTGGACCCCTTGAGAGTGTACCACACGAGGTAATACAAGTGGTGTTATCAGCTCGTTAACATGTAATTGCTCACACCATCTTGATTCAAATAAACCCTCACAGGCAAAACACATATTATTATTTCTCCTCATACAATTTTTTGCATGACATGGTGGTACCTGTTGCTTGACTACCTCTGTACTGGAAGTTTGGATGATGTGCATTGCAATACAGTCCAGGGAGAAGAGGTTACCTTTAACAGCAGTTCCAAGACATCACCTTGACCTTATGGACTAATATCCTTCTGAATTTTCTCTTCCCTGAGAGAAAAACAAGGCAGAATGCCTTGTTTAAATTCAATTTAAACATAAGAAAAAACTTTTTCATTGTAAACTCTTACAGATTAAACACTGGAACAGATTGTCCAGAGAGGTTGTGGAGTCTCCATCTTTGGAGATACTCAGAAGCTGACTGGTCAACTGTCTGTAGATGACTCTGCTTTGAGCAAAGGAGGGGGTTGGATCTCCAGAGGTGCCTTCCAACCTCAACCCTTCTGTGATTTTGTGTAGCAATTGAAATATGAGCACTAAAAAGGCATAGCCTTCCCAAAATCTTTCTGTTATCTGCTTTCCCTACTTTCCTCCAAAGGAGGCTTTGAGTATTTCTTCGTATTCCCCCATGACCTCCAGAGGTCCCTTCCTACCTCAGCCATTCTGTGTTCCTGTGAGTTCACTGAAATTTGACTGTTTCACCCACTCATTTCTCAGTAGCATTTGATCCATTGTCTGTTTTGGGATATGGCCTTCACATGCAATAGCTAGTGAGATTTGGTCAGGAGACTGTTTTGTGACTTCTGTATTCAGCTTAGGAGAGACCAGGCAGAGGAGAGTGGGGTGTGTGGCTGCTGCTCACAAAGCACTAACAAGGGGACTGCAGAGGAGGGAATGTCCACCTCCTCCAACTATGTGAGACAGATCCTCTACTGTCTCCTTACCCTGTTTCAGCTTTCTGGGGAAATCACCCTCCCTTCTAGGGTCAGGCTCTGGGCTAAAACACTTTAATCAAAGACTGACCCAGTCCTATCTCTATGAGACTCTCACCATCTCATGATGAGCTGTTAATACCTACAAGGTATTGGGCAGTGTGCCCAGGTGGCCAAGAAGGCCAATGGCATCCTGGCTTGTATCAGAAATAGCGTGGCCAGCAGGGACAGGGAAGTGATCTTACCCCTGTACTCGGCACTGGTCAGGCCGCACCTTGATTACTGTGTTCAGTTTTGGGCCCCTCACTACAAAAAGGACATTGAATTACTTGAGCATGTCCAGAGAAGGGCAACAAAGCTGGTGAAGGGTCTGGAGCACATGTCGTACGAGGAGCGGCTGAGGGAACTGGGGTTGTTTAGTCTGGAGAAGAGGAGGCTGAGGGGAGACCTCATCGCCCTCTACAACTACCTGAAAGGAGGTTGCAGAGAGGTGGGGATGAGTCTCTTTAACCAAGTAACAAGCAATAGGAGAAGAGGGAATGGCCTCAAGTTGCACCAGGGAAGGTGTAGACTGGATATTAGGAAGTATTTCTTTACAGAACGGGTTATTAGGCAGTGGAATGGATTGCCCAGGGAGGTGGTGGAGTCCCCATCCCTGGAGGTGTTTAAGAGTCGACATAGCGCTGAGGGATCTGGTGTAGTTGGGAGCTGTCAATGATAGGTTAGTGGTTGGACTGGATGATCTTCAAGGTCCTTTCCAACCTAGATGATTCTGTGATTCTGTGATTCTGTGATTCTCTGAAGGTGCACTCCCTACCTGAGAGAGTCCTCACATTAAACAAAGGTGCCTCAGACCCTTCAAAAATTTTCACAGTGGGTTGGACAGACAGAGTTTAACAGAAATATTCGAGTACTTGTGTGAACCCATATATAAATGTGGTGGTAGGATTTGGGACAATGTTCTAAAAGTTTGGACAGTTAAATGTGAATCTCATCTAATAAATAGTTTTAATCTAAATAGTTTTAATCTAACAAATACTGAAAAATGTGAGACTAAGTATTTGTACATCATTATCCAAAATTCCAAGAATTAGTCACCTGTTAGAAGCGCCTTTTTGTGTTTGTTTGGTTTTTTTTAATAGAGTGGACTTGATGGAATCCGAAAATCTCTGTTACTCTTTTTATGCAAAAGGATAGAGTGGGTCAAATTTTTATATATTCTTAGGAAAGTACTTGTAACAGTACTGAATAAAAATTAGAATTAGGACTTTTTCCTGATCCCCAAAAAATAATCCACAGGATCCTCCAAAAAATGATAACATGCTTATATGGTGTTACTTGCATAGTTAGAAATCCTATTTTTCTTAGTCACTGAATATAAGTGTTCCTTTTTTTTGATCATAACAAGTTTTACATACTATCAAATGCAAGAAATACAGAACAATTGTAGTTCTGCATAGCACTTTTAAACAAGTGAAAGACATTAAAAATACAGAAAAACAAATGCATGTGAAAGACTTTGATCTGGCAGATTTACTTATGATAACTTAAGCCTAGACAGATAATCTCAACAGGGAAAATATATGCACGTAAACCCTCATGGTCATAATCACTTGAATAAGGACTAACAATGTAAATTAAAATTGAAAGATCAAATCCTGATTTTTTTTCCCCCTCACAGTTAGAGTATTTGCTTGCTACAGTCAGAGAATCTTGTGACCCTACTAGTTTTTCACTTGTTATTTTACAACAAAAATTACTAACTAAAAGCTTTAACTGAATACTAGAGTACAAAAGGTATTGCATTTTGTAGAACTTGCCTGTTTTCAGACTCAGTGTTTGAGTGAACTGATTAAAAATATTTCATTGGCAAGAGAATAGAAAAAAGCATTATTGACAAAAAATAATTGCAAAAACTCACAGCAAGGAATAATCTAAAATTGCATGGAGGCATATCTTCAATTTTGTAACACCAGCAAGTGTTATCTTGTAATATTAACAATGCATTTTAATTGGGGCTACATCCTAATAGAACCAAAGGGAGTAATTGCAGAAACACTTCAAGCACAAGGCTTAATTAAAATTTCTTGTTGTACAAAATTGTGGCCTATCAACTAATTTAGGTAAACATTTTGGGAAACAATTGGAATGGCTTGTAATGTAAACTTTTTCAAGCAGTGGTATTGATCAGTCTTGGAAATATTTGCTTAATCCTGATTTACAGCTAAAGCTTTATATTTCAGAAGTATTTGTGTATTTTTAATTTCTTTGTTTCTTTTTTTTTCCCCTTTCAAGGGGTTGAGGATCCACAGTGCAGAAGTTTAGCAGGCGTTTAGATGAAAAGAAACTAATCTCATTTGTTCCTCTGAAGTAGCCATTTCCTATCCATGTTTATTTTTTCAACAAAGCAGTGAAACACTATTCACACTATTGAAAGTCTATTGAAAAATATCAAAAAGTTATAATAGATATTTATTTAAATCCTATTTTTTTTTTTTTTTACATAAATTGCCTTCCTTTGCCTACTGAGTAAAAACTTGACTAAGTTGAAAGTCACAGGAAAAAATTCCATTGATTGTAACAGATTCAAGATTTCACTTGGAGATAAGTACCTTTGACATGACAGTGAGACTTATCTGTTTTGAGTAATATGTATTAGGTAAAATAACACAAAACCCAGCAGAATAGCTTATAAAACCAAGCATATGAAATCAAAAACTGCTTTCCTATACAAAATCATATTTGATTATGCAACTTGTCCAGTCTATAAATCAAAATGAGACAGGTATCATTTTAATTAATGATTTGACATGTTTGTCCAGTGAGAATATCTTCACTGAAGAGAACAGACTGTATTAGACCAAAGGTTTTACTTGATAATGGCAGAGTTTAGCCCTTTCCAATTCTCCCTAACATTTCACCAGCATTTCTTACCAATCTTATGACAAAGCTTTTGCTGATTGTTTTGGAGTGATGTCTGGCCAGCCCTTTATAACACCCATAGTCATTTACTGTTTCAAATTATACATTCCTACCTTATCTGTAATCAGATGTAATTTACAATATTGCATATTCACTGTTAGAGATCTCATCCCTGTATCTGAATGACAAAGACAGGGAACAACAACAATCAAATATCTACCATTTTCATATTTGCGTTTTCCTGACAGATGTCACTGTTGGCTGCTCTTTGCTGGATATGCCACTTTTAATGGCCGGTTTTTCTCTTTGGCCATTGCTGTCAACCTCAAAGTTGAGTCACTCCAAGAATACTGCTTATCACTGACTGATTACGGTCTTTTTCTAATCCTGCCACTTCCATGGGGGAGAAGATTTAGTTAGCCTTGCCCCATACTAATCAAAGATAGATTTGGTAGCCAGATTTTTTTATTTTTGTTGTCAGCACAATTTCATAATCACAAGCATTAAACTGAGATCAAGCAGCATATGTTAGCTTCATAGCTTGTAGCAGCTTGAATCTGAAATAACCCCCCTACACTCACAGAGTTTCTTACAGCATGTCTTCTCATATTTTCATTTAAGATTATTGGCGTTTATTGCTTAATTCATACTGTAAAAAAACAAGAAAGGCTGAGTTATCAGCAACATATATTCAACTCATGTTGTATATTTTTAAGATCTGAATTTAGTTGTTCCCTGGTCTGCATGTCTTGTTCTTTACAAGTGACTTGGGCGGAATTCTGTAAGCCATTTGATGATTTACAAACAGCCTCTTGTTAGTCCATTACTTAAGTGTTTAGTTAACTAGTTCATTAGTTTCAAATCTATCTCAGAAAACTTGTCTCCTCATTACACAATTACAATAGCTAGATTTTGGGGCAAAAGATTTGGACATTTTGGCCTTCAGAGTATTGCATTAGTTTACTTCCATGGCCACTGAGGATAATACAGGAACAAAAAAGGAAATTTAGCAGAAATATATACTCATTTGCATTTAGAAAGGTTGGCATATATAAAATTAAATGCATTCTTACATCATTTACAAGTGTCTGTTTCCTTTTGCAAAGAAACCACAGCTCTGATCTGAATAACTACATGTTTTCTACTTTGTGATTTCAGTTATCTTACATTTAGGTATAGCAACCCATGCAGTTTTGAAGGCTGATATGCATCTTTTCATATCTACTCATTATAGGTATGCACATGTGGACCGGGGTGATATGGCCCTGAAATGAGTAGGATAGGTCCTCTTCCATTTCCCCTACACAGTCTCTAAAAGGAGTGGGATATGCTCTTGAGAGCCCCAACCTCATTAGAGCAGCTTCAGTCTCTTGTTTATGCATGGACTGTCCTAAGCTACTGCAGCCAGGAGGAAATACTGAAATTACTTACTGTTTCTTGCTCCTACCTGTGATTCTGACATAACTCATCAGGGCACAGATACTTCTTTTGGTCTCCTCAGAGAATCCGCACAATGTGCAGCGTGGGAAAGGCAGGGAGACAGGGTAAGTGGATAAGCCCATACTGCATCTGCACTTAAGATCACATTGAATTGCATCTGTACTGCAAAACTATGAAATTTGGCTTCAGTGATTATGAAGCTTCAAGGGAGGGACATGATTATTTTAGGTGTTCAGAGAGGTAACAAATGTTAATGTAAGAGTTACTGACACAGCTGTTTTCATGCATTGTGCTTGATTATATGCATATGACATGTAAATTGTGGTTTCCAACAGCTCATGCTATGTCCTCACCCATTGACATCCATCTTTCTTTACAACTTGTAATGTTACTGTTCTATTAGAAACATTTTGTCCAATTTTCATTTATTCTTTAAATGTTTTTTTCCTCTTACTTTCTTGTGAATGCTTTCCTATTATTAGTCATAGAATCAACCATAGAATCATTGAATGGTTTGGGTTGGAAGGGACCTTCAAAGATCATCTAGTCCAATCCCCCTGCCATGGGCAGGGACATACATACACATATGGAGACAAACGCAGATGTGTATGAATTTATGGGTACAAAAGGAATATGAAAAGACAGGTGGTAGAGTGAGTGATAAATCATATAAATAATAACATAAATATATCACAATTCATTCTGGAGGAAAAAGATCACTGCTTAAAGGAAATGAAAACTGTATTACTTCTAGGAAAAATATTTTGAGTACTAGTTTCTGTGTTGCTACAATATCAAGGATAGATTTTTGATAATTTTAACTAATCTTCGTGGATATAGTTTGTTACTCTCTCATCTTCACAAGCTTTTGGCCAACAAGAATAAATGATAATGACTTGTATTTTATGTCCACAGTGAAAAGAGACTTAAGCTTCCTGTAACTGGAAATTATGCTAAATGATCTCCTAGACATGCCATATTCACAAGCCACAGGCTTATTCATGTGGGTGAACATTATTTTTTACTGAGTGAATCCTTCTCTGATCTGTTTGGAGTTTTTCAATCTTCTTGGTTTGCCAGTGGTATCTAGTTGGGTTAAAGAAACTAGAAACAAGTATTTATGGCATTGGCTTAACCATAATTTCTCCATTTGACTTCTTTCAGAGTTTTCCCTGCCTGCATCTAGAAATTTTGATGACGCAGGTCATACCTTCTCTTGGATTGTCAGTAACCTTTGGTTATCTAGACCCATAGCCTCCATTCCATGTTGATTTACTCCCTCTATTTTGGGAGTTAAAATAAAGAAAGGGAGTTGAGTTTGCTCTCCTTTGGCCTTTTTGATTTTCAGAGAGTGCCCAAGTCATCACAGAGAGCCTGATGACTCAGACATATTTGTAGTAGTTGTTAAAATGGTCTGCTCACCCCTCAGGCAGATGGTGAAGCATCATAAATGATAAGGGCAGACAAGTAGAGAAAACACAATTATTCTGATTTCATTAGAATGGTTCGTCTGATTTGCTTGGACAAAGATAAATCTGTCCTGGACCATTTTCACATTTTTGTATGTCTATTCCTTACAAATATGGACACAACAATTTTGGGCTGATGAGAAATAGATATAGTATAATTTGGGGGAGAAATTATAGAAAAAAATGTAAGCAGACAAAACAAAATATTCCTTTTTCTCTTCTCATGGCCCAGGATGGATAGCAAACATAAATTACAAACAACTGTGGAAAAAAAATCCTTAATTTTTCGATAGGATCATAGGTGGTATGCTTTGACTTCTCCAGGAAGGAGATTTCTGTTCTAAGGTCTGTGCTATTGTTGGTAAGGCAATATAGCATAGTGCTAGGGAATACTGTGCAGTTGGGAGAAGAATCTTGAAAATACCTTTATGCTGATATCCTGTCTATTTCTAGGGAATTGCTCATGTTTTCAAATCCTCTTGACAATTTTACTGAAGGGAAAAACGTATCCAAGATTCTTGATATTCTTTTTTTTTAATGAAACGATAAAAAAAGGCTGTAAAAGGGTGGAGGAAAAGTAGAGAGTATGACATGTAATATCAGCGATGACTTGCAGAACGAAGGGAGTTGTAAAATCAGTATTACTGATCTTTCAGATAGAATAGAAGCTCACATGTTTGTCAGATTTAAGCTAGCAAACTGTCATAGAAAAGTATTGGTTATTTGGTTTCCCACAGAGCGCATCAAGAGGGAATGTGTTAATGTAAGAGAAGTACAAGAAGTAGGTGTTGGTAAAAGCAAAAGGAGATTTAACTCATTTGAACATTATGTTTATCATATGCCCCATGATATTTCCAACAACCATGATCATGTATTGACAAAGCCCATATAAGTGCAGGCCTCTCAGAAAGCCAATCTTCATTCCAACTTGGTTTTACACTATTATTTGTAAAGAGACAAGGACAGCTACTGCAAAGCACACATTTTCACCTCATATTGTTATGCAACTACTTATTAAAACTTTTCACCCCTTTTCATTGTTTGACCCCTACTATATACCTGCCTGATTTCAAAGATGGATCTATCAAGAATCCCTTGTTTGAATTATATTACATGTATTAATGAAAACATGTCATACTTTTTCCATTTGAGTCATCATTGTTAGAATATTTGCAGTTTAAATATAATATATACCTCAGCAGAACACTTTTTTCTCAATGCCAGAAGAAAGCTTTTCAGTTTTAATCAAGAAAATCAGTAATTTTTTTTTATAATTAAAAAATACCCGATTTTCTTATCTTGACATGGTGCAGAATGCACCATTGCTCCATGAACTCATGGAACTCATTGACTTTTATGTGAACTCCCTATGGGTACAGGCAACACAACTGGGTTCCCAAAAATTTACATAAGGCTTAAAGTGCAATCACTACTGGGGAAATAAACAGTCAAATGCTCTGTAAAGGCCCTAATATTCATCCTGTGGATGAAGGGTTTTGTGCAGTACTGCATGTGCTGCATGTGCTGTTACCTACAGAGCATTAGAGGGAATGTGAGCATTCCAGAGATTCCTGGCTGCAAGCCTAGATTCGATGTCTTTAGAGGTCTTTATTGTGCCTCTTTTATGTCACTCTGTTTGTTTCCTCATATTGGATCATCATCATGTGGCAAGGGGAACATTTTACAGAATCTCAGTCATCTTAGCTATTTGAACAAAATTAGAATTAATTGAAATGCTGAATTCAGTTACGGATACGGAATCCCACCCAAAGGGAGATAGTTTTTTTTTTCTTTTCTTTTCTTTTTAATTGATCAGTTGGCAAAGATAGAGGATTGATGACATGACTCTCATACCTGAGTCGTTACCATTAATATGTTCTGGGATACATCAGAAAAGTAATAGCACTGCGGAATATCATCTCCAGCTGCACCACCATGCAAGGTCTGCAGCTGTCACACTTGTAATCCAAATAGATACACTGGACAAGTTCTGATGTGGAAGATTTTCCAGGAAGAACCAAGTGGTCTTGGAAGTATATGATAGTGATATAGTACATGGTAATCTTCCACATAAGGCCCAGATCAACCCATGGTGTTATTAGGTGTTTCTAATCTTGCTGAGTTTCATGTATGATATAAGATCTAGTGTCACCTGGCCACTGCTGGTAACCAAAGACTCCATAGCACATTTTAAAAGTATTCTTCATAACAGTTTTTCCTTGAACTGAAAGTATTCTATAGATACTTACAGGCTTTGATTGCTTCAGAGTAGTTTTGAAAGGTTAATGTATACAAAGAAAAGAAATGGCTAAAAGCCATTGCTACTGACCACACAGGAAAAATAGATTGGACAGATGGATATGCATTAAAAATGTTATAAAAAGCTCACATACAATTTGATAATGAAGAAATTATAAAATACATATTTGAATAAGACTGAAAGAAATAAAATAAAGAATATAATTGAGAATAGAGCTATAACAAAATGAAATAATACTTTAAAATTAAATATTAACCAAATATAGATCAAAGTGTTCTGAAATTAATTACTTCCATAGAACACCAAATACTAATAGCGAACTTAAGAGCTGTTTATTTTAGAATGAATTTGTTCATATGCAATAGTTTAAATTTGTTAGTTTGAAATGTAGAGAAGATTTTTTTAAAAAACTGTTCTCATCTACACTGGAAAGGGCAACAGCAATCATATACCTTTTGCAGTGCAGATGAAAGTAAGTTAGTTACTCCAGTTAGTAACTGCACTCAGCTGAGCAGAGACAGAAGAGGGCCAGGATTTAAATCAAGACTTGTCTTCCAAAAGACAATTATATCCATGGTTGTGGATGCCTCTGCAATTAGGCTATGCTCACTACATTCACTTAAAGAGGTAATTTCTCTGACAGTTCTCTCTGAATTATACCAAGCCTGTTTCCTTAAAAAAATAATAATTAAAAAAATATAAATGGCCTCTTTGGACATTTTTTTAAGCCCAAGATCTATTTTTAAAAGCTGTTTTTCTTTGTCTGTGTGTGTATCTGTTATACATTCAATAATCAAGGAAGCACATAGAGTATTTGGATATACCGATAGTCAACCAAATAATAGATGTTCAAAACCATTTCTGCACAGCAAATGACCAAACTTCATGAGATACTTGGCTGAATATTTTGTTATCTTTTGTTTAGGAAAAGATAATGTAAATTCACATTATTGTGCACTTTTTTCATATCTGCCTCATAATATGCAACATACAATACCTAAACTTCACAGTTATATTCTAAAAATATTAAGTTTTATATTCCTTTTCTGTTCATGATTTTAGACAAAATAACACCTTATTTAAATAGTTGAACAATGAATGTTGTCTTTCAAATGAGAAAAATACAGCACGACAGTGATTTGCAGCATCTAGTCTAAATATGAATGGTTGTTTTTCAAAGCTTATTGAAGAACTGCAGAATTCTTGTATAGCTTGTTAGGCATTCAGTATTACTCCTTCTGTATTGGAAACAAAATCAGAAATTCCTGAAATCTGCTACTGAACATGAAAGTGTTTTGAATATAAAAAAAACTCTGAATGGGGACCCATGCTTTCGCTGTTTCTTAAATACATTACCACATAGGCAGCAGCGGCTTCGCTGAGGGGCTCAGCTGGACCTCATGTGGGTCTGTTGAAACCGGCTGGAACCGGCTGTGTCCAGCATGGGGCAGCCCTGGCCTCCCCTCACAGAGGCCTCCCTGCAGCCCCCACTGGGCACCAACAACCAATACAAATGGCCAAAGTATGCATTAGAGAAAGAGTAAAAGAAGGAAACTTACAGAAGGAGAAAATTCAAAGGTAAAATAAAGGAATAGAAACCCTACATCTTGGATCTACCACTGTGCAGCACTAGAAGTGGGAAAACTGGGATGCACCTGTTAGTACTTTACTGAAATTATTACAAAAAGTCAGGAGAAGTTTCAGAGGGATTACCAGTGTTTTGTCTAATTGACCATACTTTAGAACTTGATGTTGAATGTAAAGGAGGTATTTTTGCTCCAGTTTCAGTCATAGTTCCTCTTGTTACAGCCTGTCATCCTGGTGGTGAATAAACCAGAATCAGACTTCAGATGAGCAAGCGTGTCCATGAAGGAGATCTGTACAGCACTTTACAAATGGGGGGGACAAAAACAGGTTTCTCTTGTGAAGAGAGTCAGAGTGTATGTGGAGTGCCATAGCCCTTTGACTCCTTTGGAAAAAGAAATGTTGTTTTTCATATTTTCCCTAATCTTTGAAGCCTGATTTCTGGATTACTGTAGCTTTTTTTTTTTTTTTTTTTTTTTTTAAAGCATAGCTGTAGATTTCAGCATGAGCAATGAAAAACAGTTTTGCACGTATCTCAAATGAGTAAAAGAGGCTATTTGGGTGAATAGGACTGAGTATGAAGCCAAGAAGGTAGATTTTAATATAAACAGGACCATTTTTGACCTTGAATAAAGTACTTGACATTACTTTACTTTGTCAGTTACACAGAGAAACAGATAAGAACAGATAATAGAAGAAAAAAATGATACTCCTTAGCAAAGATTTACTAGATAAAATCACTAGGTTTTCTGCTTTAAAATGTATACACTCCAGTGAACTTTTCATGTCAGTGGCTTAGCTGAAGACAGGTACTTTAAAGCAGGCTCAGTGTAGCCATAAGCAACAAATAGGTAAGTTTACCAGTTTTTTAATTGCTCTACTCCATCACAGCAGTTAGTTCTTTTGCTCATGGTATTGGTTAGCATTAACATATTGGTAAGAAAAAGAATAAAATAATAACAAACTATGGCTTTATTTTGTCTGGAGGTATGCTTCAGTGTCTGATTAGATGCCAATAAGAAATTATAATTAACAGTGGTTAATAAATTGCATCAAAGAAGTACATTCCTCGTTTGGGAATATAAGAAAGCAACAGAACTATCAATAACATTTGGTGATGTTTTAGAATCCCTTTGTTTTGAATCCAGTGAGTTGCTGATCATCTCTAGTGAGGAGATGATCAAGAGATTCAGGATCTCAACATAGGAGGTGCTGAGGTTTTCCTGAGCAGTGTTAAATGTTCTGAATTCTCACAGTGTTTCTCCGACCACATTTTTGCCCTATTACAACCATGCTGTTGTCTCAAACACATTAGGAAAGATGAATTGTTTCTAGAAGTTCAAATAAGTCATCTTCAATACATTATACATTCATCTGTTAATGAACGGGTAACAGTCCTTTGTAGTTTTAAAGGAGCTTTGTTTGTTCTTAATGTGAATCAGCTTACTAATAAGCTGAGCTAAAGTATTCTCTGTGTGTATAGAATAGCCCATTTAGTTAATTGTTTCCTAAAATGAGCTAGATTGGTAGCATCTATTTAATGTCTGATTCCAGTCTCACTAGAGCCAATTGTTTTCTGCTATGGAATTAAGTAGGAAATGAAGTAGGGCTAATCTGCAAATTTCCTTGCAAATTCTATATTGAAAAAAATGCAAAACAGAAAAGAAAAATAATTTCAGCAATCATTCTCATAGCTGAATTGTGCTAATATTTTTTCTACATTTAATTTCCCTGGTTTGTAACTTCTTTTTTCTGCTCCATGAAAATTATTTCACAGAAAGTTGCTCAAAAGCATTTTATTCTTTTTTTTCCTATTCTGTGCAGTGGTGTCCTTTGACTTAAATGATATACATTCCAAATTTGGAATGTAGAAAATAGATGTTGTTAAGGAAATAGTGGAATTCCCCAAATGAGTAGGAATAAAGCCTTTAATCCCACATGCTGCAGGCCCAGTAGTACCATAATTGAGATCCCCTGGTGAAATTCACATGATCTGATGAAGTAGATGGGGAAAAGTGCCTTTTGATATTAGAGCAAGTTTTTTTAAAGGACATTCCAAATTTATTTTGATTTAGATACAATAAATATACCTTGCATTTCCCAAATTCAGGAAGTTTCTTAGTACTTCCATGAAGGTGTGTAGTAGGGGAATTTCATTCTCTCCTGGATCACAGTCTTGAAATATATTGTCTGCAGGTTCTGTCCTCTGGTAAGCTTCTCTGTACATAACTGGAACTCTTCTTTCTCCGTAAGAGAATTTAAAGTTACTAAACAGCTTAGTATGTTATTTACCACTGGATTTTTTTCACAATACTCAGATGCAAAAAAATTAGAAGGATATTAATTTGTCTGAAAGTTTCAGTCTGCCACTCCTGCTTTGCATAGCTGTTGGCTATGTTTAATCTTCCATCGACAACGGCTTACTTTTGCATATGGTCAGAGGTAGCTTATGGGAGAAGACATGACCCAGTGTGAAATTTTAATATGTTTTGTCAATAATATAAAGCTACAGTATTAATTGGAATTCAGCATTTGGTTAACATTGATCTAGGGCAGAAGTATTATGTTTATTTTCCTTTTTTTTTTTGAAATTAAATAGGCCAAGCAGTGGGCCTGTGGAATCTATCTATAGTAAAACTTTTTTCTCTAGCAGCTGTAGATATCAAATTTTTCAGTTTTGCATCACATTCCATCTTCTGGTGGTGGGATACCCTCAATATTGACAGAGAAATTCACACAGAGATATTTGCTGTACAATGCAAGGATATTTCACAAATTACTGGGGGTTTCACATACATTTTCTAATCATAGTCAAAATATTATAATTTACAGTTGTGATTTGTCCTGTTCTTCACCTGTCTCACTGTCTGACTTAAATCTTTTCCTGCCTTGTGTATCTACAGTGAGATTTAAGATTCCTTGTAAAACCAGCACAAAACCCAATTTCTGCTAAAGTTAGCTTAATCTTCATCTCCAAGTAGTTACAAAAGTTACCACTTGAAAGGTTTCCATTTTTTTCTTCTTTCTAGCTCTTCATAGATTTTTTAGAATGTCTATCACATTGGGCAGTCTTTGTTTTTAGTGAGTGTCATTTGGACCTCTGAGTCAGAGTGTCACATGTCATTACAGAATTGCAGATAGAGTTCATTAGGTATAAAATAAAGGGCAGAGCTCTAGAGATTTTGTAGCAAATTAATGTTTTATTGTTGGCAATGGTTGTTGATCCAGAGGCGCAGGAGAAAATGAGGTGCTGAGAGAAGAAAGCTCCATTAATTTTGCACTAAAAACTCCACTAGTTTGTGTATTATGGATGAACTGAAATATCTAGAGATTGTTTTTAATTCTCTTACTCATCAGTTGTGTCCCTTAATGAACCTGAAAGATGTTTAAGGTGAGAATAAATACTGAAGTTTAAATTAATTATTAATTTAAAAAAAAAAAAAAAAAAGGAGATGGTAGCAATGCTTACCAGCATCAAATAGAAATAAATAAAAGGAGTTACAAATGTTTTGGTCTAGAAAGTTTGCTAGAAGAGTTCACAGAATCAAACATGAAGAACAGTTTAACACAACCATCACTAAAAAGCTAAATCAGTTTATTGTCAGATGAGGAGGAGACTGTATCTAGCAATAAAGTATGAAAATTATGCATTATGAGCCAGATTTTTTGACTCTAATGCACTCTTCCATTCAAGATTCTCCAATCTGTTCATAAAGAAGTGTTTTTAAAAGGAAGGTATTTGCTGTGATCATACACCATGTACTGTATTTTAGTCCCTTCATCCAATCACTGAGTTACATATGCTCAGGAAAAAATACCTAGAGCATTTACTGACAGTGCAGAATGATTTATGTATAACCTCTGTTCATCTTGTTTTCTCTAAAAAGCTTTATTGTCTTTTTTTCTCAGAAGTATCCCATCTTCCAAATAAAACAAATTTCATAACACTCAGTTTGAGTGACTGCTCCTGCTTCTTCAGCCTCTTACTCTTTATCCATAATAGCATTTCTGAAACAGCTTACAGTCTCTCCTTACTCATTTTCTGATTCTTAGATATATTGCTCACTTTTCAATTCTTTTTTTTTTTTTTTTTTCAATTCTGCTTTTTGAACTGGGAGTAATTGTCCAAGTTTAATATACTTAGTGTATCTATAGTCATAATATTTAATGATCCATTATTATGCAAGATCGCAGCTGCACACAGTGATCCATATAGTTGGAGCTATTGGGTAACTACAGATGCTTACAAAAAGACATTTGCTAGCCAGCAAGGAAAGACACTACATGC
Source organism: Strix uralensis (assembly GCF_047716275.1). Classification (NCBI taxonomy): domain Eukaryota; kingdom Metazoa; phylum Chordata; class Aves; order Strigiformes; family Strigidae; genus Strix; species Strix uralensis. The sequence goes on along the minus strand of NC_133972.1, from coordinate 146,071,860 downwards.
TCTGCATTCAATGCACGCGTTTGTCAGACTTGCAACTGGAGTGCATGTGACAAGTCATGTGTTCAACCTGTCTGCAGGAGTTAATGTGTTTTGGGGAAATAAAGTAATTAAAAGTATATTTAACCAATATAGTGGGAAAGACAGTTTTTCAATACCCAGTATTTCTCAAAAGAGACAAAATTGTGTTTATTCATTATAATCAAATACACTGAGATGTGTTTTGTCAGAGAAATTGTTTCAAGCTATTTACTTCAAGTGTAAAAGAGCTTTCTCAAAGTGAATACACTTTCTCTTGGACTACTTGAATTTCAGTAATAGCTGAACTGTGTTGAAAACAATTTTCAATAATTCTACCTGTTTATCAAAATACAGATGATAAAATTGCTGGTAAATATAACTTTGTTTAAGACAAATTAAGTACATTTACTTATAGGTGCTGAAATGATCCATTCTTTCTGTAAGCAGAGTCTATCCCATCTGATACCTCATAAAGATCCTTGGCATCCTTTACAGCCACGTGCTAGAGTTTCTAACTTGAGTTTCAGAGTTTGAACTTTGGTAGTCTAAAACCACTGAGTCCAGTATGTTCATAAGAAGCCAGGAAAATTAAATTTACATAAACATATTATTCTGATGACCTCTGCCAACACCTACCTGTCCCAATCTTATAAATGATCCAAACTTCCAGTTCTCCTCTCAGACATTTCCAGATATTTGCTGATTCTTGTCAGTCTGGCTATCTCTAAAAATATCTCTATTGTCAAATCATGTGCCTGCTTCTGTCTGTCTAAATAAAACCATAAAAATGCTAAAATTACACATTTCCAAAATTTTAGTTCTTCGGAAACCTGTAGGGTCCTTACTGATGAGCAATACCTCATTGTTCATGATTATTGCAATGGCATGTAAATCTAATGAAAATAGAGGAGGAAAATAAGGAGTCTACATTGATTCCATCAGCAAAAGAGAGAGCATGGTATGTTTTGTTTGCAATTATGCTTCAGAATGGAATATTTAGACATTAAAGGCAATGGCACAGGAAGATCTTATTTCAAGCCACAGATCCTTTATCCTTAATATTGGCCAGATGTGTTACAATATAGAAATGTTTCCTGAAAACAAGCAGAAGGATTTAGTCTACAAAGTGGTTTTAATATGAAGCAACAAAGATCTTGGATTAGATCTTGCAGTCAAAGTGCTACTATTCTTGGTGATAAAGAAAAAGAAATAAGGTGAATGAAAGCTGAACACCAGTGAGCAGCTGTGACTGTTGCTGATCACTTACGGCTTTTCACACTGTGGGTTGTTAAATTGTCATACACCTTTCTGTGGATAGCTGTGGATGCTCTAAGTTTGCATGTGTTTAGGAAGGAGTCCAAAGGAGTGAAAGTCCATCAAGTGCTAGTAATCACAAAATTATTGCCTCTTGTTCAGGAGGTCCTTGAACCACAAGTGATAGGTGACTGGGAGAGTGTATCGGAGAATAGAATAGAATAGAATAGAATAGAATAGAATAGAATAGAATAGAATAGAATAGAATAGAATAGAATAGAATAGAATAGAATAGAATAGAATAGAATAGAATAATAGTGCAGTTGGAAGGGACTTACAAAAATCATCTAGTCCAACTGCCTGACCACTTCTGAACTGAAGTCTTATCTGTTAATTTGCTAGTGACTCAACTGGAGATAGGATACAGGCCTATATGAACCCTGATCTGGCCCTGTGTGGTCATCCTTATGGTTTCATGTTGTTTGCATTGTGATGGGTTGAACCCAGGAGACAAAAATTAGAGAATGGACAGGATGTATCTCAATTGCATTTAGATGCCCACTTTGTACTTGGCAGACATTTAAACAAGAACCAGGTTTCTAGATCCCTTTATAATCAGTGTAGAGAAATAAACAATCTAGTGAAGCTTACCTTAGAATGTTTCTGTGAAGGACCTTTATTGTGCCAGGTTCAGTGATTCATATCTAAACAGATCTTTAGTTGTAGACATATAAATCTGGTCAAATCAATTCTACTTATGTAACTCATTGAACACTAATCTAGTAGTATTAGTACAGAAGTAGTAGTCTTATATCTTTGTAGAATTTGGGAAGTAACAAGTTACATATAAACAAAAGGAAAGATCTTGAAGATTCATGACTTTTCATTGTATCATTTTAGATACCAATTCTATTGGAAGTATCTCTGAAATGGCTATGGGATAGAGTGGAGATCTTCTATAATCAGTCTCAGGTGAAAAGGCCTATTCTGGTCCAGGTTGGATATGTATACACAGTAATACCCTGCTGAATTAATATCTTGTCCGATACCTCGAATTATTTCTTATTGAAAGCTTATGGTTACATCATATTGACATTACCATATATATATGTATGTTTGTGTATATATATATATATATATATATATAAACAAATCCCTGGGGTTAAGCTACATGAATCAAACATTCCAGCTTTGCCAAATTGTATTATTGTGAAGATTTTCATTATGGTATATCAGGGCACATAATTCATTTGCTAGGGAATTTGAGCAAAAAATAAGTAAGAACAGTCACTATTATGCTGCAAATCACTAATATTAAATATGGAATACACAATTTGACATACAACTCTACCAAATCTGCAGAATATATTTTTATTGGTCTTGATATCAAAATGACTTAATGCAAATATATTCCACAAATCACTAAGGCTGAAACATAACTCATTCTCAAGAAGAGGATATTTGTTGACTAGTTGATTTTACAGGTTTTGTTGCACTGTGAAATACGTGTTCATTACAGAGTCAGTTTCTTTCAGGAATGCATGTTTAGTCTCTTTACTGAGGTCATTCCACTGACACTTTGATATTATACCAGAAATCACCATGATGGGATAGTACTAGCCAATCAGCAGTGCAGTACTGCCCATACTAAAATGACTGCTTGCTACTCTGGCCACATCTATCTTAATACTTGGAAGTATTGGTATACTGTGAACTATTGGATATAGCTGTGACTGTTTAAAGTTTGGCAGTTTTTTGGTTTTGGTTTTGTTTTTTTAAAAAAAGTCAACGGAATTGATTGAATATTTAACAATGTAGTTTAAGTCTGATCATTAGAACAACAGAACAACAGAAGTCCTTCTCTTGTAACTCATTAATGTGATTCGCAAGATCTGCTTCGGTGTTCTAGCTGAAAGTTGAGATTCATTAGCCAGCTTAGAATGTTATAACCTTTGTCTATAGCACTGACATCCAGACTTCCCAGATCATGCACGTTGTATTGGGAAACTCCTGAAAGCCTGAACATTTCATTTATGACCGTTGTTCAGTGAAGTGATTATGTGTGTACTTATGTCCTTTTTTATTCATCTAAGTAGTCAGCCTTTGTTCAGCTTTAAATATCTTATTTTGTACCCACAACCTCATCAATGCCCTTCTGAGTTGGTAGACGTTTTATGAGAGCTGGATATGTTCCTTCCTGCAATGAAACATTGTTTTCTAAGATGCAACCAAATTCAGACAAAAAGGTTAACACTATCTTGGAGTGAAAAAAGTTTGGAATATTCCATTGTACTGAAGATAGTAACAGATATCACAAAGATTGCAGTTTTAAATCCCTGCAACTTGCTACTTCTTTGTCTTCTTAAACTTTAATAACCAATCTCTGAGATACTGCCTAGCTTTGAGGGTTTTATGGAAATGTGGGGAGGACAAAGAACTGTTTGGCCTATTGAGACTTGTCATTACATCATTCCTCCCTAAGTCATTCCTAGATTGATGATACCCAAGAAATCTGACCTGAAAATCCAGTTCAGGCGTTTATTACTATTTCAATGAAAAAGTACTTCCAAATGTCTGCTTTGAGGATATTCCTCTTAATTTTAATTTTTCAGAGCCCTCTGGTCTTATCTACATTCTATGATAAAAAATAACAGAGCCTGACATTATCTGTTCCAGCATTCAGAACACATGCTTCAGTTAGGCCTTCCTAAATACTTGTGTCTCTAAGTAGTATTTCCCCACTTTTGTGAGTTCTCTTACTGGAATTTAGTCAATTAATCCTAAAAAATTGCTTTGCTGACCTTCCTTAAATGTTATAATACATCTTACAATAAAAAAAAAACAATGAAAGCTGAACATAGGAATCTAATCAGATGAGAATAGTGCAGCTGTGTTATACTAGCAATGAAATAGCTAGACATGAAAAAATGTGAGGGATTTTAGTAGCATTATTTCCAGACATTTGCACCCTTTCAATATAATATTTTTCAGGTTGTGTAAGCTATTTGAACTTTTTTTTAATACTAAAGTTCTCAGAAATCTTGGACTTAAAACAACTTTTTCAATTTTAGACTAATTTATGTACATGTTTAAGATTTATTTTTGTATATATATTGAGCTGTTTTGTATTTGTATGGCTAATACTTTTTGTGGAGGTTTATAAATTGTTGAGTCATTGGAAAGATAAACAATTAAAGGGAGCTGTGATCTCAGGTTTGGAAAGATGATGAATACAGTTCATCATGAACCTGCTCCTGCAAAGAATTAATCTACTCTCTAAGCTGTGCCAGTTCCCATAAGAGCACAGATCTCTTTTGCTTGGCAAGTTGACCTATACAGAAAGAAGGCTGAACTGTCATGTAAAACTGTGACAGATATCTGACAGAATAGCACTTTCTTATAATTTAAGAGATTTTGTTTTATAGAATATTAATGCTGTAAAAATGTGCAAATGTGTGTAATACTTGATTACCCCATCCTTCGTCTCTAAATATCGGATGAACTGTAACTGCTGTTATAAGAGCTGAAGAGGTACAACAATGACATCTTTACCCACCTAATATGTCACATACTCGTTTCTCAACTTGAACATTCCTTGCTCCTCAGCAATGCAACTTCGGTATGACTCTCACTTAAAGCAATAGCATATCCCACAGGGAGAAGCCATTTTAAAGGAGAGAGGTTTACCAGAACACTGGATTTAACACATATAACTGGCTGTAATATTAACCATACTGTTTAATAGTACACAGAAAGACTGCAAATCTTCACTACAGTAAAGTTGTCATCAAAGTGTAGTTCTTACCGGACTGATGTAGTAATGTTACAGCTACATCTATCAACCTTTCACTGTTAGCAGCCACTGCAAAAAAATAGCTTGCAGAATTAGTTGATCTCCAAAGCCTGTCTGTAGTCCCATTATATTAGGCTTACACATATGCATACAGTTCGGTCTAAAAGCACTTGTAGTCAGTCCACAAATTTTAAGTTGGGCCCCTTATCGGAATGATGTTGAAAAAGTTACATCATCTCATACAGCATGCTGTATGTTCTGCTGAAGGCTACCTGCACCAAACACACAGTTCACGTAGGTCGCTTATTCCCACCTCAGGGAACAACTAGTTCTGACACATTTGTAATGTATGGATGTGACACGAATGCAAAACCAAATATGGTTATGCAAACAGTGAAAGGCCATGCTCTAAAAATGCTAGGATAGGCTGTTCAGTATTTTCAAGACAGCAACTAAACACAAATAAATGCCTCAAAGCATAGTAAGAGACGTATATTTGGTTTCCAGGATCAGTGGTTTTGGCGAGTCAGAAACAACAGGGTGATGGATGGATACCCCATGCAGATTACCTACTTCTGGAGGGGACTGCCTCCCAGCATTGATGCAGTTTATGAAAACAGTGAGGGGAATTTTGTCTTCTTTAAAGGTAAGAAAAGAAGAAAAGTAAAATTTTGTGTAATACTTTTGGCTGTGACAATTTCTTGGAACATATCTTGCTTATTTTTACTAATGATTTGTAAATCATATTGCAAATTGGTAGTTAAATAAAGAGTATATGAGTTATGTTTTCTCATTTTGGCAACTAAAACTTTAATTTGTGATTAACATTCAGAGTAGCAGATAATTTACATATTGAGAAAAAATTTGGCAGTATAAATAACAGACAGCAATGCAGTGATCTACTATGAAATCCTTTTTGAAAAATGTGGATTAGGAAAAAAGAATGAACACTGTTCCTTTTTTTTTTTTTTTTTTTGTGGTTCTCTAGTCTTCCTCCTTTTTACAAATGAAATTTGCAGGTATTTAAATGGCATCTGTGCTACATATATTTCATTGTACTGCACTGTACTTATTTCATACTAGAACTGTCATGTTAGGAGTTTCAGGTGGGAAAAATAAGTATCTTTTTCATAGATGTGTATTTAGAATTTTTAAAGAAGCATAAACTCCAGAAAATGTCTTATGGATTGAATTGTTGATAATCATTCTTTTCAAAGTTTCACTCCAGGCATCAGTTGTTCTTCAAATTTAAAAGTTTTTGAACATGCATCTAATTTAGATTTAATGAGAAAATTATCCTATATGTTAAATAAATAGCCATTTAGCAACAAAAGAGTGAAAATCATGTGAAGTATATTTTATAAAATAATAATTTGGGAGAAGAAAGAAGAAACTGAATAGATATGTGAAAAATTATTCAACTCTTCAGTGTTGTGAATGATTCACATGTTAACTCATTACAAAAAAGTAGAATTTTTTTAAAGTTATACCAAAAGTTATTTCATTTTTACAAGTGGAATCATTAAGAGGGAGATAGAAATAATATTTCATTCACTATGGAAACATTATCATCTTGGAAATGCTAAATGGAATATGGTTAATAGCATGCAGAAACACTGCATAACAGTTCAATGAAGATGAGTTTATGTTTTACTAGTAAGAAAATTGTATTTTTTGTATGAATCATAAGGAAAATTATATTCCATGTAGTACATTTTCTATTTACATTACTTCAGTACAGCATATTCTCATATGCTTGTCTGTGCTACATAGAGCGAAGGAACTACCCCATGCATTCCAAACCTCTGCCTTGATAATGCTGGGATCCATTACCTGAGCTTCAGACAGAAATGATCAAGCTTAGTCTTATACCTGCTTTGTTTTCTTTCCCAGGGATCTTAAAATATGTTTTAGCAGTGTTTAACTCTTCACCCAATGCTGACTGACTCCTGTTAGGTCTTAGATGAAGGGGTTAATTCAGTAGTCTATAGGTTATAGATAACAAAAAACAGAAGCAGGAGAGGAACTTCTCTATTTTCTATCTGGGAAATTAAATAATCGGGATTAATTAAAGCAAGCAGAAGCAGCAGGACTCTTCTCTTGGAAGTCAGAGTATTGTGTTTTTTTCCTTCCTCATCATCCCCAGCTTATGCTCTCTGGTTTGAGACCAGCTAGTTTTGTGCTTTCTAGTTGATATCATATGGTACTTGAATTTTCTGTTGCAGGTGTTTTTCCACCTGCTTTCTTTTCAAAGTTCCTTCCATTATTTTTCCAGTGACATTTGCATTGTCCCTCTGTTCACCAAGGTTAAAAGTTGTCATATTTCCTTGTGCGATTTTTCTGAATTTTTTGCTTCTCTGCCACTTCCTCTTCATGATTTCCAATACCTACCTGATGGTGTTTGTCTATCAGTGTAATTCATGTTTTTCCACTGCCACAGAATCACTAGGTTCAACTGAGTCCTTTGTATGTGTGTCCTTGAAAACTCCTGTTAACCAAGGATCTCAGCTGCCTTGTGGAATGTGATTGCAGAAGTCTATATAAATAGATTGTGGGTAACAGTCATTGTCTTGTTTCTTCCATTCCTTCACAAAATTTCTTCCTGGGAAAAGAATTTCTTCCTGTCTTCCTCCCAAAGGTGTTAGAAATAGCCAAGTTAATTGTTGCTAAGATGATAAGTAGAACATGTTGTCCTGGTAGTGTGCTTTACCAATCTAAAACTAGTCAAACCAAGTAAGTTCTAGAAGGAGCTTAAAATCTGAAGTCTGGCATACAGATGTGTTCACAAAGCACATACCTAGGCCAACATTTATGTCCATTATTCAGAGGAAAAATAGAAAAGATGGAGTGAGTGCCATCACAGAGCTTAGACTGGAATAATGTCACTATGCACTCCTCTCAGAAAATATTTTCCAGATCACTTCATTTTGACTGGTCAGTTCATCATGGCAAAAAAGTGTAGTGTTTGAGTGAAGACAGCATTTACTTGCAGATTTTTAAATAAAGTCTCTAAAACTTCTTCTTAAGGTATCAGTAACATCCAATGTCTTGTAAGGTAGAGTCTTGAATCTCTGGTGTGTGCTGGAGAAACACATCAGTGTGTAAATATCCTCCCTTCAGAAGAGCCACTGCTTCTTCTGCAGATGCTCAAAGGAAGGTTCCAGGCACACCTTCTGTCTCCATTGCGCTCTTTCACTCACTTTGGAGGCTTTTTGACTAGTGTGAAACAGGACCTCCTGTGACTGACTGTTTTTTCACTCCTGCTTTCATACTTGTGGAGCAATATCTCTATCTCTGAGGAAGATGATGAAAGGAGTAAGCCAATTTACTCATCTGCAATTGCTAGTGAGTAATTGCCACCTTGCTTCTCCTTACTGGCCTACACTGTCATAAATTCAGGATAAAAAATATTCCATTAAGCCAGTAAAATTTATAAGGGATAGTCCTTGTGAACCATCCTGTATTGAAACATTCCCTCTTTAGAAATCCACAAATCTCACTTATTTTCAGTAATTTATGCTCTATTTGTTTTGTTTCAATCCTTGTCTTTCAGGATGGCAAACATAAAATTTGAAACTGTTGATTTAAATTATAAAGCAGCTTTAGATCTTTATTACATTTTTAAATAACATTAGATTTTCCTTCCTTTTGTGTATACAGTTGGATTAATGATATTAGTAGATTACTTCTTTACAGTAGTAGAAATATAGATTATTAAAGGTATAAAAGTATTTTAAAACTGACTTTTTTTTTTAATGGGATCTATGCTGTAAAATATGAGCTATATGCAATGATAGAAGATGGAAGCTCAGGATGGAACATGTTTTTTATGAACGTCTGAAATCTCTTTATAGCTTATGTATTTGCTATGAGAAATGTAATTATTCTTAACTTGTGCTAACAAAATCAATCAGTATATTTATACCTATTTGACATTACTCTCCTGAGAATATTTGAGGAGCCTGTGAGATCATGCATAATATGTTACATGTCTATAGAAAATCAAGCTGAATCAAGTTCAAGACTATTGGATCAAGTGTCTTTGGTTTTGAAATTTCATTGGTATTGATTTTTTTTTTAATTTTACCATTTTAACTTTTATTTCCTTTTTTTAAAATTATTATTTATTTACACAAGGAGAAACAATTGTAAAAATTCAGTAGCGTGCTTGCAGTGCAAAGTGATGCTTGCTCATTTCGGGTGGCTTAAGATACTTGGCCTGCTTCCTTGTGCCTTATAATGCTCATAAAGTACATAGCAATCTGGTGGATGGCTGATTATAAAAAACAGATGTTTACATTCTTGTTATTATTCACTGCTGGTGTCCATGCTGAATGATAATAAGAAGATGGCACCAGAATGATACTTTTTTCTTTTTTTTTTTTAATGAGGAAATGTGAATAGTAAAATTTATTCTACGTACCTGTGGGAATTTATATGGTGCTAAAAATGAAATTGTCAAGCCATCTGCGCTGTTGAATGTTACGGTAAACCAAATGTAGCAATGGAAAGGCTGCTGTAAAAATCATACTACCAGTGCCACCATCATAACTTGCAGCTGCACTTATCCCACTGCTTGACAGTTTTATTTGAAAAAATAGATTTACTATAGTGTCAAATCATGGAGCAGAGAAATGACAGAAACTTAATGTGGGAAATAGAGAATGAGAAAAAAGGAAGCCTGAATAGTAATTTGGGGATACCAGTAAGAAGACACTTGATCCTGGCTTGAAAGACCAAAATTAAGAGCAAGGGTGGTTGGAGAAAAAACCCTTCAGAATTAGATATTCAAATTTAGCTGGTTTCAATTGAATATAATTCCTAAAAGTATTGAGAATTTATCTCATCACTGTAACACTTACAGTGACTATATGCTCTATCCCACACAGGTCTTGCACTACACACCTATCATAATTGCATATAACATGAACAAAAAACTTGGTTGCTGACAATCCAGGAACATGGCTACTCAGCATTCTAATTCTACAAAGGAAGAATTACAGTTGCTAAAAACTGCATAATTGTTTCCAGTAGTCAGTAGGTAGCTAAATAATCTGAAGAATATCTGAAGTTTAATATTCAATACTTCAAGTGAAGCGTAGCAATACAGATACCCTTATTTCCAGTAATTTTTTTAGAATGTCAAAGGTAGGTGTTGAGAGACTTCAAATAATTGCAGTCACAGTTCATCCTTCTCAATTGTTTCCCTACAGTGATGGTATTTAACAAAGCATTATTGCAAAAAGTAAGATATTTTGACTTTTTTTATCACTTGCTTCATTCTCAGCTTGTGACCTTACCATTCTGCTGTTATTATATTAGATCTTACATTAGGGAATAAAAGCAGAAAGATGAAACATTCTGAAGGTTGGCCAGACCTCATGAAACATGTGGTGCTTTATTCTCTGTGAGAATAACAAACCCACTACCCAGACCTTAAAAAACAACTTTGCAAAATAAATACAGTGGTGATTTCTGCCAAGGGCATAGGTTAGGGCTCTGAACAAAAATGTTAGAAGGATCAAACTATAACTATTCTAGTTTTGTCATATATTCTTTATTTCCATTATAATCACAATTAATGAAGTGTATTGACTGTTCACTAGTGGAAGTGGCATACGAGCTAAATGAAAGCATACTGACTTAAGCATTCATTTCTAATGCATTTTAAAATACATAAGTATAAGTTAGAAATCAAAGGAGCTAATTCTCATCACAGGCATTTCTTGCACTGTTTTTAAGTTTTAACACCTCCTAATATTTGGTTCTGAGTTTGAAAGCTTCTAATTTTTTCTTACTTTTCGGAAATCCTCTGATCAACAGCCACCCACTTTCCTCCAGCTGAGGGACGAAGCTAAACAGAAAAAAGAAACCCAAAACAACAAAACCAACAACAAACCACCTAAAAACCCCTGAAACAAACAAACAAAACACCCCAGTCAAATCTGTCAGCCAGATGGAACATTTGGATTTCTTATATACAGCCCTTTCCATTAACAATCAGCACAGTTGTAGCAGACTAAACATGTCTTCCAAAGCAAATGTTAAATACAATTCCCTCTAGTTAGAATCAATAGAAGTCTTGCCCACATGTTAGAGCTCTCAATGCCCTACTGCCTCCATAAAATACACTTAAATTTACCTTTTGTCTGTTTACCCAGAAAGAATTTGCTCCTTACTAAGAAACTATATGAAGAAGAATTTATTTTCTTAAGTCTTGGGTTCCCACATCTACGCTTTCCTTCTACTTCAGTATATCTGAATATGCAGCAAATACCTGGCTCAGTGGTGTTGTCACTTATAACGGTGTGTGCTCAACCTTTGTTTATTTTGGTATGACCTGATCTTGTTAATAGCTAAATTTGATGCATTGAGTATGGCTGATAATGATCTATTCCTAACAATTGCTGTTACTTTTATTCCTTGTGAGGCACAGAGAAAGGTAATGGCATTATGTACATCACAGCATATGCCTCTCAATGCTGTGCAACAGCTGTCATTTTGAATGATCTTCTGAAACACAAATGAGCTGGCTCGGTATCATTCACTGGATGCCATCTGTTGTTCACACCATAAGTACCAACTACTAAGGTCCAAAACACATGACTTCTCTTACCATTGCATTTGAAACTGCCATTACCATCTGAAGTCTTCTGTGTCTGGTCATGTGAACTGGCAAAAGAATAAACCACATGGGAGGAGGAACAGTGAGTGACTGAAGATGCTCACGCCTGTCATGATCAAACCCTATAAATGAATTATGTACGGAATCTCAGTAAATGTCAGGTTAGCACAGACCTTAATCCCAGGTCAACACAGTCCTCAGATTTCCATGGCTGTTCTGCATAGATCTCTGTGTCTCTTTTATTTTCAGTACTTCAAATGGCTCAGTACATACTCATTCTTTGAACCCTTTCTTTCTTCAGCTGGCAGGGGGGAGATGGTTCTGTTGAGCAAACGGTAGTGTCTGTGCTTGGAAATGGGTGACAAGCAGCTGTAAAGAAGCTGATAAAAAATTTACTCTGCAAACCCAGCATGGGAGGGACTGACACTATATCCCCTCTCCTAATTAAAACTGTGATAAAATGAAAACATGCTTTAAATTACTACAGTACAAACAGGGAGATTAAAAACCCCCTCCCTTTAAACAAACATTTAATACCTCTGAGGGATAACTAAAATATCAAACCAACTGCAAAACAGCTCTCTGGATTTTCCCTCTTGGTGTCTCTGGCATACACTTGATCCTAGACCTTTGGGGTAATATTACATTTCCTTATAAAATATTTATACAGTACAGTGCCTTAACCTCCTAAGTCTGTGTAACAGCCTGCCTAGCCTTACAGGTAAGTACAATGGCTAATATGAACAGCCATGACTTTATCTCTTAGGATCTTTTTCCAAATGTGTTTGAGCAAAATATATTTTCAAACTTTTCCCCTTATATTTTAAATATCATTGTCATAAATAACAACGGATAGAAGTATCCAATAGGCCAATTCAATATATATGTTCATGGATCTCCTCTAGACCTTTCTGTGATGTAACTCAGAAGGGTCTACGTGATGTCAAAGAGTATCTTCTTCAGTGTTATTATTATTAAACATAGCAATGCTTTTTGGAAACACAGATGAAGGTAGTGCTTTGAAAAGAAAATAAACACATGTTTCCTACACAGTGGAGCCTATAGTCTAGCTCAGAGTGTCTCTGTGGCCTAGATGACATAATGCGAAGAGAAGACAGGCCTCAAAGCAAGCTCTTCAGATAAGTGCTAAAATGCAAATTATGCTCCCTTTTCCCTATTTCTAGGGGGCATATGAGGATCTTTATTCCCTTTTTTTCAGCCAAAGCTGTCTGTGTTTGAAAGAGAAGTCTCTACTGAAAAGACACAGGTGAGAAGTATATTTTGAGGAAGAATTAGAAGAAAATAAAATATAAAAAGGAGAAGATAGTTGCAAGAATAAGACAGGAGAAACAGTATTGTTGAGAAGAGCCAAGTAAAGAGTCTGGAGGACAACACAATTATTGGGGAAAGTATTAGACCAAAGGCTTAATATGAGGTGGTGAACCAGGTGAGATAATCGTGGAAATGTTCAGTGAGGAAGAGAGGAGCTAGGAAGCTAAGAGTAAACTGAAGCTGGGAAACTGGAGTTGTGGACTGGTGAGGTAAGCTATCCAGTTAACGAGAGAGCACAGGAAGCATCCTCTCCAAAAACAGGTATAAGGGGGGCTATACTACAAAACACTGGTGGAATTGTGGCTTCTGTAGACATGCATACCCCTATATAAGACAATATATTTATCTAGTAACTGCAACAGTAGGGGTGTAACCACTGAGCATTGCTGTTCAGGAGGTACTAGGCACTATTCGTATTTAAGACAGTTTAGGTAACCTGAGGTTTGTGTAGACACTGTGCTAACACCAGCTAGAGTCATACAACTACCTTGTATTATCAGCATGTAACAAGTGAATTGGGGTGTTTTGAATGATTCCTCACCCACAACAAAAGGTTAAATCTTGCTGCCACTGTTACTAAAGGCAACCCCCATTAATTTCAGAAACACAATGTTTTCATCTGTGGGACTTCAGAACCTCAGTTTGCCGTCTTTAGGCCACACTAAATAAAATACGATTTAAAAAAAAAAAGGGGGTAATTTCAGAAATAATCTGTACATCCTTCATAAGTAGTTTAACTTCTTGAGGAGAAGGAGACTACAGAGTAATAAAAGCATATGATCTCTTTTTTTTTTTTTTTTACCTCATTTTGTCTTAAAATTCACTTTTCTTTCCCCATGAAATGTAAAACTGTTGTGTAGTATTGCTGTAAAGGTATTACATTGTCAACCACAGAGCCTCTTGAGATGACTTCATTTTCATTCTGGGTTTGATCCCTGTACAGTTGGTATCAAAATATTCTGTGGGCTTACTGAATGAAAGGTGTTTTTTAAATGCAAGGTATCTGTAAGGCATATTTAATTTTGCATTATCTGTAGTGATAGAACATTTTTCATTTCATTGTGTTTGGCAGAACCACTATAGCCCTTTGGGAGTCACTCTTATTTCTTAGGAGTGTATTAATATTAATACTGAGAGTACTGAAGACTAACACACATAAATGTATGTGTATATGTATGCTTTTGTACAGGTAACAAGTTCTGGGTTTTCAAGGACACTACTCTCCAGCCAGGTTATCCTCATGATTTGATAACACTTGGAAGCGGAATTCCTTCCCATGGCATTGATTCAGCAATCTGGTGGGAAGATGTTGGGAAAACCTACTTCTTCAAAGGAGATAGGTTGGTACAGGAATTCTACAAGGAAGCAATTTGGTGGATGTCAGCTAAGTGTGTTAATCTTTTCCTTTGTTTCTCAAAAGAAGTTAAGCCACTCAAACAGTTCATTTCCTGTGGATGAAATTAACTCCTCCTGCATAGAGGGCCATACTGTTTTCACATTTTATGTAACCTAAATTATATTTGTGTGAATATACTGAAATAAAAATATATATATCCAGTGAAAAAGTTATGTTTTCAAAGTCAACAGGCAAGTCACAGTTGTGGCAAATTTAAACTTAAATATTCAAAGCAATGCAGTTAGGTACACTCTTACCTGATCCTTTTTATCCACGTTTCTAAATCCTAGCATGTAAACAGGCAAGGCATGATCCAAAGCTCTTTAAGGTCAGTGAAAATGACTTCTCTGCTACTATTTAAAAATGAGGTAAAAAAGGGAAATGACAGCTAAACCAGAAAGCTGGAGAACAATTTGGGCAGTTCCCTAGGAATTATTTTAAAATAAATCTTACAGTTACCTTCAGAAGAGACACTTATTTTTATGATTAATAAAGAACAGAAAAAAAATGTAAAATCTGAGTTATTTTCCAGTCCTGAAAGAGACTTGCACTAGTCACTTAATGTCTCTGTGTCTTCATTTCCCTGTCTGTAAAAATAAGGGAAGGAATATTTATCTGCTTCATAGAGATGTCAAGAGAACTCATTAATTTTTCAAACCCTACAAGTTATCTGAATGATAGATTTTACAGGTTTTCGGGATGTTATTGTTTGTTGATTGATGTATCACTGCGCAAATTCTAAGCACTCAGAGACAAATTATTCTTTATTAATAATTGTGATGTTTGTATTAGTATTATTGAAAGTATTATGACTGCTTTTGTTCCTGTATGGTACTTAGGATTCTGAGACACTAATAGTATTCATGGATCACTTAAGATATTAATTTAATGCACATCATAGAATATATTTAACACACTAAAGCTGATCATTTTTAGCAGTACTGTAATATTGCACTACAGATTGACACAACCAATTTTATTGTTAAACCTTTTTCTTTAAAAAAAATAATTCTTCAACACTCGTGATGAGGAAAGTGGATAACTAAGTAAAATTTTTATGGTGTTTGAAAACTAGGTATCATTCCAAGCAATCAATTTCCACAGTGAAGAAGAGAGTCACCTAAATAATTTGCTCCCTGCGGTTGAGTAGATTTTTAAAAAAAATGTAAGTTCATTTTCGGGTAATAATTTTCCACCTCCACACTCCTGGGAAAGTATGTACAGTAGGAATCTTATGTGACCTGTACTTCCTTTAGGCTTTATTCAGCAATGTCCTTTTATATTTCCATGCACAGACAGCTACTTATATTCAAGACTTTCCTAAAACACTAGTGATAATAACAGAAGACAAAAAGAACTATCAGAGAAAACATCTGTTGACGGAGAAGTTGCTACTTAGAGCTAACCAGCACAATGAAACTCAGCAGGATATAAATGCAATACAGTATGTTAGAAGAAAATCGAACAACATGAGCCTTGGAGAGATAATTGAGCTATTACAGGATATTGACCACCAGTGGGAGTAAACCCATATACCACTAAGCTTCTCAATGTGTATTGTTTATATCACAATTTTTTCTTAATGTAAAGCTAGAGTTGAATTCTCCTGCTGGTTTTAGTAGTATGTATAAGTCTACTGTAGAGGTGGATCTTTTCCTGAAGAAGGTATAACATAAACATAGCTTCTTGGTGGCAGGAGGCAAGAATGAAGGAGAACCAGAAAGTTATGCCAGCATCAAAATAACAAAGTATGTTCCTCCTTATGTAACTCAGGGACCTGTATGCTTATTTTGTTTTGACAATACTCTGTAGTTAAGGAGCTCCAGGTCAGAATCTAGATAGAGGTAAATGTCCCAGAACAGCAATATACATTAAAAAGTTAGAGCAATAAAATACAAAGCATCAAATATTGGCTATAAAATAATAATAATAAAAAAAACCAAACCACAATAAAACCAAACCAAACTGGTAAGAAGATTTAAAAGTCCAAATAGTAAATGGTATTATAATACTCATGTTTAAAGCAACTCATGTATGGACCATTATTATTATTATTTGAAATGATCCATTTAAACAGTAATGATAATTATTCCAAATAATTGCATGAAAGCTAAAAAGGGGACAAAAGATGACTACAGAAAATATTTTGCCCTCCTTCATTCCTCTCCCACCAAAACTGAGTAGTGTAAGACAAGATGATAATAGGTTTGCTACACTTCTTGACACATGGCCTTGTTTATGCCCCTGTCTGTTGTGACCGGTTTTTGTACTTTAGAGTTTAAATTAATATCTTCTTCCTTCATAAAGCTTAGTCATCCAATAGTTCAGAATATCATTAATTAAATAGAATTACATACAGGAAAAAAACATCTTTTAGCAAATAATTTCCAGATTCCCTTTTTCTAAAGCCATGAAGTGCACTTTCATTTATTTTCCCTCTGTTATTTTATCAGTCTTTGAGATACAGTAACACAATTTATATAGTTCGTAAAGCTCAAATCACTTAAATCATCACTGGGAAGTCTGCTTGTGAACATTTGGCTTGCCAAGGAGAGTTAGGACTAGGCATTTCCTTACCCTGTAGACATACCCATTATTCCAGCACAGTATCATGATCAGTCCTTCCCTCAAAGGATTTCTCATCAATGCTGAAAAAGCAACAGTTCTGGGACTTTTCAGTGTGCACTGGCTGTGTCCTTAAAGACTTGTTTTCTAATGACAATGTATATTTTTGAAAGTCCTATAGGACTGTCTATTTCCATCATGGAGCCTAGTGGAAAAACACAGAGTTTAGTAAAAGATAGAGCTCAAAAAGGTGAAAAGGTTGGAAGAGCAACAAGTAAAATGAGTAGAAGTATGCAGAAAGGAAATAGGGTTCTGGGAAAGAGGGATAAAGGAAAAGGTAAGATAGTTGATAAAGAAGAAATGTAGATGAAAATGGAGATTAGAAAATAGTGCACTAAGCTCAGCAAAGAGTGAGAATAAAGAAACAGAGAGAAGGAGAACAGGCAAATGTGAAAATAGAAAATACAAACTAAGGATAAAGAAACTCAGTGTCAAAAGATGAGCAAAAACTGATTGCAGTAGTTGTCAGAGGTGTCAGAGCTTTGTTTACAACTTCTACATGTTGTTTCTTTCTCCATGTAAACTCTGAAAGATGTTACATTTCAAAATAAAGAACATTTCTTTGTTGGCTGGTTACTGATGCATATGTGACTGGATTAAGAAATGAGGCTATAAAAATAATTTAAACATAAGAAAGAAAAAATAAATACAAATATTTTGTAATGTAACTTGCCAACTCTTAACCCACTTGAAATCTACCACCTTTTAATTTAATTGAAAGTTTAAAGCCAGAGAAATGCCCTACAGGGAAAAATACAGAGGAGTTTAGATCATTTTGTTTTTAAAAAAGATTAAGATGTGAATTGATTAGTGTCTAAGTACCTTTGCAGAGCCAAAATATCATCCACTTAAGGACTCTTTAATATATCTGGAATGATCATAACAAGGATTTCTAAATCTGAAGTCAAATGAATTCAAATTAGAAAAAGGGTCAAGTTTTTAGCAGTGACCAGATTATCAATGAAAGTGCTATGTTCTCAGGCTCTTGAGGTCCTGAAATGGTGAGTGGCTGCCTTTTTATGTAATTTTTCACATGAATAAAACTGATTTCAAAAAAAACCAATCTCCATTAAAACTATGCTGTAAATTGGTATGCTCTAAGTTAGTGGAGCCAATGAAAATAAGAAATGACCCACCCAAATATATCAGGATACACAGAGATACTACAGATAAAGTACGTTAATTCTTAGAACGAGGTTATAATAAGATACGCATAGCAATTTAGCCAGCTCCATAAGGACAAAGAAATTATCAACATTATCTGTAAGAACAAATAAAATCACAAGTATAAATACTTCTTACATGTTCAAGTTGCCTAGAATTCACATGCTGAAGCTTTTCAAATTTGAGAAGGACTAGCTGGCAAAAAGGCACAAAAGCAGGCTGAATTTTGTATTATACAGTATCTATTTAATGATAATGAAATTAAAAGCCACCGTAATGCATACATATAAGCAGTTAAATTAAGATTGCTGGGAGAATTTTAATCAGCATCTACTGTCATTTTTGTGATTATAATGTTATGTAAAACATTAATGTGTCCTTTTTGCATATGTTGTTTCTCTCTGTGTCACTGTGCAGAAGTCCTAGGCATCAGAATTGCTGCAATTATAAGTAAGATGCATGCTGATTTAGTTGTCAAAGTGCAAAAATCTTCTATCTTCTTTCTGCTTACATGAAACAGTTGCCCAGTCAGCAAATAGATTTCTTTGTAATCTGGTAGTATGTTCAAAGAAAAGAAGTCAAGTATTCCCATTTGTAGTGCTACATAATAAATGTCGCAAATGTTAGAAGGAAAAATTATGTAGTTACACATCTGCTATCTTATAAATGCTTTTTTCTTTCTTCTTTTTTTTTTTTTTTTTTTTACCTTTAAAAAACATTTCAGGTACTGGAGGTACAGTGAAGAAATGAGATCCATGGACCCTGGTTATCCCAAACCAATCACAATTTGGAAAGGTATCCCAGAATCTCCTCAGGGAGCCTTTGTCCACAAAGAAAATGGTATGCAAACACATTCCTGTTTTAATGATTTACTAACACCCTTTATGTAAGATGGATTAGTAGAGGGGTGATTGACTATTCAGGTTAAGTAGTGAAGGAATTCTTGATTTATGAACAGAATACTTCCTGCTATAGAACCTGCTGTTGTGAAAATGGCTGTTTGTTTGCATGTACCATTTAACACAATGGAGAAAAATCTTTCAAATTTAATATTGTAAACCTTAATTTCTGTTCCCTTGTTTCTTGTGTCTTAATTCACTTAGTTATTTTTGTTCTCTGCTAAATTACAGTACCTCTTAGAACAAGCTTCCTAAACACAGTGTATCTCTATTTGAATTGTAAAGGTGTTGGCTGTTTAACAGCTTAGAAGGTATTACTTTCATTCTGAACAAGTAGAAAAGGGAAGCAGAAATATTCCTAGGAATCTGTGTAAATCAAAGATGTCATAAAGCCTATGATGCAGAAATGCAGATCACAGGGATGTTAGTATTAAGTGTTATTACCTGTATAAAGATGTATCATCACATACAGGAACCTGGAATCTCAGCTGGCCACATTTCCAAATGAATGGGAGCAGCCAAAATCTCCTCCATCTTACAAGAATTCAGTGCTACCCAAGGTCTGCTGGCAGGCTGCCAACAGACCCCTCACTTGCACAGAGTTTAGATCCCTTTGACAGAAATAAAAATATGCATTTGTCATCACCTATCGTAGTTACAGAATTGTCGTATGGCATTTACGATTTATTTATTAGTAGGTTCTAAGTTTATTCTGTTTGCCTCACAGACAGCACATACATATATTGCCATATTATTTTAATTTTCTTTTAATAAGCAGATAAAAAGATTTCTTTCCTTGTATAAACCATTTCAGTCTCCTATTTCAATGTCTAACTTGATTAAGTAATGTGCCATGGAAATGTTTGGGGTTTTTTTCAGAAATATGTTTAATTGCTTCCTTGCTTTGTCTCTGTTTTATCCAGAAGCAGAAACCCTCTCTGGATTCTGGCCTTTTGGCCAGACTGGGTTTTTTGTGTTGTTTTTATTTGTATTGTTTTGTTTTTAACTGAAAAGTAGGACAGGCAAGATGATATTCTGCATACATCACACTCAATAACTGTTTGTAAATACACACATATGTAGAAATGGGCACAAACATTATGTATACACAGAAAAACATAGTGGATATAACTTCTGCTTTCTTCCTTTTGTTACTTTTAAAGCATATTTTTAAAGATTTACATCCAAAAGGAATTTAACATGTATATATATGTGTACGTATGTATGTATGGGTTTGAGTTTTTTCTTACCTTGATTGCATTCCCCATAGTACGTTTCCTGTACTGAGCTCAGGTACATGTGTCTGTCATTACAAATGAAAATTATCTTACTGTAACACTCAGAACAGTGGGTTTGAAAGTACTGCAGAGGCAAAGCACTCATTCCTAAGGCAGGAAAACCTCTTGGTTACATCAAAGCCACTTCTCTTTTTTACCCCAGTGGCTTTGATAGTCTGTCTGATGCTGAATGAGGAGGGTGATAAAACATGACATGAGATCGTGGAGGACAGGAAAGGAAAGGGCATTCTTGGGCTTCTCAGAAAGCTTAAAGGAGCCCCAGGGCAGAAAGAGGGACTGGAAATGACACCATAAAGTTCCCAAGAAGACCACTAAGACATTTTCCCTGAAATCAAGAAAATAGACATCTTAAGAAACAGTTCAGAACTCCACTGTTGTTTGTAGGAGGAGAGAAAGAAACAAAAGCAGATGCAAGTTAGAGTACCACAGCCTAGTTAGAAAGAAGTTGTTTACATTTTGCCTGAAACTGTTTTCCTTTCTTTGGGCAGAAGCAGAATTGACAAGGAAGTTCTACTATATGACTTCATAAGGGAACATCTGAAAGCATTTCTTCCAGTTAATCCATTTAGTTTTAAAGAAGACTTTTTTCTTTCCCTTATCTTTCTATTGCATAAAACATGCAAATGAACACCTGCAATAAGTCTGATCATAAAGTGGTTTCCTTCACTTTCCACAAAAATTTGGGGTAATCTTGCAGTAAGAGGCTTGGGAAAGATGAGAAAAAAACAATTTCCTACTCTAGTCAGCATCCCAGTTCAGTGTCCTAGAAGCTTGGTAAGGTACAGGTAACATCTTTTAAACTCTCCCTGCTACTTCTCATATTGTGATTTGGTTTCTAACACTGTAGTAGAAGCTCTTAGGAGGAGTTTTCGTTTCTGATGCTCCATGCAATCTGAGATCACACGAAGTTCTTCAGATTGGGGAAATCTTTCTTTCTGACTTGAGAGCAGCATAGAAAATCTCACCTCCCAACTAGAAATTCTGCTAAAGTAGATGGTGAGGCAATTTTTAGAGAGAAAAAAAAGAAAAGGTATTCTGTTTTATTAGCCCATTGAGCTTTTTATGCCTTGTGCTTACTACCACTCCTAATTTGAGTTTCTATTTGACACATTAGTGACTGCTAAGCCCTTCTATGCTCTTTGAGTCAGACACTGCACTCACTACTCAATGACTAGCACCTAGAAATTTGTAAGGAGCAGCTCCCAAAGCAGGCTCAAGAAGTCAAGCAGAAATGACTTTCAACAATTGTGTGAAGTCACTTGTTCTGCCATAAGAAGAAGTAAAACTACTCAGTCTCTTAGAACTACCCTTCTCTGCTGGTAACTTCCATCCTTCAGCTGTTACTGGCTGCTATCCTGGTTCCTGCCTCAGCAAAATGACAGAAAAGTTTAAACTACCTTCAGAGTTTTCTAGTTGAAAATATTCTCTGATTGAAGAATTTTTCCTGGATCTATAGGGGCTGGCAAGTCCTTTGCTGTTTTGATTTTACCAGTTTTAATTTGATATTTCAGTGTATAATAACAACTAATACTAACTGATGTCAGTATTCTGAGTTATATGATGTGTACAGATATGTATTCTGTATATATGTAAGAATATAGATTTAGAGATATCATATCTGTATATGGTCTCTCTCTATGTATTAGAATATTCATAGAGATAATATATCAAATTTTCACACTTTAAATATTTATTCAGGGCCTGTATGTACAGTGCTTTCTTATATACACATTATTAGATGAAATGAAAAGATAGGGTAGTCTGTGGCTCAAAATACTGAAATTTTTCATTTGAAAATATTTTTCATTTAAACTACAGATTGCTTTAAGGAATTTTATATATGCTAAAATTTTAAAACTTCATTGTATTTAAAGAATTACAGTCCTCTTTTTTGTTCTGTTCCAATCAGAATATAAGGCATTTTGTGAACAAAACTTCTAACTACTGTTTTGATACAGCTCAGTGCTTTTCTTTTTTCTTTTTAACCAATATTTTAGTTTTCTATAGATACACATTCTCAGATAATGAAACTGCAAGGAATTAAGAAAAAGAAAACAGTACCTTTTCAGTGGCTAGGAAGTCCATTACAATTACATAAATAGCTAATGTAGAAGAATGTTCAAATATTCTAAATGTTCTGAAAAGTGGCAGTAGATGATGCAGATTATTTTACAGTTTGAGCTGCAAAATATACTATCAAGTAATTTTTTTTTAGAATTGAAACTAACTGCTGTTTGAATAGATGATTACTAATATTATCTCCAGGTAGCCAGTTACTAACCTTTTCAGGAAACATTGTTAAAATGACAAACAGTGCCCAATCTGTTTTAATATTCTTAGTGGCCTTTAGTACTGCAGGAAATAAGCTGAGGTCTATAAAGTGAAGATAAGGAAAAATCCAGTTGTTTGCATTTGGTTCATAAACAGAAGGAGGAAGTTCACCCATCCTGAAGGTTTGTTTCTTGTCAGATCAGTGCCATTTTTTCAGCTGGGATAATAAAGTAATGTAGTTTTTTGGCAAGGAGTCAAGGTTTTTTTTTCCATTTAGGCATATTTAGTAATAACATGAATGATGAAATACCATCTCTTTGCAGAAAACTTGAATCTGGTTACACCTGTTTTCTCTTGGCAAAGCTGCTGTTATTTCATCCAGTTTCCTTCTTCTGAAGTACAGCAGTAGGCTATGTGACATCAAAGAGGGTCAGTTCTCATTTCTGGCTAGCATAGCATTGCAATTTGTTTCAGTAGACTTCCCATCTTGAAGAGATTGTGATGCTTTAAAGTCCTGGCCCTGAGGATTCCAACTCTGGTTGGGTTTTCAGTGAATGAACAAATCATCTGGACCCTGGTCTGTCAAAGATCATATTCTCTGGAATTCTTTTATTTTTTTTGAGTAATAGAAGAAAATAAAATCCCAGTTTAATGAATAAAAAAAACCCCATCCTGATGTTAGAATTTCAAGATACAATAAAGAAACAAAATTTGTAAAGATTTGAAAGACCTATAACTGAAGTCTATTCCTTATACCTTTTTAATTTTTTAAGTACTAATAATTTGATGCCAGTAGTTTCAGTCATGGTGTGTTGATGACATGATTTGATCCAATATGACCATGAATAATTGCAATTTTCTTCCTCAGGCTTCACATATTTCTACAAAGGAAAAGAGTACTGGAAATTCAATAACCAGATGCTCAGGGTGGAACCTGGCTATCCCAGATCCATCCTCAAGGATTTTATGGGTTGTGATGGACCAACAGATCGAGATAAAGACCGACACAGCCCTCAAGATGACGTTGATATTGTCATCAAACTGGACAACACAGCCAGCACTGTGAAAGCCATAGCCATTGTCATTCCCTGCATCCTGGCCTTGTGCCTCCTTGTCTTGGTTTACACTGTGTTCCAGTTCAAAAGGAAAGGAACACCCCGCCACATACTGTACTGCAAACGCTCTATGCAAGAGTGGGTGTGATGTAGGGTTTTGGTTTTTTTCTTTCCCTCCCAGGAGTTTATGGTAACTTGAGATTCAACACAAGAGCTGTTATGCAGTTTCCTAGCTAGGAGCGGGCATCTGTCGGTCTGAAACAAAGCTGATCTTTAAAAGCCAGGGGGTTGCCTGTCCTGCACATGAGTGGCGATTCGCTCAGCTGGGAAGCTTCCATGATACACAGTATCTGCTGTTTCTTCAGTCCTTTGTCTTTCTTTGTCATTCGATTCTAGGCCTTTCCTCTGCACGCTCAATGCCCTATAAACTTATCAGGATTAACTAATGAAGAGGAAAAAAAGGATCTCCAATGTTTCTACATTTTTCCCTTAAGGCCTGTTCCCCTTTGAAAAATTTTTTGCTGAAAGTAAATTTTTTTAGAAAAACACAACAACCCACAACAGAACTTTCAGGAAAGTGAGAAGACCCAAAACAGCTTTGTCTCCAAAGAGGATTGCTTTCTGTCTGCTACGGATAAAGTCCTATACTCCTACTTCCAGTTTTGTCATGTGGGAGACTCGGATGACACGCAGGACTTCAGACTGTTCGGACAGCCATTTTCCAACAAACAAGGGGCCAAAATATCTGCAATATAGTAACAGCCTTAATAATACATTCATTTTGTGTTTTTTACAGCTGCTCTGGGCTACGTCCTCAATGTTTTAAACTCATTTATATTCATTACTATATTCAAGCAGAAACCTTTTTATTGGTTTGTTTGATTTTTTGGTTGTTTTTCCTGCATAATCTTTCCCAAACTGTACCAAGCCAACTGCCCCAGGTCTTTCATAGGCCTGTCAGGAGCACTCATTCCAAAGCATGGTAAAAAGCAGCGTGTCTCTGAAGTGGATTTCAATGAACTAAAGCAACAGTCATGCTATAGAGAAACTTGATGCTGATATTACATTGGTGGTGTAACCCTTTGAGAACTATTGCATCCGTTTTCAGAGTCTGGTGGATGTTAATCTTGGTTGTCATTAAATTATAGGATTGTGTTTGGGTAATACAGGTTTTAAAAGAAAATCAGTTTTTCAAAACAGATTTCCTGTGACTGCAAGTGAGTGTTTTTAATTATTTACATTATTGATAGAAAAGCATTTGTAACATAAATAGAAAACAAAATATATCTACCAGCTACTTTCTGGTTAAAGGAACCAAACCTATTTTATTAACTTCTACCACTTACCAAGAATTTTTCTGAACCGGCAACAGTTTTATAGCTTAGCCTCTTATCTGAAGCATCTTGAATTTCTCTTTTAAACTATGTTGCATGATAATTCAATTTGCCTCTGCAGATGTGGAGTTACAGTTTCAAAGGAAAGCTAAAATGATGACTCTGATATTGCATGAGTATCCTCCGGTGTGTTACCCCTTTGCATGTTCACCATAGTTCTCAAAGGGTTAGTCAAATTTCTGGCCTTCAGCCAAACATGATATCACTGACAGAGCCAAGGGACCACCAAAGCATTTTGTCATTCTGTGTAATTTGTGCTAACAGCAGTATTGTCATTTTCATGTGACCTGCAGAGCAGGTTTGTATCAAGATTTTTTTCCTAGAGAAAAGTCAGCAACTGACAGACCTCTTTATTGATTTTAGGAGCTGCTTCTTGCAGTGATAGGATTTACAGTCACTGGGCTGTGAACTTATTAAAGATGGTCAGAATGATGCACCCCAAAAGTCAGACACCTGGTTTTTTATGAAAGCCAGGATTTGAGGGGAGTAGCTTTTGCAACAATGAACAGCTTGCCTTGAACTTGATTATTGACCTGTTGACTGTCATTACCAAGTTAAACATTGTCTTCTGTGAACAGCTTCACTGTCTGAATTTCCTTAGTGTACTGTCCTCTGTCTTTGATCTTTGACCTTTAACTTGCAAACTGGCACAAACTGAAGGGAATCTGGTGTTGCAAATGAACTAAGATGAGTTTTATTTCTTAAAAGGCCTGATATACATTATCCAAAATCTGAGAAAAAAACCTTGAAGTGTTTTCATAGAAAAGAACTGACATAAATGAAAATATTTATGATAGATCTGTAGAAGGGTATTTTCCTATGTATACATGCACACTCTAAAAATGAACTACAGTAGAAGTTAATTTTTATTTAACTTGAATACAATTTTCAGTATAAAATTATCATTTCTACAGATAACTAGTTATTAATGAAAAGGTTATAAGAAAGTATTAAAATACTTGAAATGTCCCATATTGGCTTTTAGATAAAATGAGACTTTTGTACTACGTTCAACCAATTTCTTACTGGTTTCTTAATCTACATAACTGGATCACTTTTTAGAGAGTGTAGGTATATATACATATATGTTATGGTTATTATTATTTTGGTAATGGATAGCTTGACTGCCTTGAATTTATATTTGTATTGAGCATAGCATGAAAAGTAGTATGCCTTTTTGTTCAATTACATGATTTTATATTGATTTGAGGACTTATTTTATGAACATATGTGGTATGCTATAAAGCATTGCAAACTTATTTCTTAGAGCATAAACAGATATACAGCTAACAGATGTATGGCTAACAAAAATGAAGATTAGAAAAGATATAGTTTTACAACAAATATGCAACGCAGATGGCATTTTGGAGATGTTTTGTAGAGGTACTGCATACTGTAGGTTAGAAGTGCACCAGTATCAGCCCATAGCATTATTTAGTAAATCCAGTTCAGTTGTTGCTGAAAATATAGGTTAATTGACAGTTAAGTAACATAGGATATTTACTGCACATCAGCTCATTTGGTGAATTTGAAATTCTATGCCTGTTTGTCATATATATTAAAATGGGTGTGTGTGTTTGTATACTTATAAATGCTCACAAACACACACATACACATACATGCCTTTTTTAATCCATGGAGAGATTTTTATTGTCAGCAAACTACTATAACTTATGTTCTGAAACAGACAGAACAAAATGATTCATGTTGCTGTTCCAATTTTGTCCCTTGGATAGTTGGTGGAAAATACTAACAGCACTACTTATTCTGCATTTGGTTTTCCTCTACAGTAGGAGAACTTATTTTATATTATCTTTAAGTCAGAACAGCATCTCATCTGTTTTTTCATTCACTTGAAAATTTCACTTCCGTTTGAAATATCTTTCATGGCAGCTTTAACATTTTGTGCAACTGTTTCCCTGACAGTAATGAAGTGCTGAGCATGTTGACTGTTGTTCTTTGATAAGGTAACAAAAATGTTTGTATTTGGAGAATGTAATTTTAATTATGCAGGAAGGTAAGTGTGATAAGTCTAGTGCTTGGTATATGGTACATCATAGATACATGAATACATGATAAGTTGATTGTTTAATCTATTTTCCTTTACTTAAAAGTGCATATATATTATATACAGAGAGAGGGAGAAAAAGTAATATTATATTGGCATGTTTATGTCATGCAGAGCAAGACTGTGTCAGCATTTCTACTACATACTCCTGTTTTCAGTAGGCTATAACAGAGTCATAAAGGTTTGCTTTAAGTAAAAGATGTAGGAGCAATTATGTTCACTGTAATTCCCAAATACATACTGGCTAGTTTCAAATTATACATGTTCAGAGTAAATTAGTGATGTTGCCCAATCTAGTTTTGAACTCAAATGAGTAAAAGTTCTAAGACAATGTTATTTTTTGAACAGTTGTTTTTCTACCAGGGCCTATAATTATGAGAATTAAGAAAAAACAAATTGAAAGTATTTTCACTTTTGCAATCTGGGTTCCTGCTCATGTGCCGTAAATTTTTTCGTAAAGTTTTTAATAAACATTTCCATATTGCTCTTGTCATGATCTGTACTGTGGAACAATACAAAACTGAATATGCATTGTGTTAATCAGTTACAGTCTATCAAGCTGACTATACAGGGTCGTGTATCTTCAGAGTACTATGGTTTGTATGATGCAGGAGGCCAGAGTAGATGATGGCAGTGTTTCTTCTGGCCTTTTAATGTATAAACCTATGAAAAAGGTTATTGACTGTAGACAAAAACTAATTTTTATCAAAAAATACATTTAAAAAACTATGTAACTGTATATTTACTGGATAGGCTGGGATGGAGAGACTCAAATGGCTCCAGAGGAGCCCTTTCAAGTCTCCTGAATAAATGTAATACATATTTTATATCTTCCTATGAACTTTTGTTCTTTTTCTTCTTTCAAAGTGGGGCAAAGGGAGGGGTTAATTAAAGAAAAAGATTTTTTTAAGGCTAATTTTGTGAATGAAAATAACAGAAGCTAATAAATTCAAATATAAGGGGCAGACTTACACTTTTTCTTAGAAGTGTACGTCATCTCCCCACTTGTTTGGTCAAGACTCCTGTGCCATTAGCACTGTGGGTTAAGAACAGAGTCTAAGACTTAATTTTTGAATTTTCAACTTTTTTGGGGGGGTCTTACTTCACAATCTTAATGTCAATTAAATGTAGCTTTTGGTACCAAATTATATAGAATCAAACTCTAGCTTGTTGGTTAGAAAAAGTGCATAGAATAAAAAGTAGGTTGCCTATAAGCAATGGAAGCATTACATTCCTATTCTAGTTTTTTGCATTTGAACCATCGCTAGGGCAAACCTTAAAAAAAGACACATAGCAAACTGATCAGTGAATGTTCCAGACACTGCATTTTTAAGAAAGTAGAAATTCAAGCTACCACACCATTAGCAGCCTAAACTGAAGAAAGCACAAGATGACTGGGCTGAGGATATGACTGCAGGGGCTTGCTCTGTCCTGGCTCCCGTATCTTCTCACAAGGCCTAAGTTTTGTCACCAGTTGCAGAGGTGGAGGAAGCCATGCACTGTGGCAGTAGGAGATGTGAAGCAGCCATTACAGAATAGCTCCTTGCTGCCTTTTGTTGTTGTCAGGACTGCCTTTGGACAGCTCTATTTCCAGAAGCGTAAATAGATGACTGCAGCCCTATGAACCATAAGGAAAATCATTACTTTCAGTAGAGGGAACAAATGTCACTGGCCACTTAGGTGTTCAGCTATGCTGTAAATCGAATAATATTGTGTGGGAGCTGAGGAAGAGGTAACCTGTTATTGAATGCAATGGTATAGCCGTGACAGATACACCAGCACAGTAACGTTAGGCATACTTCCTTAGCTCACACTAGACAGACTGCAGACAAGCAGAGTGGTTCACATAAGATAAGACCATTTAAACATATGTCAGTTACAAAATCAGGTATAAATGAACCATATAGTCATAAAATTAATCTCTGATTTATGCATGTAAATCAATGAGTTGTCTGCCACTGGTCTCATCAAAAAATGTAATGTGTGAGTCAAATGTGTTTAACCCATTCTTGTGACTTGCCATGTGAGATGTCAGAGGCTGATAGAGAAAGACATTTTTATCAGTGCCATCAATGCTGAAAAAGTCTGGTAAGCATCATAAGCATACCATCACTTGTTGCAGACTGGCTCCATTTGATACTTGATCTAAGGTAGCTTCTAATGTCAGGCAGCACAGATTCTGTATGATGTAATGATGGCATTATTTGATGTATGTATGTAACTAGGAAAGCCCAGTGATAATCAGGAGATCATATTTTGAAGGATCATCAGTATATGACCACAGTGAGCATCTGTTCCTAAAATCAAGACGTATTTCAAAGAAGCACGTGACAGTATTAAATGCATGCATCATAAACAGGTCTTGTTTCCCAGTATGCATAAGCTTTAGCGTATCATCTACAAATTATAGGCAGTTTTTTAACATTTGCAGTTGCAGCTGCCCATTATGTCTTTGAGTTATGACATTCTGTGAGAGGTGTACATAAAGTATGTTTGCCCTGTGGAGATAGCCTGAAGTACTGCTCTGGTCTGCCCACAATATAGATGAAATAAATTACAGAGGCAGAGAAGACATAAATGAAGAAATGCTGATGTAAACTAGCATGCTAAAGACAATTTTCTACACTTGGATGTGCATGCAGCATAGTGCTACTTGCTGTTGCAGTAAAACTACATAAACAATAATCATTACACAAGCCAGCCATTTATGATGGCACGAAGCCTTCCAGCCGCACAGCTTAGTTTCTTCTGCTTCTGTAGAACGACATTGTCCACAGATGATAATTATAATAGCCACCACATAAACCAAAGCTTTCTGTTTAGTTAATAGTAATTTCTACCCTATGAAATTGCATCACATCCTTTTTATAACTACAACCTTAAACTCCTTGGCGAGCTATCAGCATATCTTAATTCATAGTCTTTCATGCCCATTATTTTTTTTTGCCATTGCAGTAAAATATATACTGAACATTCTCTCCATCTTGCCATCTGGCACTAACACATGGAATCATCACTTTCATTCTGTGCCATGCATGTGTCCTGAATCATCCATTTGCCCATCCATCATTTGCGGAACTGGCTTTCTGGGAAGTGGGATTAGCAAGAGAAGACTGGGATAAAATAATTTCCTAAAGTACCTGGTTAGCCCATATCAATATGACAGTGGAGTTTGAAGAGTTTTTAGTGAAGTATGATATTACCTTACCCACTGGCAACAGAACAGTGTAAATCTGCCAATCAATGCATGCCCAGGGGGTGGACCACTTGCAAAGAGTCGCATGTTAAATCAGAAAACAATGCTTCTAATCCATATTTCCATCCTGATGTGTTGGCGTAGTTTAACACCCAGTCTACACACATATGCATAGCTTAGATGGCTGTACATAAAATCATCTGCCCTGTGGAAGCTGAGAGTGCTTAGGGTCAGCAGACAATCAGTGCTAAATTGTTCATAAGGTGTGAACAAATTTTGGTTCCCTTACTATTATTTTACAACTTCAAAGAAAAGAGAGTAGGTTTTTCCATCGTGTAAAATGATGATTTGTAGTACTCATTGTCAGTATTCACAATTACATGATATGTAAATCTCAAAAAGTATAATTGTACAACTGGTATATTCCAGTTGAAATGCACAACCCCATATTTAGGCATACAATTAATTTAAACAGATGCACATACTGTGTATGCTATGCTCGGCTATTGCTACAGAATTGTCAGTGCTCACATACTGATCTTCATTTCTTATGGGAGCGCCATGTTGAAGTCAGCTTTGAGCAGTTTGCTTGAGTATAAGTAGAATTATATAAATTAGGAAATGGTACACATGATGGAGTGTATTCAGAAGACATCATCAGCAACCTAGAGTGCTGCTTTGAATGATTATGACAACTACAATTCATACCTACAAGGCATAGCTGTGGCTTGTATTTACGTGGCTGTGTTTTACCTCATATAATAAAGTCCTATGAACTCTGGCCATGCATCATGAGGCACATGAAAACCATTAAAAAAATCTTTCAGGATATCCATTGTCAATACTCACACAACTCACAGAAATACCTGAGATTGTTATACCCAAGAAAATTTAATCTTGAATAGGAATCCAGAATTGAAGGAATTTGTGACAATGCAAATAATAATCTATTCCCAGCTCTTACTCTGTGTAATGTATTTAGTAAAACATTGCCAACTAAGTATATGCCTAACATCCATCTTTATTGTGTTTCCAAAACCATGTAGACATCTCTTATCAATTCATGCACGGTACTGTCTTACTGTGTCTGGTTGAAAACCATTTTATAGGATAGATCAACAGTTATGATCCTCCCTTCTTGTCATCCAAGATACACAGGTCATCATCTGCTATCAGTATGCATTACTTTTAAAGTGGTAGTCCTTGGATGGCAAATACAGATTTAAAGGAACACCCAACTGAAATCTTTCTCAGAAGAAACTTAAATTAGCCATGAACTTTCTTTCCACAACTTCTAGGATCCACAGGAAAGCCAACTAGATCTTTTGGTCGAAGACTAGACAGACACAGAAAAAGCAGCATAAGCACATTTCCATTTTTGATTGCCAGAAGAATATAAGAAAAGGAATGAGAACATTTTGGTTTATAATTCCAAGTACAAAACCAGTTTGTCAGAAAGGGAAGGAGCCAAGGACCACTGACACCACTAAAATTGCATGTAATCAACAATAAAAGAGAGAAGATATTATCAGGAAGATGGTGATAGCTTTGAAAGTATTATTGGTCTCCAATAACAAAGATACCTGTTAGGTTGTAGAAAGTCTGTGGAATTCTGTATTTGGTGTCATAACCCAACAGAGAGCAGTCAGCCGAAAGGCTCCTCGGTATAGTTACTCTAAACCTGACTACAAATATATAGAGAGAGTGCATTATTTATCTGCTGCAATCAAAAATCTTTCAAGAGAGATTTAGTCAAACTAATATCAGCCTGAATGTATGTGCAAGAACTTGTCACAGTGAAATGATCTTATGTTTGTTTTCAGAAATTCAAGCCAAAAATTTATCTATCATTTGAAGAACTTCACTGGATGAAATACTGAAGGACAAAGAAGCCTTTGCCTCTTTTAGTCTATATTACGGCTATGTATCCTTATCTACATGATATCTCAGTCCTGAAGTGCTTGATATAATAGAAATACTTTTATGACCTTTGGATGGATCATCTATTACTATATCTTTATGTAAATTGATAAATACAATCAAACTTCTGATTCCCATCCACCGTCTTTTTTCATTGTGCCCTGACATGTTTCCTGACTAATTAAGGCAATATTTAATTTTATATGCTCTTGGTAGACAAGTGAGAAATGATCTGTTCACTATACAGAAAAAAGAAAATACAATTTTATTGTCTATCTCATTTAATCACACACAACTTTTTATAGTCTGTCGCTAGGAAATGCAGTTTTTTGCGTCTATGGTGAAGAAGTAGTACCGTCTCAAAAAAATCCTGTGAACATTTGAGAAATTTGATGTATGTCTTTCACTAAATCTTGTTCATTGTCTAGTTCCCCAACACTGAGCTCTAAATTATTAACTTCATATTATTGAAGTCTCTGCCATCCATTGACACTGCCATCCTTTAAGTCTTATGAAAATGATGTGGTACAGACAGCATTCACCATCATGGGGTCCTTATTTGCGTATTGTGGCTACTTACCTGGTCACATGTACAATGGTGTAACAGCAGAGACCTATCATTTTTGATGCCAGCCATTGCATACCATTTGCATTCATGGTTTATGACATCTGTGAGAGGTGAGCAGTCTAGAAAGCTGCATTTCAAAAATGTTTGTGTTATTTCCAGTGGTTCCAGTTCTCATCTTTAACCTTTTCTCTTTCTCCTTTGCATTCTGATGCTTATAATGGGTGTCATAGATATTCAGGCAATAATTATATGGCTGGACTCCTTCATCTACCATAAGTCTGTTCATACACATACATCAACTGCCATTACATTACTGCTATAGCATAATATGCTGGCACTGTTACCTGGCAGAATGCTTTGCTATTATGCATTGTTTTCTGATTGATCCTAATTTCTAGGTATCATAAATAACATTTATGAAGAGCTCTCTCTGACATCTGCTACTGTAGTCTGGGAATCAGATTAATTGCACGGTTCAGTCACAATTTGTAGAGAAAAATTCAAGTGTTTGACTTCTGTAGGTTTACTGTATGTGATAAGTGTTCCTATATGATCAGAAGCTGTTTGAGGGAGGTGATATCTGCTCCTTGCCAGTCCTGCGGTTAGTATTGTTAGCAGTTCAAGCATGTACAGCTGGTTTTGTCAGTGTGTAGTCAATCAGAGTTTGATATGGATACATACAAGAAGGGTGCATTGTTTTCCATGCTTCATACACATTCTCGTTTCTTCTCCTTTCTGAATAACATGCACCTTGCTTTCTCTCCAAGTGCTGTAATCGTGTATCTACCAGAATCTGATTACTTCTTTAGTTCTTCTTGTTGGCTGTTATTTTAGCAGCTGATTCCATTTTCCATCTTGTTGCCATTCTTTCCTCCCTGTAATTCCAGCAGAAATTGTTCTGGTACCAATATGTTAGCTAGAAGCTACTACAGTTGGGACTCTTTCCCACACTGTGGTTTGCTTGTTTATCCTCCACCTCTTAGAAAGAGTAAATCAACCTTTCATGCAGAGACAAGGATTTTGGTGCAGTTGTTAAGATATCTCTGAAAGTGGTTTTATGCATAACATGACCATAAACCTCACGTATTGTTTAACGTCAACTCTTTTCAAGCTCTGCTTCTTGAACCACCAAACAATTGTTCATTTAATTTACAAATCCTGACAAATAAGTCAGAATATGGATGTGATGATTTTTCTATAAGATGCAAATTTCTCATTTTTATTCCCTTTTCTCTGCATAGCCCCATATGCATTTCATGCCCATGTTTGGCTCTTTTGTTAGTAACAGAATAATTGGAGCATTTATTTTCTTTCTGCAACTAAATTTCATTTTATTATTGTTTTTATTTTATTTTATTGGCTCACACAGCATTCTATACAGTAACCTTTTTATAACTGACATATGTTATTCCTTCAGGTAGCTTCTACTGACAAACACAAAGCTTGTTTGTGTGCAAACGCAAGGCTGACTAAATGGTGCTAAAGTGTATTATGACTGTCAGATATAATCAGGCAAAATTTTGTGGTGCTTAGACTGATTTTTTCATTGATTTTATTGATCAATGCATTGAACAGTGTTTTATTATACACAAGTTGTCTTTTATTAGTAAATCAAGACCTCATAGTGCATTGTTAAACAAAATGGGTTAATTAATCTATGTAACAGTTCACCAAGCTATTATCTCTTTAACTCCTTATAATGTTGTGTCATTAAAGGTCAAGGGGTCATGATAATAATCTCATTGCTGTAGAACATTAACATGACTGAACATTTTCAACAAAGTACTTATGTTTACAATGCTATAACCCTTTGACTGCTGCGGCAACCTTTAACCACAGAAAGTCACATGCTAGAATCATCATTATGGTTCTTGCCATGGCAATCAAAGAGTTAAGGGCTGTGCAGTGATTTGTTTTATATTTATTAATTTATATTTATTTTTTATTTTCATTTGAGAAGGGGGGAATTGGGGTGGGGCAGTTCTTGTCTGCTGTAAGTGTCTTAACCAAGGGAAGGGTTAAAACGGCTTTTTATACTATTGCATCTTATGTACTTACCATTGTTTCATTGTGTTGTAATTAAAAAAAAATCTGTCAATAAATAAGAGAACAGAAAAAAAGTTTCATAAAGACATTGTGGTTTAATTGGTATATATTGCTGCA
Organism: Strix uralensis; assembly: GCF_047716275.1. Taxonomy (NCBI): domain Eukaryota; kingdom Metazoa; phylum Chordata; class Aves; order Strigiformes; family Strigidae; genus Strix; species Strix uralensis. The sequence goes on along the minus strand of NC_133972.1, from coordinate 146,036,821 downwards.
AGATTTATAGTGCTGCTCTTTAGATACTATATAACATTACAACCAACTTTAGCCTCAGACAAGGAATGCTTAACAGATAATATATAGAGATATTATGGATATATCTGGGTATAAGCAGGGTCAGAGAAACTTTAGTTAATTTCCCTAATCAAAAGAGAGTAGGAAAAACTAATTTGCATAGAAAAGAGGTGGAGTGTGTGACAGTGGAACTACTTCTAATATCTGAAGGGCCACTCATTAGAGATTGCTGTCACGGCCACTACAAAAATGATGAACAGGTGTCTGAATTTCCTCCTTTGTTGTGTGTAACAAAAACCATGAGAAGTTTATTGTAAAGAAAAGGTGAGTCTAATGATTCAGATTAGAAAACAGTAGAAGAATAAAAACAAAAAAATATGTAGTTTTCTTGAAATCGAATCACAATAGAAGATCACAGGACTAAGATGCAAAGGAGAGTTTTGTAAAAATTTTGCCATCCAGCTCAGCTTTGCAAAGATCTATGTTCCTCCCATGTCAACAAACATGTAATTCTTCTTAGGCTATAGCGGATTAAAGGTTCCCTACACCCATGCATATGTGTGGGTGTAGGAAACCAAGAACATGTTCAATCACTTGGAGACAAACTGAAAGTTATTCTTGTTTCAGAGTCCTAGCAAGAATGAAGGCAGTGGCTGTAAGCTGATCCTAGACCTGAGGCCAAACTCATCACATATCTAAGCTACCCGAAACCTCTCTCTTTTCCATTCTAAATCAGAGATGCATGTATTTTACACTTGCTAAAATTCACAAGTAGCTCAATATTTTAAAAATAGGAAATTCCATTATTTAGCTGATAGGAAGGAAGGAAGAAAGGAAGAGAACTGAATAAAAAATGCTACAAAAGTCACTGATTGCAGTTCTCACACGTAAGAGAGAAAAAGGGCCCTGGCTGGGCCTTGTCTGGAGGTGACTGACAGGAAAAGCATCAGTTCTGAATGGAAGGGTTTGGAGAGTGCCTTAAATATCTTATCATTTTAAGTTCATGGAAGTGTGTTTTTTCTGAAAGATATGAATTAAAACACCTTCCAAGTTTATTCTTGTCATCTTAATACCATTCATTTCATAGGTAAAGATGCTGCTACAGGTAGAAAACTTATTAGCAAACACCTAGCAATCTCAGTGAACGTATGAGAAATTTGGTGCCATAACTCAATGTTTTTCAGACCTATTTTCACATAATTATGTGGCTGATAATTAGATTTTTGTTTTAATGTTTTTTGCCCAAATTCAAAATATAGCTTCCAGGAATTATTCTCAAAAAATCTTTCCAATCAAGAACACAATCAATACTAGGTTAACCAATTAGACAACACTGATCATGAATAAAAAATATTCTTAATCACTGCTTGCCAACCACTTTCACTCTACTTGTTTGAATTATTATAAATAGTGAACAAAATCAACTAAACATCTGGGCATCATTAAAACTTATGAATATATTATATATGACTTTCTTCAGTTCTGAACAGCCTACAATGGCATGGAACATGCTCATTTTCCACTCAGAAGAAGCTAAGGATAAATGAAACAAGTATTTTATAGATCACCTACTAAGCCAACTGGGAAAACTCTGGGCACTTAATATGAGTTGTGAGGATTTCACTTTAATGAACATTATTCAGACTTAAAGCCTACAATACATGTGAGTCAAACTGCCTTTGTATTGCAAAGTATATTGTCAATATACTTCTACTGCTGGTGAAAGTGAATCTGTATTGGTAAAGAGATTTTTACTATAAGGTATACAAAGTCTAGGTACATATTTGAACTGTGCTTCACTAGTACAAAAAGCTAGACCCTGATCAATGCCTAACCAATGTTCACCCGAGTTACTTTCAACCCAAAAGGAGGTATATTATGACCCTCTGTGCAAGCATTCAGAATGCAAAGGAGCTTTTCCAAGACTTAACAAAACTGTTCTCTTTACTTCAGTGTGTGTCACATTAAATGCAACATATAGACATTTTCACTTAGGTGCCTCTTTCCCCCATGAAATGCTTTTTTTAAAATCTGAAATATTCAAGGTATAATTCAAGAGAACCAGAGTGGGTAAGCGGTAAAAGTAAAGCAACATCCACGAAAACAACAATAAAAAAGTACTTGAAAAACCAATATTTTTGAAGATGTTTTTATATTAGTATTTAATTTCTGGAAAGTTTCCAAACTGAAATAAGTATCGTTGCTACCACACTGTTCAATATATTGATGTGAAATTTGGTTTGCAACTCATTCATCCCTTCACAAGTCACTGCAAGAAACAACTCCTAAAGAGCATGCTTAATTGCCCAGATGTTTGTGTGAAATGATTGTCATTAATCACCATATTGATTATCTTTCTTTGCTTTTCCAGGATTCTTCTATTTAAATTGTTACCCTGAAGTGACATGTAGAGGCATCCTTGTTATCCATGACTTGCACACTTGCTGTCTAATTGCTACATAAGGGATTCATTGTGCAGTGCTTTTGTGTTGTGGTTCATAGATAATTCTTGCTTTGATTTTCAGCATCAGTCAAACATTCTCACCATGACAAGTGACAAGTGTAGCTGCACTCCCCTTGTTTCTACACCTGGAAGTTGTTACTCTGTCACACTGGCCAGCTTCCCACTGCATGTTTTTGCTCATACTTTGATTAAAGTAATAGATTCAGATTGAAAAGATCCTGAAGAGTTTTTCTATTCATGTTGTTTTGTAAGGAAATACTCTATTAATCTGTGAATGACTAGTTTTACAAAGAAGATATAGAGTATCTGAATACTGTCACAGTGTCAAATAACTTCATTCCCAAATCTCTTCCAGGTCCTGTTTCCCTGGAAATCCACACTGTGTGTGCATTGCAGATTTTCTTCTGGAGTGCACTAGCCAGGTCTTTTAGAGATAAAACCTGTGTTTTCTTTTGAGAGGCAGTTATTGAAGGAATCATTGTGGCATACTGGATAAGACAGCATCATCCCTTCTATATGATCCCAGCAGGTGTAATACTTTCAGGCATAAGGCATGTTCTGAAAATACCTCAATACAAAAAGAAATAGAACCCCACAGTTCACAAGTTCAGTTCAGTTAGAAGAATGATGAGTTGTAAGTCTTGTTTGGGTATAACTGACAACTGGTCAGGCACTGTTTAGGCTCAGAACTGTAGCAAACTCAAAGGTAAAGAAAAGTTAGACTGTCTGCAAGGTTGGCCTAGTCTATCAGAAAAACAGTCTGGGACACAGGAACTTAAATGCCCCTTAAAAGTCTAGCATAGGGCATCATTGCCAATTTGCAGCTCCTTACCCATGCCTAAAGCAACCACATTAGGGTTCTACCTGACTATAATAGAGTTGTACCCTAGCTGGTGGCCTTCAGAAGTGGGATCCTCTCTTCAATGAACAGACAGCTAAATCTGGAAGTTAATTTAAGACTTTTTCTCTTGATAAGACAAGTTAAATGAGCTGTATCACTTTCACCCCTCAGCTGAGAGAACAGAGATGCAGACAATAGAACAAGATGCTGGCAACAGCAACACTCAGAGATCCCACACAATTAAAAGAAATGAAGTATGTCAGGACTGTCAGGAATCTTGTTCTTGTGGGAGACTAACTTCCCAGACATCTGCTGGAAATACAACACAGCAGAGCGGGACCAGTCCCGGAGATTCCTGGAATGTGTGAGAGAGAACTTCCTGACACAGCTGGTGAGTGAACTGACCAGAGAAGGTACCCTGCTGGATCTCCTCTTTGTGAACAGAGAAGGACTGGTGGATGATGTGGCAGTTGGAGACCGACTAGGATACAGTGATCATGAAATAATAGAGTTCTCTATTCTTAGGCCAGGAGAGGGGGCAGCACAACTGACATCCTGGACTTCCAAAGAGCTGATTTTGACTTGTTTAGGCATCTGCTTGACAGGATCCCTTGGAAGATGATCCTGAAGGGTATAGGGGTCCAGGAAGGCTGGGCACTCTTCAAGAAGGAAGTCTTAATGGCACAGGAGCAGGCGGTCCCCAGGTGCTGTAAGAGAAGCTGATGCCAGAGAAGATCACCCTGGCTAAACAGGGAGCTTTGGCTGCAACTCAGGGAGAAAAGGAGAGTTTACCGCTTTTGGAAGAAGGGGCTAGCCGCTCACAGTGATTACAAAGATGCTGTGAGGCTATGCAGGGTGGAAATCAGGAGGTCTAAAGCCCAGCTAGAAATTAATCTGGCTTCAGCAATCAAGGATAACAAGATATGTTTCTATAAGTATGTCAACAGCAAAAGAAAGACCAGGGAGAGTATCCATCCCCTGCTAGATGCAGGAGGAAACATGGTAACAAGTGATGAGGAGAAGGCTGAAGTCCTTAATGCCTTCTTTGCCTCAGTCTTTAATAACAAGACTAGTTGTACTGAGGGAATCCAGCCTCCTCAGCCAGAAGACAGAGACTGGGAGAACGACCCTCCCACAATCCAGGAGGAGACAGTCAGTGACCTACTGCATCACATAGACATGCACAAGTCTATGGGACCGGATGGGATACACCCGAGGGTGCTGAAGGAGCTGGCTGGGGTGCTCGCCAAGCCGCTTTCCATCATTTACCAGCAGTCCTGGCTGACCGGGGAGGTCTCGACAGATTGGGAGTTGGCCAATGTGACGCCCATCTATAAGAAGGGTCAGAAGGATGATCTGGGGAAATTATAAGCCTGTCAGCTTGACGTCGGTGCCCAGGAAGCTGATGGAGTAGCTCATCCAGAGTACCATCATACAACACATGCAGGACAACCAGATGATCAGGCCCAGTCAGCATGGGTTTATGAAAGTAAGGTCCTGCTTGACAAACCTGATCTCCTTCTACGACAGGGTGACCTGCTTATTGGATGAGGGAAAGGCTGTGGATGTAGTTTACCTTGACTTTAGTAAGGCTTTTGACACCGTTTCCCACAGCATTCTCCTGGTGAAACTGGCTGCTCAAGGCTTGGATGGGCACACGCTTCGCTGGGTAAAGAACTGGCTGGATGGCCGGGCCCAAAGAGTTGTGGTGAATGGAGATAAATCCGGTTGGTGGCCGGTCACGAGTGGTGTCCCCCAGGGCTCGGTTTTGGGGCCACTCCTGTTTAACAGCTTTATTGACGATCTGGACGAGGAGATCGAGTGCACCCTCAGTAAGTTTGCAGATGACACCAAGTTGGGTGGGAGTGTTGATCTGCTCGAGAGTAGGGAGGCTCTGCAGAGAGATCTGGACAGGCTGGAGCGATGGGCTAAGGCCAACTGTAGGAGTTTCAATAAGGCCAAATGCCAGGTGCTGCACTTCAGCCACAACTACCCCCAGCAGTGCTACAGGCTTGGGGAGGAGTGGCTGGAGAGCTGCCAGTCAGAGAGGGACCTGGGGGTGTTGATTGACAGCCGGCTGAACATGAGCCAGCAGTGTGCCCAGGTGGCCAAGAAGGCCAATGGCATCCTGGCTTGTATCAGAAATAGCGTGGCCAGCAGGGACAGGGAAGTGATCTTACCCCTGTACTCGGCACTGGTGAGGCCGCACCTCGATTACTGTGTTCAGTTTTGGGCACCTCACTACAAAAAGGACATTGAATTACTCGAGCGTGTCCAGAGAAGGGCAACGAAGCTGGTGAAGAGTCTGGAGCACATGTCATACGAGGAGCGGCTGAGGGAACTGGGGTTGTTTAGTCTGGAGAAGAGGAGGCTGAGGGGAGACCTCATTGCCCTCTACAACTACCTGAAAGGAGGTTGCAGAGAGCTGGGGATGAGTCTCTTTAATGAAGTAACAAGTGATAGGACAAGAGGTAATGGCCTCAAGTTGTGCCAAGGAAAGTTTAGACTAGATATTAGGAAGCATTTCTTTACAGAATGGTTTGTTAGGCGTTGGAATGGGCTGCCCAGGGCAGTGGTGGAGACCCCATCCCTGGAGGTGTTTAGGAGTCGGGTTGACATAGTGCTGAGGGATCTGGTGTAGTTGGGAACTGTCAGTGTTAGGTTAATAGTTGGAGTAGGTGATCTTTAAGGTCTTTTCCAACCTAGATGATTCTGTGATTCTGTGAATCACAGTACAAAAAGAAAAAAAAAGGAAAACGGAAAGGAAACTCAACACATGCATCTCTGTGTTTAAATATCTGACATGTACTTGCACACTTGACTGTCCTACAATTGTGTACTATCACTAGACACTGCCCAGGTGACAACCAAACCTGAATCCCCCATTTACAAGTGTCAGGCCGAGATACACTGTTTCCACCTGTACCACTGTGGTGGCTTGACCCTGGGTAAATACCAGGTGCCCACCAAAGCTGCTCTATCACTCCCCTCCTCAGCTGGACAGGGGAGAGAAAATATAACAAAAGGATTGTGGGTCGAGATAAGGACAGGGGGATCACTCAGCAGTTATTGTCATGGGCAAAACAGACTTGACTTGGGGAAATTAGTTGAATTTATTAACAATCAAATCAGAGTAGCATAATGAGAAAAAAAAAAAGTATCTTAAAACACATTCCCCACACCCCTCCCTTCTTCCTGGGCTTAACTTCACCCCGGATTTTCTCTACCTCCTTCCCCCCAGCAGTTCAGGGGGTTGGGGAATGGTGGTTGTGGTCAATTCATCACTTGTTGTCGCTGCCACTCCTTCCTCCTCAGGGGGAGGACTCCTCACACTCTTTCCCTGCTCCAGTGTGGTCTCTCACGGGAGACAGTCCTTCATGAACTTCTCCAAAATGAGTCCTTCCCATGGGCTGCAGCTCTTCATGAACTGCTCCAGCGTGGGTCCCTTCCATGGGGTGCAGTCCTTCAGGAACAGACTGCTCCGGTGTGGGTCCCCCATAGGGTCACATATCCTGCCAGAAAACCTGCTCCAGCGTGGGCTCTTCTTCCCACAGGTCCACAGGTCCTGCCAGGATCCTGCTCCAGTGCAGGCTTCCCACAGATCGCAGCCTCCTTTGGGCATCTACCTGGTGCAGTGTAGGGTCCTCCACAGGCTGCAGGTGGAGATCTGCTCCACCGTTAACCTCCATGGGCTGCAGGGGCACAGCCTGCCTCACCATGGTCTTCACCAAGAGCTGCAGGGGAATCTGCTCTGGCACCTGGAGCACCTCCCCGCCTCCTTCACTGACCTTGGTGCCTGCAGAGCTTTTTCTCTCACATATTCTCACTCTTTTCCTGGCTGAAATTGCTGCTGCGCAGCAACTTTTTTACCTTCTTAAATATGTCCTCACAGAGGTGCTACCACCATCGCTGATGGGCTCAACCTTGACCAGTGGCGGGTCTGTCTAGGAGCTGGCTGGCATTGGCTCTATTGGACATAGGGGAAGCTTCTAGTATCTTCTCACAGAAGCCACCCCTGTAGCCCCCCCTGCAGCCCCCCCCCGCTACCAAAACTTTGCCATGCAAACCCAGTACAACTACTTTCTGATTTCTTTTGTTTGAGTCAACTAAAATTCAGGTATAGTTAAGTCACTCATCACCTGTAAAGAAAGTACCTCCACTGTTGAAATCCATGTGTGTAGCAGAGCCTTTGCACATTACAAACAGAGTAGAGAAGACACATTCATTGAGCTATCCCATACGGACATCAGTTAGCAGGACAGAGGCCTTGTAAGGGCAGAAGTGCTGAATACCCTCTGACTGTATGGCTGAATGCCACCTACAGCTTTTTTATGCACAGCTTTTTGTACAGCGCTTTGCTTATATGCTGGCATATACCCTATAGCACAAGATTATAGCTTTCTGAGAAATGTTACCATAATGTGTACACTCAGGTCTTTCAGGGGATGAAGGAACAGACAAACAAGGAAACAGAGCATATTACTAATGCAATAAAAAGATGGAAATGGGGGAAAGATAAACATTCTGTGAGAAATGAGAAAAGCAGTAAAGACCAGAGCGTTTAGAAAAAATAGTTCTGAACTTTGCTTTATAGAATATGGAAATTAATTTTGACAATGGAGTTTTTCTATTAACTTTTGGGGAAATCTGGACCATGCACATTTTTATGACTGTGTTACATTAACAAGCCCAGGTACAATCAGCAGTTAAAGAGGAAGCAATAAAACAAATCTAGATCAACAGTACTGGGAAAGTATGAAATGCCTGGATGTGCGAAGATTTCTCAAATCCTTTGATATGAAAGGCACATTGCCAAATCCTGTAAAGTCCTAATGACCTTTGAAAATGCAAACAGGGAATTGTAACCTCATTTAAATTTTAATTAAAAGAATTGAACTTAAGTGGTTCAGAGAGACAAGAAATTGGAAGTTCTGAAGATTAAATTATTCCTTTGATGGGTCAGGCTATATGGCGTTGAGCAGTATGTATACCTCTATTGATGCAGTCGGCAGGAACTGTTCCTTGAGGGACAAAAACTCTCACTTCACTCCTCCCACCTCTCTCCAGTTTACACTGGCACAATCAAACATGCAGGTTTATCTCAGAAGCTGTACAGTTCATGCAGAGCTTTCTTCTTTATATGCAAAAGTAATTATTTTAACACTGGTAATCTTATTCCCCCATGTCTCTTTCCCTTCATACTCTTCACATGGATTATTACAGCAGTTAGTCCCAGTCTGCAGCCAAGCAACCTCAGGAGTTCCTCTAAGGCTGATTCTTTCCATCTGCATAGAACATAAAGTGGTTTTGCAGCTACTTTTGCAGTCTTGTGGCTAAAGTGAGAAAAATACCTAGGTGATGGCAAACACTAGTTAACTGGAATAAGATTCAACTTCCCATCACAGTCAGATTACTTTTTTGACTCTTGGTGAATCACAAAATCACCACTGGCCAGCTGTTGTAATACTCTATATTGAAATGAGTAGAGTTGACAATACAGAGTTGCATGTCTAAGCTCTCCATACCCTGCAAACAAAAATATAATTCATAGTAGTCAACCTGTTGAGCAAGGTGACACTTAAACTTACTATTAAGAAGCACTGAAGGAGGAAGTCAGTGCAACTCTGCCTCTAGTCTTAGCCACCAGCTAGGGGAAGAGCTAGGCACATCTGGAGCTCTGGGTCATCATCAATTCATGAATTGGGTAAACTGCATATCTGGAGTTGGGTGACTCATTCAAACATCGCCCCTGGGGTGTGGAGACTTCCATACTCCAAAGGCCCATGAGCTCAAGGGGATCTGGCTCTTAGGAATTAGATGGCTTTTGTCAGCTCAGTCTTCTTTTCTTTGTGTCTAAAAAGGTAAAATTTAGATATTTAATCTCCAGAGATCTGTTGTCATTCATGTACTTAACCCAAAGAGAGGAGAAGGATTTTAAATACTCTGTTTCCTCAATATTTCTCAGTATTGGTTTTTTCCTCAGCATTCATCTAGGAAATATGGCAACTGACGTGAATCTGATTCCAAACTGCCTCTCCAGTCAAAACAGAAGGGATTTAGGCACTAGTTTAGATATGAAAGCAAAGACTCTTTGGAGTAAATGACTTAAGCTGGGTCACTGATAAATTCTGTGAGGATTCTGTATCTCTTCACATTCTAAGGTTGCATTCATCACAGCAAGTTCCTTCTGAGTGGAACAAGTTGGCTTATCTCCTTCCCAGGAGCCTCTTAGTTGGCTTACAGTGATTTAGTCATTGTATCTGCTGTCAGTGCCCACGTCTTGGCAGCGGGGGCTGCAGGGTGTGAGGAGAGGTTGGGGCTGCTCCATGCTGGACACAGCTGGTTCCAGCTGGTTCCAGCCGGCTGCAGTGGACCCATTGCAGGACACAGCTGAGCCCATCAGTCAAGTGGGTGGTGCCTCTGGGAAAATATATTTAAGAAAGGGTGAAAACACTGCCCGAGGAGTGAGGAAAAAAGGTGAGAAGCATGCCTGCAATCACCAGGGTCAGAGAAGAAGGAAGGGGAGGAGGTGCTCCAGGTACTGGAGCAGAGATTCCCCTGCAGCATGTGCAAGAGACCGCAGCGGAGCAGATATGCACACTGCAGCCCATGGAGGACCCTTTGCTGGAGCAGGTTCATCCTGAAGGACTGCAGCCTGGATGCACTTATCGCAGTATCATCTCAAGCTGAAACATCAGTATAAAATGTTAAAGAAGAGTTGATAGAATGATAAGTATCAATTTTCTGCTGAAATTAACTTAAGTATGTTGAAGGAAATAAATAGGAAAAGAAATAACTGATTTATGATTTGTGCTGTATCGTGTCTTTCTAAAACTACCTCATGACTGGAAGGTAGTTAAAGTAGCAGCAATTTTTTAGAGAGCTTTGGGCAAAGTCTGAAAAACTGCAGCCAAGTGAATTGTCATCTCTAGTGAGCAAATCGACCTTAGCAGAGGGACTTGTAAACGTATGGATAAATATGATCTATGACAGTGGAACCAGAATTACTTTAGTGACAGAATAATTTATTAAGAGTTCCTGAAACATGTACATAATGCTAATCAAGTTGATACACTTTTCTGGATTTACAGAAGACAGTTAGTAAGATCTTTCTCCAAACAATCTTGAAGAAATTTAGCTGTGATAGCAAAGGAGGTAAGGTCCTCAGATGGCTGAGAAAGTTATTAAACTAAGGGAAACAAAAGAAAGCATAATTACCTAGTTTCCACAATAAAGAGACATCATAAATAAAACTCATAAGAATCCCTGCCAGAGATTATATTCACTATATTCATAAATGATCTGGAAAGAGTTATATGACAAAGTTTGCTGATGATACTAACAGTAATAAAGACAAGGAATGAGTGTTAGTTGTGAAAAGGGAAGCTCCACAATACTAAGGAACTTGGAAATGAAATGGCATATAAATGAAATTATGTACAAGTGAAGCACATATGAAATAACTAAGATTTGTATATATAATGATGTTTTCTGAGCCAAATATTAGTGTTTGAGAAAAGCTCTTAGGAATATGAGAGAGAAAGCTATGAAACTGTCAGTTCAATACACTGTAGCAGTGAAGAAAAGCAAATGAGATGTTAGAAGTTGTTAGGAATGGGATAGAGAACAAAACAAAACAAACAAAAAAATCATTATGCTTCTGTATAAATCCATTACCTACCTGCATCTTGAATTCTATTTGACGTTCTGGCTCCTTTTCTCCACTTGCATGTCAAAAGTCATATAGTAGCAAAGTAATAATATTGTGTAATGTAACTGTGTTTGGATAAAGAATATAAGGAAGAGCAAAGTTATCAAAGATGTTTTATAAGAAATGACTACGTATAGGAGGACTCTTCAAAATGATAGCTGAGAGGAAACAGAAAAATGGTCTAAAAACCCAAGTTATATGAATAAGTGTATAGGTAGTTATTTTTCACTGTCTTACTTATCCCATAAATTAATCAAATGAAACTAACAAGTGACAGGTTTAAAGCTAGCCAAAGTAGATACTTTACACAACACACAGGTAAGATGCTCATCTACTTGCTACAAATTAACATAGACACTAAAAGTTAACATGTATTCAAAAAGTGAATTGACAAATGCAAAGAAGCAAAAATCTCTTTCGAGCTATTCAATACAAACAGCCACCTTGGGCACAGGGAGTCCCCCAGGCAGGACCTGACATACTGAGATGCAGAACTGTGGAAAAGAATAAGAATAATGCAAATTTAAATTAGTATTGCTGGGGAAGTTGCTCAAGATACTAGACTAGATCCCAGTATCATTTATGTGTTTATATATTGAGTGGGTAAACAAGCAGCATTTGTTATAATTGACTTGACACAGTGAGGAATAAACTCTCAAGCTTCCCTCTGCTTTGGGTAATTGAGGCTTCAAATATAAATGTGAAGGATCTTCATTTACTGAACCCTGTATTTCATATCAACCCATACATTAATAGATATACTTAAACTCAGTATTTAAATGGGATAAATGCATGTAATTCTTTTCTGCCTCTTCACTGAAACCAGACACAATGATAATCAACCACTTGGGGAATGATGAATTTTGTGATAATGATCCTGAAAATATGTCTTTGAGAGCTATCATATAACAATAATGCTCACCATTAGTAATTGAATCTTTAGGCAGCTGAACACCTAATCTGAGACAAGGATTCCTGTGTATTATATTATGACAGACTCCCTGATACAGATCTTTACATCATCAAGATTTCTATTGAATATGCCTTCTGTGTGTTGCTACTGAGTGTGACTCATGAAAAGACTGACTTGGCACACTGAGGCCAGCTGAGTACTTCTATATTAAAAACTAAATATTAATCCTTGGAATAGTTTTCATATATCTTTTGCCTCTCTAACATACTAAGTTAATCAGTATAATTCCATGTGCACAGCCTATCACCCACTCTGTAAAAATTTCAGTATGCTTGTATATATATATATATATATATATATGCAAGCAGGAAGGTTAAGCAAAACCTATGTACCTGATGTACAGTTTGCAATGAATGCATGATTTCTTGTAGTTTCTAAAGAGAAAGAAAGATTTTCCCTAAGGTGTAAGAAAATAAGATACGTGATGTAGAAAGTGGCTGATTAAGAAGACTTTCTCACATGGCTTCCTCAGAAATCATCACTTTATAAGCAACTTTAAAAACAAAATTCCCTTGATTTTAATTGATTTAATACCCCTTAATGTATTAATAAAGGTAATAAGCTATGACAGACATATAGTATCTTGCTGGCCCTTGGGAGCAAGCAAGGTAACACAGGCAAATTTTACCTCATAATTTTGCACTGGGGTTTCTGCAGTAGTTGCCTCCATATTTAACAGCTGTGCAGTTCTTTCACGATTTTTCATAAACAAATGGACAAGGAAATGTCAAGATGGATCTGGGATGTGAATGACATTTTTAATCCTAAAAGAATTAACTTTGTCAATGAAATTGAAAGTCTTCCCCTCAGAGAAAGCTAAAGAGTTTGTTCTGATGTTTCATATATTTGCTAGTGTTTCGAAAGAGGCCAAGGAAAAGTGACTTTGTCAGCAGCCTACATATTACTTACATAGATAAAAAATAGAACAACAATGAAGTAAAAATCAAAACAGAATGAGGAAAAATAGCTGACAAAAGAAATAGCACTAACATTATTTCCCTTCTGTCACCATTTCTTCCCCTTTCAGTACCCTGGAAAGATAAAAAAAAATGTGTTCTTTATCAATAACATTTGCCCATGAATTTTTGATTTATAACAGGAAACATATTGCACTGTATTTGTACTGTACTAAATTGATTCCATGCTTTAGATTTTCCTCTGGGCACTTTTGTGGACAAGAAAGACTTTTTTCCCTTGTACTTGGACAACTGTGTTATCAGAACTGCATTTCACCTTCTTTAGGACAGAGGATGGCCATGGTAGGTACAAGACATGGGAAAAAAATGCATTTGTGCTTTCAGTAGTGTCAGTGAATCTGTTTTGTGTCTGTTTAATGTGCCCCAAATCCAAGCAGCTGTCAGGTTGGAGGTCAAGAAAGAATTGTGTCTGCTTCCAGATGAAATTCACAGGAATCAATAGCTTTTTGGGAGTCTACTCCATAGCACGTGATATGGCTTTAGCCTCCTTTGGAAGAGTTTTCACCTAATTAACTTTCCATTACTGTACAAAATGGGTCATTGGTACACTTATTCTGCACTCTGGTGGCTATCCTGTCTCTTTCTGTGTCATACTAATTACTTTTGATATTCTCCACACAAGTTTTGTGCTTGAATTTGGGTTTCTGAAGGCATGTGGAGGCTCCTGAAAGGACAAGTCAGAGTAAGCCTGTTTACAACCCCAGTGCCTGCAGCGCTCTCCCTCTGCATGCAAGGTGTGATCCAGAAGGGTCCTCTAAATCTATGAGCTAAAGGGATGCCATATCCTGTGAACTTCAGGACCCAAGTGAGTTATTGTTCCCAGTCCACCAGACCAAAGACTTGCCAGAGTCCTCCTGACCCAGTCACCAGCACGCCAGTGCAGGTTTGGGCCCTAGTGAGGCCAAGCTGGTACCCCCAGGAACGCTGATTATATCTAAGCGTTGTAAATGTCTGATTCAGTTAAAATATCTAACTGGAAGAAATCTGTGGTTCAATGTGCTTTAATAGCTATGCAATAAGTAGTAGCTGATTTTCAGTGGGTAATTAGAACAGTTTACATGTACTTATGAAGAGAGATACATTTCAAATATGTGCACTTATACTGAGCCCTTACAGCCCCAACTCTGTGAGTCATTTAAGCAGGAGAATTAAGTCCTGTTCAGCAGGGAATTTAAACTTACATGTCTGTGTATGCTTAAATATTTTCCTAGAGGGAGGTGGGCTCCTAAGTTTGGGCCCACTTGCCTGGAGTACGTGGTTGTAGTAGAAAGGGACTGATCAACAGTAAAAAGCCATGATGTGTGATGTACTGAAAACAATGATCATTTCATAGTCACCTAGAATCTTTTAGAAAAACATTTTTATTAATTAAAATATGATTCATAAAATTGAGGTAAGGCAAATATCTATTCTGAGATTATTATGTAACAAGAAAAAGTTATTATTATGTTGATTTTCAAGTTAATTATATTAGCAACTCTCTTTCAGAATGTTTTCTTTTCCCTCACTATATCTACAAACTACTACTTTTAAGTTGTTAAATGTACTGTAAACATCACTAAAAGACAACATCAGATAGCTTAGCAATTTCTCTGGCTTCAGAGATATGCAAAGTAGAACATTTATCAGCAGAAGGACTGTTCTGTCAACTTCTCTCTCATAGGCAGCTCAGGGTTGTGCTACATACTACATTAGGTGAACAAATAAATTGTTAACTAGAGGCAAAGTGGATGGTTACCTTCATTTACTTTTTCTTATTACTACTATGGCTGAAAGGATTCATGTAGAAAATTCAATCTTGTTTTCTGTACAGGATGGCCTGCCTAACCCCGGGAGTGAAAACTATGAAGAAGTGCAGGATGTGGCTGTCTGTGAAAGATGGACAAGGAAACCATGGACTTGTTTTCAAAATGTTGAACTTACTTTCACTGCTGGGTGTGCCCATGGGGGGCCATGCTGCCAGGTCCGTGCAGAGCCCCCAGTGCCACAGGGTTATACCTGGCAAGGCGATGCCAGCATTGCTGCTGGTCTTTCCTCTCCAAGGTCTCTCTTCTCATCATTAAAATTTTCATATTTCTTATACTTCTTTTTAAGCTGACTCTTCCTTGCTTCAAAAGTCCCTTGATAATTCCCTGGTTACTGTTTAACCTGTCTTGTTTGTCATCAGTTTTGGGAGTCCCATTCACACACACTGTTACACCCATGTTCCTGTCTTGTCATCTGACAAGGTGAGAATCCCTGTGAGCACCCCGAGAGCTGAAATACCTTACAACTGGTATGAAAATAAATTCAAATCCACTGTTTTGCTCAATCACTCACACCATTAAGATTTTTTAATAAAAGAAGAAAGAAAGGTCTAAGAAAGCTCTTATTTATATTGATATTTAGAATAGAATAATAATATGCAAGTGATATGCATACCTAGGGCCTTTTAGAATAACTGAATACTTTCTATATTTTTTTTTTTCTGATCTCTTGCAAGCTATACCATGGAAATATTTTGTGTTCCTAGTAAGCAAAGTTTAAACTTCAAATTTAAACATTTTATTCAAACAGAATTATGCAGTCAATGAATCTGCTTCTGTGAAGAATATGCAAAAATAATTTTCCTTCATATTCTGCATTACGTTGAGATTTCTTGGAACCGAAAAGTGTCTGGGCCTCTGGAGCTTATCATAAATTTAACACATTTAGACTAACTTCCCCTGTTGGAGCCTCCTCAGTTAACAAACATCTTCTAAGTTTTCCTAGAGCATACACCTCTGAGTTTCAAAATGTATGTTTTCAGTCTCACTAGTACAAAGAACAAAGATCTCCTTTCACTTGGATGATATTGAAAGATGTTTCAGTTCTTCCATCAACGCTAGGAATAGCCAGCACATGTAGCCAAATAACTTTTTCCTGTGCCTGTTGGCAGCAGAATAGAGATCCTAATGAATCCATTATCAGTAAACATAGTCTTCATTTTCAATTTTTTTCAGGTCGTGGATTGTTATGTGAGATGTCAGTTGTGCATGTGAATGCACTACTGTTCTTGCTCTGAAAAGCATAATTTTGTCATAAAAAAGGGATATTTCTCAGTCTGTATTTCAGACTCTATAAACCGAAGCTTCCATATCAGAAGTAAAGCTAAAAGCATGAACATGACATTTTTTATGTAATTTGTCATTTTATGGCAAACCTATACAGAAAGAATTCCATGAGGTAAATGTGGAGTCCAATTCCCACTTAAATGGCTGCAAACTGAAATTTTCACGAATCCTTATGCCTACTTTGGACTCCTTTTCCCATCCTCTGGATTCTCCATTTCTAGAGGGATACATTAGTGCAAGTGTGTATGACATTATAATCCTGAAGATGGATTCATGCAATTCTGAATCTTAAAATAACTTGAGGTGCTTCAGCCAGATGTAGACACCCTGCAACCGGTTTGGGGACATATTACAGTAAAGCTCTTAGGATCATATGCCCTAGTTTGGTTTGTTTTTGTTTTTGTTTTCTTTTTTTTTGTTGTTGTTTGTTTGTTTGTTTTAATGCAGGGTTTCTACAGTCTCAGTTCTTTCATTTATGAGAAAGTATACATTCTTTTAAAATAATCAGTCACAGTAATATAAAATCTTTTTCCTGCTTTGTAATCTCAGTGTTGGAAGATTTAATTGAACAAATAGGCATGAAAAATACTACACCTAGGTTGCCAGCATTTTTAGTTCAGAAGAAGCCATACAACTGCTGAACTCTACTTCCAGTGAAGAAAATAATTCAGTGAAGGTTTTGTTTCTTAAAGAGATGATACTTCAGATACTGCTTACTGAGAAGTGGCTCAAAGAAAAACAATCTTCTATTTCTTTTAAGTGACCTCTACTTGTAAACTAAATATGTCTATAAAAGCCTGTCAGTGACTATTGTTTCACTTCAGATACAATGATAAATGATATTGGAAGTGAGTTTCAGGCTATATGGGAACTCTAAAGCTATGGAGTTTTTTCACAATTGTACAACCATTAGGTAAAAGTACTTAAGATGTTGACATTGCATCTGAGGTCAAATCTGAACAAGCTCTGTTTTCCTGAATTATATAAAGGAGTCCAATTGGTTTGAATGCTAGCAATTCGTATTGTGCCCTGACATATTGTGCCCTGAGGTCTGGGGGATAGCGAGTTATTAACAATTTATGTTGATCTAAGATAACTCATGAATCATCTTTATCTCCCATTTTTTCTGTCTCTCCTAGTAACTGCATTTTAATTTTTAAATTTGTTCTGCAGAATAAACAAAGGCTCCTTGACAGAGAGATGGCAACACAAGAGTAGCTGGTTGAAATTTAAGTTTAGTACATACATCATGGGTTTAAGTAAACAACTTTATTACTGTGATTTTACATAATCCAAAACAACAGATAAATTACTGGAAGAATTCTTGGTTGTTTGAATAACTTTACCTCATAGTACCAGGTGAAAAATTCACCCTAGCTATTGCTAATGGTAGATATTGCTTTGTCATTCTAATAAACGTAATCTAAATGCCATCATATGCATCTACCTTCATCATACTGATCTGTTTTGGCAACTGGCTAAAGTAGACCCCCAGATTAGGCACGCCCTATAAAAAATAGTCCTTTATGAAACTTCCATTCATGTTTGTCAAACCCACTTTATTTAGAAAAGTGTAGTACTAAAATATAACTCCAAGCTTCATGTTATGTTTTTAGTTAAATATAAAACTGTCATAGCAACATCACATTTAAAGTTGTTTTTTTTTCTCTTAGCTCAAACAAAATTTTGCTATTATGGGGTCTAAGAACATCTGCCATCAGCATTAAAGACCTTGCCATCATCTTCCTGCAGGTTAACTTTTTCTTTGGTTTGTTTGTTAAAAAAACTTCGGGAAAACCAACAACCATGTCAATTTGCTTTCAGTCTGAGAAGAACAGGACAACTCATTTGAATGGGTTCTTAACTGCCTGTTAAAACTAAAGGTTCTCTGATTCTGGAAGGAGTGAATACATAATATACATCAGTGGTGTTTACTTTCTTCTCACTGGAGGAAGCCAGGCAAACCAAACAAAGTATAAAATAAAGGGAGATGAATCACCGTGGTGGGCATCACCAGACTCCTACACAACATAAAAAGGCTTATTTACCAGAATTATAGGTAACACATCTGGGGCACCTCTTCAGTTCCTGTTTATTTTGTGTTTCTGAAAAATCAGTCACTTCAAAACTCCTGCTTTTTTAAAGTTAACTTTTAACAGTACTTGAACATATGGTAGAAACTCCTGTGAGAATGAATGCGTTACCATGAATAGTTAAATTACAAGTGACAGTGTAAAGACCTAAGTTAGAGGGAAATAGAAAATATATTTAAATACTATGCAAATAATGAGGGTCCAATCAATTCCTTGACTAATACGCTGAGTATTCACGCCAATTAGATTCATAAATTATACATAAATATTTGAAGAATTATTATAATTGAAGAATGTGAGGTTTGGAGGACATCTAGGGATAATGACACCTTACAGAAGACACTGCCCCTAGGGGAGAAAGGGAACAAGTAATAACCAGGCAGTACTGGGAAGAATATTTTGGCTGTCATCTATCATAGAATAGTTTGGGTTGGAATGGACCTTTAAAGGTCATCTTGTCCCCCTGCAATGAGCAGGGACATCTTCAACAAGATCAGGTTTCTCAGAGCCCTGTCCAACCTGGCCTTGAATGTTTCCAGGGATGGAGCATCTACCACCTCTCTGGGAAACCTGTTCCAGGGTTTCACCACCCTCATCATAAAAAATTTCTTCCTTATATCTAATCTAAATCTACCCTCTTTTAGTTCCTGCTAAAAAGTCTGTCCCCATCTTTCTTGTAAGCCCCATTTAAGCATTGGAAGGCTGCAATAAGATCTGCCTGGACCCTTTACTTCTCCAGGCTGAACAAACCCAATTCTCTCAGCCTTTCTTCTAAACCAGTTATCATTCAGATAATGGAAGCCATATAACAGATGTTTTATTTAATGGCTATACATCTGTCCACTAATGTGTACAAATGAAAGAACATATTAAATACACAAAACCAAGCAAACTAACAAAGGATAGCACATGAAAGAGAAAATGTTCAAAAGTCTGAAAGCCTGATATGCATTACAGAGCTTGAATTTCTCCCACCTTCTCTCCTGTTAGCGGGCAAAAAACTGGAAAATCCCAAGTCAAAATAGGTAGAGAGAAACCACCCCCAGAGGGGTGAATCAAAGGAGCTGAATCCCTGCTAGAAGTGCCTCTCTCTCCTTGACTGTAAACAGGTCTAGGATTATCATTCCAATTTAAGTGCCTTGGAAGGGGTGAATCCTTACACCTCAATAGGTCCACATTTATATACCACAGAAGTATTTTAAAGCTCCACCCAGCTCCTAATTATAAATCCTCAATCAGCCCATAATGTTTCCATCAATTAAGTCTTGCCTTGTCTGCAGAGTCTGCTTTAGCAAAGGATATTAGAGCATACCTACTCGAATGACTAGACAAACAAAAGTAAAGGCTTCCTTCATCCCATCATCTAGACCTTCAGATTCTTCCTTGCATTTAGGAACTACTTAAGACCTTCTGACTGGAACTAAACATGATGTTCGTAGTGCTAAGAGGGGGCAAAGCAAAAGCAAAAAAAAAAAGTTATACCTTTCCATTGTGAATCCTTAACTTAGTTGGTGATGCTTATATCTTAGGACTTATTTTTATTGAAGTGATTGGCAAAAATCTTTATATTTGTTTGGATTATCCTTTGGATTATCCTTTGGAGCTGTATTCATTTAATGTATTTTGGGTGTCAAGTTTAAAGTCGCTATCTAGATTCTTTACAGAGTAGCTGTTTTGAAGTAGACATATCCAGAAGGAAGATAAGGGTGCCCCCTATATGGACAGACTTCCTATAGCAATGAATGCTATTTAAAATAATAAAATAGGTGCTTATTTTGTGATCAAATGGATGTTCCTATGTCTTTCCATTGACCTTACAGGAAGCTTGATCCTCCACAGAGCCTTTCTGACCCACTTATTCTAGATGGATATTAATGTCAGTTAACATGATATTGTCCCCATAATCCATTTTGCTAAATAGAAAGAAGAGGGAAGATGTGGGTATTGAATCTGTTTGTCCTTGAAGTTCTTAACCAAATTATAGAGTGATTGGGACTTGAAAATAACCTACATTTTTCCCTTTATTCCAATGCTGAGAAAAATAATAATCTCACATGCTGTTATACAGCCACGCTCATATATTACTTTAGAAACTAGGTATTTTGGGGAGAGAAGGGAAAAATGTATGCAAAAATTTTCTAATGTTAAATCTAAGATTAAACAACAATGTTTTCATCTATCTTGTTTATGTGTTGTGTCTATTGGCTGGGGCATGTGAGTGATTGTGTGTTTGATTGTCAATGATTATTCCTTTTAAGACTAGAGGAACTGCTGGCTGTTCATGACAAGCAAAGAAATTTGTCTAATACTCTGTAATGTACCATAAAGGACTGAAAAAGGGAAAGTGCCCAGAATCAACTTTAAATGATTTTTTTTTTTTCCCCCAGGAATTTAATGTACGTAAAATGTTCTTTTAGCTTGATTCTTTTCTTTCTTTTTTTTTTTTTTTTTTTTTCTTTCCAGGTATGGTCCTCATTTCTGTAACGTAATAAGAGCAGAGCACTATGGGATAGTCTGAACTGAAGAATTACTACCTAATATTGTTTAAATGAGAAAGTCGTATTATATGACCTTGTCTTTCAAACTATTCTGAGAATAGGAGCCAAGGTCTGTTTCAAACAAAAGAATCAGAATGCCAAAGAGACATAGGATACACTGCTTTTTGTTCCTTGTAACAACAGTTTTATTTTTAAATGAGAAAGTAATCTAGTGATCAGAAAGACAGATGTAAAAGAAAGCAGTTCAAACATACTGCAGCTGTGTATTACCCAAGAGAAGCCATCAGCAAGCACTGCATTGTAGCTGGCACAGATATAATTCCAGTGGATAGAGGCTAATTGAGAGAAGTGTTACACTGTGCATGTGGAAAGGGTAGATTGATCCCATCAGGTGAAACAGCAAGTGCTAAATCAGAACATTTATGATACATCAAGGAAACTTCTTAGGTGTCAGCTGCATTGCTCTGGCAGCTAAACAGGGAGGGACAGATCCAGAAAGGAAGGAAAATCATAGCATAGCCAAGGCCATGAAATGTCAAATAAATTCAAACATCTGGGCAATAATCATATAAATATATATATATTTCCCATCTTAAAAAGCAGAAAAAGTACCTTTAAAGGATCATATCTCTGGGTGGAAAGCTGGCATCTATCTGTACAGCAAAGTAATCTAAAAGTCTAAAGTAAAGTATAGGGCTTTGTAATGTTATGGATTGCTGAAGAGGTTAGTTATACTTACCTTGCCTAAGTAGCCTCATTTGTAATTAATTTAGTCTCCTATTAAAAAAAGACACGGCATACTTGCACACCCCAAAGCTGGCCGAGTATGTTACAGTGAGAGATGCTCCAGTGCTGAGACTGTCAGCATCTTTGATCTAAGCAGAATTTTTCAGGTGGCATAGAATAACCTGCATCTACATATATGTTTTCTTTTTCATTTAAACAGGACTGTTTTTCAAAATCCTTGCATACCTCTACTGAACCTTTGTAGTTAAGAAAATGAGAAGTTGAACATCTAATGGCTGATTGAGTGAAACATGTCTGTACATTCAACACAGTGGCAGGTATCTGCTTAGAAGAGGTGAGAGAGAAGAAACAGAAATGAAGGTTCAAAACAACCACTATTACAAGCATTTCAGGAAAGAGATCCCATCCATCTGTGTGGAAACAGACACACAAACACTTATCTGCAAAAGAGGTCTCAGCCTCTGGAGTCCATGTGGTCAGAGACATCTGGATCCTTCAATCTAAGGGACAAAAGTAAGGCTTTGTTTGTGATTGTGCAACATGAATAGGACAAAATCTGTGAAGTAGAGCTTTGGATGCCCCTCTTAAGTGGATAAATGGATTTTGTTGCTCTAAACATTGGGCTGTTGGATAAAAGAGACACCTGCCTATATGGGAGGTCAGAACCATTAACCAAGTTTTGGAAATGCTACTAAAACAAGCATGAGAGATGAGCTAAACATGGGAAAACATAATTTTTGAATATTCCTGATATATACAAAGAACAATTCACCTTTGTTATGCCACTGGTAGCTTTGAAGGGGGTGAGCAGTACATGTTCAGTACCCAGGATACCTTTACTACTAAAAGCTTAGATATCTAAGGAATTTAGGTCCCTCCAGAGTTAGCTGTCAGCACATAAAGTGCATTATGGGAGTCTGTATTTTAAATGCAAGTGTCTGATGTGACATCTAGATATTTAAGCCCTTATGAGGAGCTAGTTCCTTGTAATTTGTCTGAGTTATAATACTTAGTAGTTGCGCATGGAAATTACTAAATATTTTCAATCCAAATGGTCAGGTAAGGCATCTAAATCCCTACACAGAGAGCTGAATAGGCAGCCTTAATGACTGGCACTTAGCTCCCAGTTAATCAGGTTCCCATCATGCAGTAGCACCAATTAGTCATTAAGGCACTGCTGTTAAAGAAGCTTCATTTAAATAATAACATCACCAGATGATTATGATTAAAAATTTTATCAAATTAATATGATGAAAGAAAAAATCACAAATTTTATTCATCAAGGTGAAAGCTCTGATCTTGCGCTTTGACTTTTCTAGATTTTAAATCAGAAGCCAGAATGATATAAAACCAACATGATATATTTGAAATGGATTTAAAACTCCATGTCTCAGAATGTCATTCTGACTTGAGAACCATCTACTCTTCTTATTTTACAGGAGCGGCATGAGGATCTATTCTTGGTTGTACAGTATTTAAATTTTGCCAATAACATGGAAGAGATAAAATCATTACTGATATAATTTGCTGTTGACAAAGATAAAGGAAGTGGTAAATATAATGAATAATACAGGTCACTAATGTAGAAAGCTGTGCCATCTTGTAAATTGGGCACAATCCATATGTTTCTGTCTCAGTAAGTATAAGATAATACATCTGGGAGCAAAGAATGTAGACTGAACTTCCAATATCAAACCCAGGAAAAAATGAGTCTAAGAGAGATCATAGTGGAGAGTCAGCTGAATGTGAGCTTCCAGAATAACACTATGGTTTACAGTGATTACATACAGACAGCTAACCACCGAGTAGTAGTAAGAAACATCTGATACCACTACCAGTGAGTATGTCTGCTGCTGCTGAGATGGGATGTGTGTCCAGCTCTGGTGCATGCTTTTTATAAAAAGAATATTGGTAAATGGGATGTGTTCCAGAGAAACAAGAAAACAATTAAAAATAGAAGTTAAAAGAATATTAAAGTGTAGGATATTCAAGCATGAGGCTGGTCATAGGTCAGCTTTTCTTACACTCTCTTCCTCAGGCAACTTTCTTCTTACAGTAATCTTTGAATTACAGCAACTTCATTTAAGTCTTTTTTTCTCTTACAACTAGGCTCTTCACTTTTTTTCCCCCAGATTTATTTCAGTAGCCCTCTAGCTGCTTTCCTGGATTATTAATTATTCAAGCAAAGCCTTTGTGGTGGTCAGGTAAGAAAAGCCCTTTCCCAGTAGTGAGACCTCAGTTCTAATCCTTAGTCTCGTACTGACTGTCATAGTCAGAGGGCACATTTTGCTAACATACTTACCTAAAGGTAGAGTGACCTACAAGACTATCCATTGGAGCCCAGTATGAAACATAGATATAAAATTAAAACAGTTATGCCCTAAAACATCAAAAGACATGTTTCAGAGCACTGGATTTACCTAGTGTGTTTTACTTACGGATCATCAGTATAATTATTTTTTTCTGGAAATTTTTCAGTTCCTAGTGTTTTCAAAAATGTGAGTTAGAATAGCTTTCCCTTGCAAAATAAAACAGGTAAGGTCAAAAAGCAGATCCAAAATATCTCCATTGACTTCACAGGGAACATGAATCTCATCTCACTTGTGTATTTTGAAACTACATCATAAGCCCCCAGAAAGCTCACTGTAACACAGTGGATCTGGTCCGATGGTGTGTGTGTGTGTGAGGAAAGCCATAAATAATTAACAGATTTTAAAAATACCAACTTTTTATTTAATACATTTGTCAGAGATATTCAAGTATCTGAATACTGGTAGAAATGTGAAGTCACACATGGTCAGATAAAATGTAGGAAATTCTTAAGAAAGTATCTGCAGCAAATTATTCTGCATACCCTGAGTTTCATCTGTTATCCCAAGAGTGTACCTCTGGAAAGAAAAAAATAGATTGAGGCTACTACAATTATAAATATAAATAAAAATGATAATTCCCATTTAACATGATCAACATTTTCTCAGCCAGACTTGGTCTTTTTCTTCCTTTTTAGTCTATCAAAACCCTGCATCAAAACCCCTTTCTAATACCCACATAAGAAAACTGAGAATAATTATATGAAAATCAGTACCACCTGTGGTGGTATATAATACTGCACCTGGGGACCTGTAAAAGCATCCACCTGAGACAAGACAGAGAACAGCAGCTGAGGATGCGCTCTACCCTTAGACAAGGTGAGGCTTCAGGTGTAAGAAGACAACTGGGAGCTCTGCATGCAGCAGTTTGCTTACCCTGTACCAAGTACCCGATGCTAGTCCTTTCACTTTTCAGCTTTAAATTAGAGTTGTTTGCCGACTCATTAGGCTTGGATCATTGCTTTCTGTATATTAACTTGTCATTGTTATTTTATTCAATTTTAATCCAGGACTTCATCCAGTTATCCTTTATACACTTATTGTTTTTATTGTAGCAATTGCAGGACTGCTCCAATACATAAGAAAAATCAATCTACCCTAACCTTTTTCTAAAACACAGTCTCACTATTTCCTAACAGGGAGATTTTCTTTTTTCCAGATCCCATGCATGTGTTCTGATTCCATCTTCTTGAACATCATTTCAAGTTGGTTTGTTTATCTTCTGTTAGAGCAGCAGCTGGTAAAATTTGGAAAAGAGGTCTGTAATTAAGGAGAGAAGCAGAGAAAAAGATTCTAAATAGAAAATGACCACATCCCTCCTTCAGCAGTTTTGTGATGAGAAAATTAGGACTTTGAAAGAGAAAAAAACCTGGATTGGTCCCAATTTTGGTACACAAACCTACCTACCAAGATATTTAAGCAGTGAATAGAGCATCTTGTTACACTCGGCTTTTTCAAATGCTCAAGTAAAGCCATTGTGTCTGAAAAACAAATCTTGTTCTGCTTACGCATCCTGGATGCCACTTTTTGAGTTTTCAAAACAAACCTATGGTAACAGAATGCCTCCAGATGGCAAAAATGTCTAATTCTGTCTCACAAATAAATTACAGTACTTTAACCATGTTTGTTGCTAAAAGGGATTGTTCCTCTTCTGGAACTGCAGGCTGGAAAGAGCTTTACTTTCTGTAACTGTGGATGAAATTCTGGACTTAAACTCGGTAGACTCTTGTCATTGATTTGAGTGGAGTGAGAACTTGACAAGTCATATTGTAAAAGAAGGAGTATATATGTGTATATGCTGAATATGAATATATAAGAATATATACTGGAAAGGACTCAGCTTCCTTTTACGAGGGAAATAAAATGTACAGTAAAATCAATTAACCTGAAACTGAACAGAGCTGCTGTGACTCACAGTTGAAAATATGAAAATTGTTTGGATTTCTCAAAGGTAGCAGGCACACATAAACATTTCTTCAAGTGTCTTAAAATATAAACATGGAAAAAGCATAGTCTTTGTCCCGATTGAAAAACTAAGTCTGCATGTATAGGACGAACTGGCTTTGCTATGGGATCTGTAGTTGTGAAAATGTGTAGGTAGGAATGAATTGTCTATTTCTCCCATAAAAAGTTATCTTGAAAGTGGACTCTGAGGGAATGACCATTTTTCAGAAGAAGGGAGAGGCAAGTTTGCTTTGTAAAAGATCAGAGCAAATTGCATTTTCATAGCTGTATACACTGTACAGAGTGGGATTTGCAGCACCAAGCATGTTGAGAAGGGAAATGACAAATATATGCAGTAGGAAATACGAAAAAAAAAAAATGGCTGTAGCGCTCTCTCACCTTCCCCGGACTTGAGTATCTATCTTTCCTAGTGTTAGGGCAGTAGACATGGAAGTAGCTGACCTAAGGCTTGAGCTTTTATTAGCAAGCCTATGTCTAACCCAGGCTTTTCACTTCCAAGAAAAGTGCCCCAAACACTAGACCTTCACACACACTTTATACGTTCTTGCAGAAAATACACCATTCCTTAGAAAAGTCATTTGTGGAGCCAGTGAGGGGGTCCAAGAGATAAAGTATTATTCTAATGATGAGGAAAATATTCCTACAGGAGAGGCAGAAGGAAATGTGAACTTTTATATTATATTGCAAGGCATTTTGTGTATTTTAATTCCTATCATTCATGTCTCAATATGTGTCTGTCTGGTACTAAAGGAAATATGGGCATTGGGCCCTTTCAGTGATTCATCCCTATAAATTCAGCAGTCACCTGGATACTGCACTTCTTGCCTAGTTCCTTACAATGTTTTTAAGTGTTGTTATTACAGCTGTGCATTATACCCCAACCTCACATATCAAAATAAATGAGAAAAGGAAAAGGCAAATTGCACTTATTTGTGAGAAATATTTGGACTTATTTGGAGAGAAATGCTTTTCGTTAGGGAAGCAGAATGTACCACCTGGTGTATGAAGGGTGGTTACAAATAGCAATACATACACATACTCAAACCTCCCCACACACAGAGTCTCACTTCACCCACACACTCTGGCTGCTCACTAAGTAATTGTATTTCATTAAATTCAGCTTCAACTGCTTGACTAAATCCTGATGTTCTTCCACAGAACAAACTCCTCTTTATCTGATAGTAATTCAGCTTTTCTAAGACTGCCAGAATCTGTGTTTGTTTATTTATCATTTAATATACAATGGAAATAACACAACTTCTGTAAATGCAGAAAAAGACAGCAACTGGCTGGAAGGGTAATTTTCAAAGCTCTTGTTTAGTACTATTGTGTAAATTTAGAATTTATTGTGAGATTATTTAGGTCTGTGAGCCCTTTAGCAGTTAAATATGGCAGTGATGATTGCCTACTAAATGTGCCAACAAATTCTGTTTTGAACATCAGACAAGGTTTCCAGAACAGATCTTTCCTAATGAATGAATCGTGAATGAAACACAGCCAGATCCACAAGTCGATTTAGGTGTGATAGCATGCCATGTTACCACACAACACATTTACATGTCAAGCACCTAAAGAAATTCATTAACTGAAACTAGGTATTTAAGTTCTTGAGATAATTTCTAGTGTGTCTCAGCGATTGACAGCAGCCAATAGGCTAAGCAAGATGTCATCTCAACCAGCCTGTAGGAAAAAATGTTGCAACACTGTAGCAACAGAAATGCAGCAAAGTTCAGCCTGATGCATTGCAGGAAAAGGTAATTTAATTTTAAAACAAAACATATTTCATTCATTCACACTCACACCATCTTGTCCACATACTCAAAACCACTAAAGCCTATGTGTCAAGTACTCCATCTTGGATCCAAGGCATTTGTATTCAGGTGGCCTGAGCAGGACTCCTTGTGATGACATAGAAGGCAAAGGGTCCATGACTCCTGGCATTGTCTTGTTGTGGTTTTGGATAGCCTTTTTGTCTTATAGGAGCAGACAGTCTTTCCATTCTTTCACATCTGTGTGGGTAATAAGAATTTACCCATCATCCTTTTTCTTTTCAGTCTGGTTGTCCTAAGCAGTTGCAAGTAAATATACTAGAATCCTCTTAATCTGGGGTAAACTGGAATATGACATTTTAACAACCATTTTCTGACTGATGTTTGTTCCTCTTAGTGACTCTTACGTTCCTGTTCAGAGATATTAGTGTGTGCATAGTGTGTGCATATTGTGTGGATACATATGTCAGTGTATTATTATTAGTGAATATCAAGCTGGACTAGTTGATAAGTAGGGTAAGTGGCCTAGGAAAGATGTATTGAAATGGACAGAAGTGGAGACTGGACACTGAGAGACCAATGAATCTGCCAGCTCGTTACTGGAGTGACCAGGAGGACCAAGCCAACCACTGGGCTGATCATGGGGTCTAGGGTTCAGGCAAGGGACCTGTTTGCACATGTGTGTGTGTCAATGTATGAGGCAACAAGAGGTGAGAGGATCTCAGGACAAGTTATCAGATAGACTGAGTGTCTAAGCCAGTTACTGGGTGCATCCACAGTGAGTGTGTGTGTGTAGGTCCATATCAGCAGCTGGAGTGGGGCTGCAGGCCTTGGGGCTTCTATGTCCAGATGCTAACCACTGGGGAGAATGGGATCCAGGGGCCAGTTCCAGTGCAGACTGAGTGTCTAGGCCAGTTACTGGAGGGATCCATATCATATGCATGTGAACATTTTCACTAAGAGGTTTTTATCCTGATGGACTGGAGAGGGGAACTAGAGGAGGCCAGTGGTGCTGCCTGAGTGCTGTGTTTTCTGCCTGTGCTAGCTAGTGTGGCTAGCCATGTGGATATGCATATTGTATACGTGTGTTTGTCTGTGTATCCGTTGGGACTACATGCTTGGCCTCGTAGGAATCCACCTACTGTGGAAAGAATGGTATATGTGTTGCAAAGTTTTATAAGTCAGAAAAATGCCACAAACTTAGCTAGTTCAGAGACATATCTAGTTTTTTATCAGTGTTTGAAGAATATGCATAACTGATCAATGACAATAGTATTTGTATAAACATTTCTGTCCTGGCCATATGCTAAGAAAGTTTATTTTTAAACAGTCTAGACTGAAAATGTGAGAAAACATAATAAGAATGATATTAAGATGGTAAAAAAAGTCTGCAAAGTCTCACCATATACATTATCTTCCAAATGAAATCTGACATATATTGTCTGTGTGGACAGTATCCAAAATTACAGTTAATGAACAAAACCACTGTCAACTAAAATTTAAAATCAGGCAAGGACAATTTTTTAGATTAAAAAGTAATTTTGAACTCTACACAATTCATCATGTTGTGAGAAATACTTTCTATACTTTATAGGACAACATCCAAACTGTGCTATATCAAAGAGAGTGTGTAGCCTTTTACATAGCATGTAAGAGATTGTAATTTCTTTCTTTCTGCAAAGTGCATCCTGGTTGACACTGGTTCCTGTAAAAGAGGCAAATGAAGCTCACTGGACCAGTGAAAAAATACTACTTCAAGAGTAGATCTCCTAATATGAGTACAGATGGATGAGAATGTATCAAAAATCAAATTTAAAGCATATTTAGATTATTTTGAAAAGACAAATTATTTCAGTTAAACTTGAAGTTTAAAACATAAAATTGCCATGTAACAATGAATGGCTTGGAAACAGTTATAACTGAAAAACTAAACAGTGAAGACTACAATTCAAAGTTATGAAAAAACATTTTCTTGATTTCAATCACTGACAAAGGAAAATATCTGGAATTTAATAACTGGACTGTTATTTAAAAAAAAAGAAAAGATTTTTTTTAAACCAGGAGTAAAATTTTAGTCCTGTAACAATAAATGCCAGATACAACATACCACAGATCTCAGTAAACACAAGCCTACATACTTTTACAATACTGTGTTTGTAAGCTGTTATGCACTAGTTCACAGCCTTAATAGATGTGGTTTTGTTACTTTGCCTTTTACTATTTTCTCTAGCAAATCATATGTAACACTAGGAAAATATATTTAGTTGTAATTTTTGTTACATTTTAAAAATTGGGAAGTGTATGACTTTTTATATGTGTGTGTGTATTGATAGATCTTTTGGTGTGCTCTAAAAACCTGTTGTCAAAAGGAAAACATCAATATTTAATCTCATCATATTTGGGAGTGATGTCTTATATTATTGTAACTCCTTAACAGATTTTGCAAATTAGTCTATTTTACAACAGGATATGAACATTTCCTGCTTTCCTTTTTCATTAATGACAGATAATTACTGCAGGAAAAAACCCCACAATAATCATGCTAATCAGCAAGATGGATTTTCATACACCAGACTACAAACTTTGCTATCCTTCATGATGTGAGCATTTAATAAAAATTCCTAGGCCACTCAGTGAAAGAGAACAATAATATCTCTCCCAGAGGTATTTTTCTGGTTGTTCTTATAAGAACAAAAGAACAGCTGTACGGGTACAGAGCAGTCCCTCTAGCCATTGCATATGATTCAGAAAAAGTACAAGAAGAAGGTAACAGTATAACAATATTTCTTTGGTAAATCCTCCAAACCTTTAGTAATCAGCAGCACAGGGAATTCTTCAAGCAAAGTAATATCTTCTTGTTTAATATCTCTTGATGGACTTTTTTTCTGTGACTTTTCTTTTTCATTCTAAGAAGACTTCCTTGGAATTCAAGTGTCTTAATAATGAACAGCAGAACAGATTTATTGAAACAAATTTGGGAAAAAAAAGCATCACAGGAGTAGAGGAAGAGGGCAAGTCGCTCTAGACAATCAAATTGGACCTCTGTGTGGAGCAAGATTAATGAAAGTCTTGTGTCTGGCACTAAAGTTGGCTGGCAGAACACAGTCCACAGTTTATTATTACATAGTATTAAACTCTCTTACCATTCAAAACAGGCGGTATGAAATTACCCTTGAGGAATGGATTCTGGCTTATGAAAATCCATGATTAAAATCTTAATGTTATTTGGAAGAGTGTTTTGGCTCAGACCAATCTTGTGCTAAGGACAATACTGGAAATTTAAAAATTATACCAACAGTTTAACAACTGATGAAGCTTCAGTGCCCAAATATCTTCCCTGGCAATATCTAATTAACTACTAAAGGTAAAACCTGTGTGTTTCTGCTGGTGTTTTAAGTTCTGCAGGGGTGTGTTGGACTAGAATTAAACGATCTTTTTAGCATGTCAGTTGCTATTAGTAAAATTTTGTAATCTTGAGAGGGTAGTCTCAAAATATAGTAGGAAATTTCTTTAATTTAGGAAAAGTTTTGCTGTCTCTATTAGAAGTCATTTGCGCATACTGAAGAGATGATAGAATAGAACCAAGCCTTAAGTAAAAAATTATTGCCCATTAGGATACATAGAATGACATGGGAGAAAATTGTTCAGCCATTCAAATATAGTTACATCTATTCTCATGAGCTTCTGCAGAGATGTCAGAGGGGTATTGTTATGAGTGGTACTGAAGGAGGTTGATCCATCCTTGTAAAAAAAGCCATGCTGATCTTTCTCTCTTGTCCAAAGGAGATCATTAACTACAATAATAATCTGAATTCTTAGGTTAGCTATTCTTCTCCATTTGCTCTTCTCATGTAGAAGACAAGAATATAGATCCTGATTTCTGCTGAACACAGATGTTCCCAATTCATCATTAATGAAATATTTAGGAAACACAATGCAATCAAGACACATTCATTGTTCTGAAATAGGCAATGAGGCCTTCCAGCTGATGAGCTTAGTGTAAACTTCCCGACTAATTAGGTCATATAGATTAAAAACTGAAACCTTACTTCAATGTCTTCAGACTGCAGCCCGTTACAGAATTACATCTTATAAAGGAAATAATATTAATTAACTAGTTTCAGGAAATTTTCTATGCTACAAAACTGTTTCTTTCTAACAGCCTGTTAAAATGACTATGTAGTTATGTTCAGGGTTGCCAGGACACTGCAGCTGATAATCATGTTTCTTTATATTACAGCACTGCTAACTTTGATATCTAGTAGATGGTATATAAATATAAAGGACAGACAATCCTAACTCCTGTTTCTTAGGAAGTTCAGTGAATTCTGGGCCTGGATGGATCCTAATGCTGACCCTTGCAAGATCAAGCCTGTATGAAGCCTATTCTTGAAGTCAATGAAGCTTCAAATCAACATATGGATTTTTTGAGGTGAATCCCCATGAATGATTGGTACATAATATGGAGTATAACTTTGAATGTACAGTTGCAAATAACCCTATACTGAAAATTACCTTTCAGTGACTTGCTGACTGATTACAGTTCATCAAATCCTAATACATTTAATAATATAAGAATGAGAAATCAGTGGAAGCCTTTTTGGCATATTCTAGTTTTGTTAAGGTATGCCAATAAGCAGAAAAATAATTGTTACAGAAGCTCTCAAATAAACAAACAACCAAAAATTGAAAAATTATTATCAGCACAGTTAACTAGCCATCCCCAAGCACCCAACAGCAGGTTTAAATGCCCATGAGAGGAGAACAAAACACCACTTCCTAGGGTTTAACAACAACCAAGACCACTCTATCACAGAACAAAACACCACTTCCTAGGGTTTAACGACAATTCAAAACTCTCTATCACAGAACACCTAGGGTTTTTCAACAACCCAATATGCTCTATCATTTCCAAGGGTTTAATGACATCCCAAAATGCTCTATCACTCACCTAGCAAGAAGACTCTAAACCTCAAGGAATTTCTCAGAGCAGCATCCAGACCCAAGTAACCTTGAGGAGTGTCCCAACCCAAGAGAAGAGTCCTCAACCACAGCATGCAGCTCCAGAGGGGTCTAGCTTAAAATGGCTCGGCCAAGGGATTTCATTTATACCCAGCCATATCTGGTCTGTGGTCAGTAGCGGCTCCCATTGGCCAAAGGCCCCAACTACCATGAAGCCCTGAGAACAAGGGCATGGAAAAAGGAGATCAATAGCAGATACACTTCAGCAGCCAAGAAGCACTATTTTCTTTGGGTGGCTGCACGTGCCACAATAATCTATGATTTTGAATCAGTAACTCTCATTATTCATTGCCTATTTCTAGTCCCTATATGACTTCTCTTTTTCCTTAAAAATATCCTAATTTATAAAAGTCTAAACCCCTTCAATATTAGAAAAACTTGTTGTTGATGTAAGAATAGATGCATTTGAGGACTAGTATCTATTGGCTTTTGCAGACAATTTAATTAATGATGTCATGCATCTTGTAACTAGTCTAGCTTTCTGCGACTGGCAGCTGTACTACTTGCAACTGAATGCAAGATAGTTGCAATTAGTGTTGGGCCTTCATTTCACCCACATTACACTTGAAAGCATTGTAAATTGTGTTAAGGTTAGGCCCTGGCCTAAGGTTAGGCTAACCAAAAAGAGGATGAAACTACTGGGCATGATGTGACTTGCTGAACAAACATGACAAATAACAGCACAGCAAGACCATTTAATTGCTGATGCTAGTCAAGGTGACCTAGCAAGGTTCTCCTCTTTGAATAACCATTGCTAAGTCATGGCCTCAGGAAAGTAATATAATGACCTACTAAGGAGCCCATAAAACATGGAGGATCCTAAACTGCCAAGAGGTAAACTGTTTCCAGTCTATTTGCAACATTTAACTTGTGCAAAAGTATCAGAATGGGAGAATCTGCCCCAGGAAAAGGCTCTCATTCCAAATGCAGCCCTATGACCACATCTGTCAGTTAGGTCCTGCTTACAGTTTTGCTTTATTTTATTATCATCTTCAAACAGCCTGTTACTTGTCAGTCTTTTCTCTGCTAAGATGCAGGATGTTTCATGCTGTTCATAAACTCATGTTGTAACAGCAATTATAGCTGAAGAGATGACACCTAAGGTGTTTGACCTTATCTAGACTTATTTTATTGACTAATACATTAATACTTCATGATGATCCTAGTTAGTGATTACATAAGGAAGATTATACCTGGCACTTCAATTCTGTGGCCCATTTGTAAGGTACTATTTCTGCATGTTTGTCATGCTATAGAAGAGTTCATCTATTGATTCTTGTCTCGGAGACTTTTACAATAATTTTCTGTAAGAGCTCAGTAGTTCATACTGTGTGGAGACATGGTTTCTGTGTTCAAGGAAATCATAAAAAAGTATTATCATTACATTTTGACTTATTGATTGTTTTTACAAAATTATAGTTTCCTCTTTCAGACACTTATAGAGAAAGCATTATGTCTACATCTGAAAGCCATCTACCTACTTTATAATACATGCTATCTCTATTTTATAAGGGCTATGTTCTGGAAAATACCAAATACTTTGGCTCTGATCCTGAAGAGCACTTTCATTCATGAGATATCGCACTGAAATCAAAAGGATGTCTCAAACATACAGTGATAAGGACATGTTTAGGTGGCTGGTCTATGAAATTTGTGGAATTAAAATACACAGGAATATTATCAGAAATGGAGATGGATTTAAACCAAACTGCCCTGATCCAGAACAAAATATTTTTTTGTATTTCAAAAAATTATTTTACTTTTTAAAAAATCAAGTGCTTGAGGATTGCATCCATGGCTTTAAAGCTTGATCTACCACAATGATAAAATCCAGCCAGAAAGCTTAAGTACTTAGACAAAATTCTTCAAGATCTATGGTATGTATGTTGAAGAGTTTGGCCTAAACTTGTCTTTAACTACTTTACATAAGAACTAGGTCATGCATCAGAGTGTACTCCTATGGTCTCAAAGAGGCTCAGGCAATTAACGCTTAATACCAACTGTTTGGAATAATTTTATCTGTTCTGTGCTGCTCAGTGATCTAGATATCTCTGCCTATGCTTGCTATACGTTATGCAATACCAGTCTGTTTGCTCCCTTGACAGCTTTAACATGAACTTTTTCATAACAAAATCATCTTTTTTCCCTCTTTCCAGTAGTTAACTTGAAAATAACTTATTTTATTCTTCACAGGCTGTTTACAGAGTTTTCCATCAGCAGACATTAACTCAGATAGGAACACCAACTCCAGTGCATTTACTCATGTGACGAATTAACAATCAGTGTAAGGACATCAATACCTTCTCCATAATTTGCCTGTAGCTAATTCAGTGTAACTATTGCCACTACAAAATAAACAATTTACTTACTGAAAAATTCTCAAGTACAATCTAGCTGTATTATATTTATTAGCCTTTAATCTCAAGAGACTAGCAGTGATATGTCAAGTCCTGCACAAACAGATATGTATGACTGAGAATATGTAGATATAGCTTTGGTTGCTGTGCAAGCTTTTGCTGTTCACCTCTACCAGAATTATCTCTCAAAGTTTTGATCACTATCAAGTTTATACTATTAGAGATGAGAGATAAGTAGTATGTGAGATGAATGACCTTGCCACATGTCATGTCCCAAATTTATCCAGTTTATCTTCTAAAGCAGTGTATAAAATTTAGTCTAGCATTCTTCAGTTCTTCTTTAAGAGAAAATACAGAATTCATATGTTTTTAACAAGCAAGGTCTGCCTCTGCTCATTCAAACCCTTGGTGTTTTATGAAGTTTTATGTGCAGTTCTTTCTACGTGGCCTAAATGCTGGCATGCTGGCAACCATCCCCCATGTGTTTGTATGTTTATATGAACATGGGGTTCATATAAAGCTAATTTCTCTCAATCTATTTGCATGTTTAGGCATTCAAATCTGTAAACTATGCACTCAAGGGTCAGTGAAATGAAAGGCAGTGCTGACTGAAGTTTGCAGACCAGTGGAGAGGCAGGTGAGGCACCTGAAAAACTCAGCTAAGACTGGAAATTTTTATTCCATGTCTTGAAAAGTGGTAACAATATGTAAGTGGGAGGTATAATAAAAACTGAAGCACAGTTAGAAATGCACCCAACAAAAGTTATTTGATCAGTTTAGCTTATTTGGGAGAAATGTGTATCATGTACTGGTTATGAACAACATAAAACTTTTACTGCTGATATAAGAATTGTGGAAAATGTAGGGCTACTTCACTATTAGTACCTCTCTACTTCTTCCTTCAGAGAAATGCAGTAAAAAGAATGAAGGGGCTGGAAAGACAGATTTATTAGAGAAGAATAAAAGACTTATGTATGCATAGCTTGATCAAATAATGATTAAGGGAATGCCACTAACACTAGAAAATGCTGCTTAGCAAACAGTTCTGTAATGACAGAGAGTGGGACTAGATGTATTGTTATTTATTAATTGTGTTGCAGTTGTGCCTAGTGGGCCCTGTTATGTTAGCTACTACACAAACACCCAGTAGGAGACAGTGCCTAAAGAGCTCACAGTGGGAACAAGGAGGAGAAGAAAATACCTTGCACCAGGGTTATGCAACATGGGAGTAACTGAGCTAGCAATGGAAGTCCAGAGCCCTATTCAAGACTGCTGAATTTAACAGTTTCACTGGTAATTTCTCTGAAACTTGTCTTTGCTTCTAATCTGATGGGTATAACAAGAGCATTATTTCAGAAATACGGTCTGGTTTTCAGTGTGTTGAGATCTGTAACTTTCAAGAATCCTGTAACACTCCTATACAAGAGGTAGAATTAACCACCCAACTAACAGGATACAAACAGTATAAGAAAATGAGTGTGCCCATTATCCATGCTAATCAGTTCCACAAGTGAGTATGGAGAGATCCAGTTATGTATTGTTATAGCTTTTCATGACAAAATATTTTAGATGTGAAAATAATATTTTTATTATCAGCACTCCAGCCCTTTCCACAATGAGACTCAACTCTGTTTTCTCTACTTCTCATATACTTGCATATAATGAAATGTAAGCTTTTTTTGACCATCTTCTGATTATTGTGATTCACATAAAGCTAAGCTTGTTATGTTCATCACAGATTCTCTCACTGAAGCCAGCCCCATTTGGACTCTATGCTGGCTCATCGCCGTGGTGAAACGTGACTTTCAATGCAGCCAACAAAAGTCTCTTGCAGCCCCTGTGCTGGTCAGGAGCCATCAGCTGCGGAAGAAAGGTCAAGTCTGGAGCACTGTCGAGACGGACACAAAGCCAACATGGACTTACTGTGCAAAGAGGGGGAGCAGCCCTCACTGTCCACTGCTGCAGGCACTGCTCATCCCTGTGGCACAATGTCTCGGGTGTTCCAGAAGATCAGAACCAAAAATGAACCGTCAGACAATTAGATATTTGCCTGGGGGTTAATAGAAGTTACACAGGAGTAAACACATTATCTAAACCAAGACTTTTCATGCATATTATCTGTTTGCAACCAATCCAACCCAGACAGGCTTAGTTTAAGCTTTTTATCCTTACAATTAGGCTTTATTGTCCCACAAGGTCTATGTCATAACCTCTCCTAAAGAAGTAATGGATGGCTTGCCTGCTGCTAATCTGAAAATAATGTTTTTATAGTACAGAAAATTCAGAAGTAATTTCTGTTCAGAGCAGAAAGAATACTTTAATTTCTCTGCAAGACAGATGTTTAGAGAGCCTTGGAGTAAACACCAGTACCATCTGGATGACATGTCACCCTACCCAGATGGAAAATTGCTACTTAATACTGGCTATGGGCAGAGTTGTGTAAAAATAACATAAAATTTCAAATTAAACAATGTTGGAAAAACCACTTAAACTACCAGTAGCTACTTCATCATTTCCAGGAGTTTGAAGAAAAAAATCTGTATGAAAATTAGCAGAGCCGGCTATAATAACAGTATATGACTCTATATTCAGAAGTTATCAAATTCAGGAGGAACATTTTCTTTCAGCTAAGAGATTTTTAAATGTACTAAGTGAAAATACTGCTGAAGAAAGCTGCAGATTGTATCTTTTCTTCTGGCAGGTGTCCTGATTGTTGCCCCTCATTTTTCTTATAAGAATGGGAACAATATTGCATAAGAACAATATGTAGATAAGAAAATCTATTATTTCTTGGAAGATAAGATTTTGAGGTTAGCTCAGATCTAGATTTAAGATTCTACTGAGAGAGCTGTGTATGTACTTCGCAGGAGCTTTAGAAGATGGAACATGTAGGTTCCTTAAGTTTAGAAACTGTGTTTGAAGGCCCACAGAGGAAGAATAAATATTTTTCTACTGACCCTGTTGACACAGTCAACACCTACAGTGGACACTGAAATATTTTTCTAGCTATTCCCAAAAGTAACACCCAGAGAAACAGAGTTTCTAGGAATGGCAGTCTAGACTTGCTCTGATTCAGTTTTTTGGAATACAAGAGGACCCTCTCATAGTGGCAGTGAATGAAGTGAAGCTCTTGTAATGCTGAGAATGAAAATCCCCAGGTGCTCCTTGGCTTCGAGGCACATTTCTGTTTGCAGCAGCTTCTTATTTCCAGGGACCAAGCTTTGTGTAAACACGTCAGCCATGCAGCAAGGCTCCAGTGTGAGGCTAAGGACAGCTTCCCTCCCCTCCCCTCCCCTCCCCTCCCCTCCCCTCCCCTCCCCTCCCCTCCCCTCCCCTCCCCTCCCCTCCCCTCCCCTTCCCTTCCCTTCCCTTCCCTTCCCTTCCCTTCCCTTCCCTTCCCTTCCCTTCCCTTCCCTTCCCTTCCCTTCCCTTCCCTTCCCTTCCCTTCCCTTCCCTTCCCTTCCCTTCCCTTCCCTTCCCTTCCCTTCCCTTCCCTTCCCTTCCCTTCCCTTCCCTTCCCTTCCCTTCCCTTCCCTTCCCCCAGAACCTCTACAGAGAGCCTCTTTAGACCCCCCGCCGCTGAAATCCGTGAAACCATTCAGCTGCTTCCCACACTGTCTGCTGTTCCGTCTGCCACCCTCCACCAAAGCAGGGAGATCTTCCTCCAAATACATCTAGGGTAGCCTGATTTGTAAACCCGGGGAATCTTTTTTTTCCATTTTCAATAGTGAAGAGCACCCCTAAATAATTCTACCTTTAGTCTAAAAAGGGAATAGAGACCAAAAGGACACCACTAGACACTCACCTATACCTTGGCAAGTCTATCCCTTCTGGAGAGAGAAATATCCACTGACAACCCAGACTGTCCATCTGGCTAATTTTGAGCTACTGACAGAAATCTTACTCTCGATTTCCGTGTTCATCAGCAAGATGACTTTAACTTCTTCTGCAAGCCCTATTGAAATGCTACATACAGAAAAAAAATTCTCATTGGCTTTTTTTTTTTTTTTAAGACATGGAGGTATATATGAAATGAAAACCAATTGATTTAGAGAATTTTGTTGCTATAGAGGCTTTTGTTGCTAAACAATAGTTATATCATAAAAGAAAAAATTAGAGTCTGAATACATCAGAAAATTTAAGTGGGTCCCATGCTGAAAGCTGACTAGTAAGGCATGATGAATGTTAATTGTCCCTACTAACTTCTGCTGCAGATTTGCTGAGTTTAAAAACATAACAACTGTAATAATAACAGTAATGCAACATTTCCTAACTGCCCATAAGGCAAACTTGGATCATGACTGAAAAGCTGTGCCACATTGTCTCTTTATTTTGCTTATTCTCATACAGATTCTGCAGGGTAAATTTTCTTTTGCTACATCTATATACTCACATTGCCATTAGAGAGATACTCTGGTCTGTATGTGGTTGCCTTTTGCTCAATACAGAGATTGGTAAAAGAGCTGGTAAATAGTTTGCTATACTGTTTTTTCTAAGAGTTTCAACATCATTTCAACATTTGCCTATGGGTACTTCTATTGTTCATATTGATGACTGCATTACAATTTTGTCCACTCTTTCTGTAATGTATATGAATCTGGATAATAATGTGCTTTTGTTAGAATTACTGCCTTTAAGTCAGTGAGTCACAGCAGCTGAAACAACAGCTAAAATTCAGGCTTCTTTGGTTTGCATTTCAGAACACCATGGCACTGATCATGTTTGTCAAAAATGTCCTGAATTCAGTGTGGAAGTATCCAGACTGAAGGAGAATCGAGCCACATACAGGCTCAAATGCAGCAGTGGGTTATAGAGCTTATGCCATGGTGTCAGTCCTCCCAGTGCAACACATCTTCATCCTCCTCTTTACCACAGCCTAAAGCAGGTGACCTACTTGAGGCCAGCACTGTTATATCCCTTTTACTGCACAAGCAGGCTTGTGATATGCTTAAATTGCTTCAAACTGCTCTGAACACAGATGTGGATATGTTAAATTGATTGACTGATTCATGCTGCTTCTTGTGTGGTTAACTGGCTTAACTCCAGGGCACATAAACTCCACCTGTCCTCTAAGAGACTTCCTGCCCTGAAAGGTAAATTCCCTTAAACAGTACTTATTTCCTGGTAGAAAGACACATCCTTCTGCCAGGGGTATTTTAGTTTTCCTGACTTCACTGGAGATCATGACCTAAGTCACATAATCAACATAGCCTGAATTTGCTAGCATGTGGCTAGAGCATAATCAACATTACGCTTTAGATTTGGACTGATATCTAGATCATACGTGGGATTTTGAACTACATTACTGAGGTATTCTGGACTTTCCACTTGATATCTTGTTTTTTCCAAATGTAATATTCACATCATTTTTCTTTCCATTCCCAGATGACCATTTAGTGTTATGATCATTTACTGTGTAATAGTTATCAGGTAATTCCTGGAAATTCAGGTAGACAGTCAAGAAAACCCTAAACACTTCCCTCGGCAGCTTAAAGCCCAACAGGAGACAGAATTAGAAAAGGCTTAGAAACAAGAACTTTTAAAGCCAGGCACAAGGTACCACAGTAGAGTTGCCTTGTTAAGGGAAAGATTTAAATGTTAGGAACTTCTGTATAAATTGGAGGCGATTACATTATGCCAGATATAAACTTTCCCACTAAAATAACAGAAATCTACATAAACAGAAGCCATTTATAAAATAGTGTGTGATCTGACTTGTTAAATGTTTGCCTAAGATTTAGAGCTAAAGATTTAGATACAGAAATCTGTTCACAAAAGACAGTGTATTCTGTAATTTCTGCATCGATATAACTTCTCTGTGTGTTAACCTTTACTACTATGTAAATCTATACCTCGTTTTCCTAGAAAACTGAAATAAGAAGTCTCTTAAAAATATTAAATGGCATGGTGGACATGTTTTGCTTGAACAAGAAGCTGAATGACTTGGTATGGGGATCTTCCTGTCATGTTTTCCACTAAATATCTCCAGCATTTGGCGATTCAGAGTAATCCAGACTACAGCTTGGTGTTCAAGTTACTGACCTTAGAGGTCGAAACCCAGAGCTTTGAGAGCACAAAGAAGTGCAAAGGAAATTGTCTTTCAAGACAAGATCTTCTAGAAACAAAAGTCTTTGAGGACATGGTGTTTGACTCAGCTGGCTGAGTCCTCAGCAGTGAGCTGACGAGTACAGCCCTGAGCTCTTACAGTAATCACAGCATCGCTGTCAATTGTTCCTTCAGAGTGAAGTTGCCCAATCCATTTCTTGCAAATGTCTCTATCTTTTGTTGCAAAAGGCTTTCCCATACAAAGCCTTTCATACAAAAGGCTTTCCCAAATTATTTTGCATTTATCACTCCCACTATAAGCTTTCTGTAGGCTTCCAGTCTTACCTCTCAGACATGTAAACAGTGTTTTAGTGTCATTATAAAGTTGTAACTATCCTTTCTTAGATGTGGTTTATAATTTGACTTTGAATCTAATATAAAAAAGTATACTTTCAAAATGCTTTTGGCAATGGATTCTTATATTCCAGGGAACAAGTAATAACTACAAGAGAATGGAGAACTGATTGTACTTGTTTATAAATCATTCTTTTAGTTCTTGTTTTAATAAAGACAAATGGTGAGGAAAACACTGTGGAGTGGGGTCCAATGGGGGAGAAAGCTAGAATCAGGACTGCTCAGACTTGAGGGAAGAGGTTAATTTTCAAGAAGAGATGAAAGCCATTTGTCATGTAGAATTTATTGTATGAGCCAGGTTTTGTCCTAGATTCAAATTAAACCAAAATCTCCATGCACAAGGTATGTTCTGACCTCTGAATTTCACTTACTCTGTGTCAAAATTAGAAATCAGTTTTCCAAACTTTCTTTAAAGGGTTACATATGTTTTGGTTACCTGAATTCACTTTTAAATCCATACTGAAATACAAAATCTTTCACATGATTCTTACAGGGGCTTCTGAAATGCATTTAAATTTTCTGGGTTGTGAGCATTTTATGATACTGCAACTTCAGTTGTTCCAGCTGTCACATGAGGATAATGCTTACCAAGCTGACAGGGAGGCTTCCAGGATCAGTTGCTTTGTTTAAATGGCTTTGAGATTCCAATCACAAAGTACATGGAGAGTGTATATAATATGTTTTGAAAGAACATGAAAGGGCTTAGCATCTGGTTATTTCTATTGGAGATCATACATATGTAAACAATATATTTAACTTCCTCAAATCACATAAGGGAAATACTCAGGACGGGACAGAAACCAAACAAATCCATTCCAGGTTGTTAATACTTCTCAAATTTAACTCATATTTCTTTTCAGTGGACACGTAATTCTAGAGATGGTTGATTAGAATGTATAAAATATTTCAAACAATCTTCCTGCTGAAGAACTCTAAATAAATACAGCTAAAATTTTTGGCTGTATTATATAATTTAAAAATAATTGATTATTTAATGAAACTGTATATTTTTCCTTCTAAGAATATTGGGAAAATGAAAGAATATCTAGAAATATTGGGGAAATGAAAGAATATTAGAATTTTTGATGATGTCTTATTTCCTTTTGCTTAAAAATATCTAAACAATGAACCTGATAGTTTAATATTTTTAAATTATATTGCTTCACTTCTACATTGTATTAGAATAAATTTTAGAGAGTATATGACTCAATAGAATATAAGTAAGATAGAATAACTGTGTACTAAACAAGTAGAAAATAGACCATTACCTACCACACATGCTTTTGGCGCAATAACTCTTGGCTTACTCTCTTATTATTTAGAATTTGCTTTCAGCTCTCTGAGGTGCCCATGACTCCAGGTAGAATGTCTGCAGCCCCAGACATTGTAATAACGAGGTTATGTTGTATATTGAAAAAGCAGATGCACCTCAAGATTGTCAATGCTGTGACACACTGACTTCCAGCAAGATTCCAGGAGGAATTATTTCATTGCTTCAGTTGATGGAGGATTAAGATTTCCTGGTTTGATATTACTTTGGAAATGCTTTGTCTAATCTTTGTCTCCAAACCAGAAGATTCCATGACACAACTGAACTGTGCTAGGTGTAAGAGGCATGGCTTGGAGCAAAACTGACCAGCTGTTATAACAACTACGAAGACTGTAAACCTTCTTAGGTTATAAAAAAATAAAAATAATGTCTTATTTCACCGGAGTTTTGAAGTGAGAACACTTCCCAACTAAGAAATAATGTTTAGGAACTGGGTGAATGGAGTCTGCATCATGGAGAAATATGCAAAGTGTCATGATAATGCAGGAAGACTTGGAAAATATTTTATTGAGTATATTGTTACCAAAATAGTTTAGAAATCTTTGTTTCTGATCATTTTTCCAATGTGGTATGTCAGCAATGAATATAAATCACTTCTTTGGAAGAATGGTGTTGACAACAAAGTACTTTAATAGCAAACACTGCTCAAATCATATTCATGAATGAGAACATGCAGCTTAAAATGAGCTAGAGAGAAGTAACAGTACAGTGGGCATTTTCCTGGGTGATACAAAATGGTATTTTTGTGTTTCAGATTGAATTGAAAGCTGTAAATGCTTTCAAAGGGATTGCCACAGTATTTGGGTATGTACCTGATAGCCTCTTTTTTTTTTTTTTTTTTCTTATATTGAGGTGGTTGGTAAAGTGGAAGTATATTCAGATGGACAATTTTTAAAGTTAGCATTAGAAATATCACATCTGGTTTTATCTCATTTTACTGATAGACAGAGGATGTGATTAAAGCATTTTCTTTGTACTTCACTGGAGGAAGGAGTTAGATTTGAAACAAAGGCACTTTTCACTAAAGATTTTCTGGAGCATTTGAATTAACAAAATGTTAAAAAGCATTCACCAGGAAAGTAGAGCATTTAAATAGTCCTAATGAATTAAATGAATTAAATTTGAGTTGAAGATTTGATTTGTTTACTGCTCTTCAAATTAGTTTACATTTAAGTTTAATTTGTTTACTGCTCTTCAAATTTTCTCATTCTCGAAAGTAAGTCATGGACACTGAGTTAATAATGTAAAAAAATAGCAGAAAATTAGAAATAAATAATGTTTTGAATCTCTGTTTACATTTTTAAAAATAAAAATGTTGGAAATCAAGAAACTTTTTATTGGTCACCTTACGGAAAAAAGCAACTCTAAACTCAGGTTTTGCCGAATTCCAATTATAACACTTGCAAATACAAATGATGCAAGAGGTTAATCCCTATGTTCCACTATCAGAGGATCCAGAAATCATTTCTTTTTGTAACCAAAGGGATTTCTGGATTT
Source organism: Strix uralensis (assembly GCF_047716275.1). Classification (NCBI taxonomy): domain Eukaryota; kingdom Metazoa; phylum Chordata; class Aves; order Strigiformes; family Strigidae; genus Strix; species Strix uralensis. The sequence continues at coordinate 145,992,639 of NC_133972.1, read as the reverse complement.
TAAGATAGAGCAATGAGCAGGTTCAGAAATGTGCATAAGCCCTGATGGGACAGGAAGGGTTTTGCAGCATTGAACTTTATTATTAAATTAACATAATTTTGAAGTTTAAAAAGAAAAGGCCAGTTGCTAGAAAAAATAAACAATGTGCATGCTAGTGTTAATAGCTGACCTGGAAAATATCTTCATGTTCTGCAGAGGTTTGTAATTTTTAATTTTAAAGTGTACAGAAATATAATTAGGCTGGATTTCTCATTAATAATAGAATATTTGAAATGAGAAAAAATTAGGCCACCTTCAATTCGCTATAATACAGCATGCTTAATTTGAAAACTGTGGTATTTCTCTCCACAACAATGTAGTAGAAATGTACAAGAACAGACAGAAAGAGATCCAAGAGTGAGGTAAGACTTTCATTTGAGTTAAAATGATTCCAACTGTTTGGGAAATTGGTTGGACTCTGAGAAAGCTCCATTCATATTAATACTTTTAAATTAAATTCATATAATATATTTTGCAATTCTGTAGCATCTTCATTCCTTGTTTAATGCCAGCCTCCAGAACCATCACTGAAAGTAGGATCACAGTAGATACTCAAAGAACTGTAGCAAAAGAACCAGTGTTCCCTAAAGAAGTTACATCAAAAGGAAGGCAGGCACACAAATTGGGGAACAGAAAAAGAGTTTAAGAGGAGGTGATGTCCTCAGTGGTTTACAGCTCCATTTCACATGAGTGACTTATCCTGGTCTAGTTCCTACTCTGGTCTTGTTCTTTCTCACTGGACTGACTGCTGCTTAAAGAGTTCAGTGTGCAAAAGTCCTCTGCAGAAAAAAAAGTTTTCCCAAAGTGTTCTGCGAGACTGGAGTCACGGCTACTGGCAAACAATGGTGCAGAGGGTTTTTCTTAGACCTTCTGTGCATGGTCAGTGTTATTGATTAATGAATTAAACCAGAGAGATCCTACTGTGCTGAGCAAAAATAAGTGCAATACATGAAATTTTGTAATAGCATGCATTCAGGGCAGAAATGAATAATCACCCAGAGCTCTAAAAGTCTGAGCACCAAGTTGTATAGCTGATTTGATGCTGTTTCTTAGGAGGTATAATTGGAAGTCGGCAACTACCCATGGAAATTATACTTAGTATTTGCCTCATATTCAGATTTTCTCTTATGAATGAACAGTTCCCTGTTCTGCCTATTATCTCTAAGTATTGAAAAACTTTCTGTTATATATTATTTTCTTGTTAGCCTCACCATTCAATACAGATGAGTGTGAGTCAATCATAATGCACCCCAAGACCTGTATTTTTTGTTCAACATTTCTATTTATTATTAGTTGCACTTCAGTCTTCTCTGAACCGTATTCTTTTCTGACATTCTCCAACCACGACAATTTAAAATGCTTGCTGGAATTGCAGTTTTTTATGTGAGATTAAATTTTTATGTTTAACAGTTATGATTTGGCAACAAGCCTCATGCACACATACTGGTCTTGATTATCTAACAAGGACGAGCTCTACATCTACCACCTGTAAGAGGAAAGTATTTTCCTTCTCTTCTGAAACAAAATTCAGAAATGTATTTACAAGATGGATTTCGGTCTCCTTACTTGTCCTTACTGAAAGAAGACCAGTTCTAAAAGTAAAAATGCAGAGCTAGTTCTCATGAATTTTTGTGCAATGCTGGAGCTGGTATTGAAGTCTAAAATTTCTTCCCCTACTGCTGTCATTTAGCCAGCAGTCCAGGTTCAATCTCCTCTTTAACAGGTTTATCTAAAAGGGTAATGTTTAAGATGAAGTTTGGTAAAGTTCCACTAAAATATTCCTGTTATCAATTTATGAACAAAATGGGATAACTGGAAGATTTTTGAGTTTGTTTTTTTTTCTTTTTTTTGTTTAAGACATTCTTCAGTTTCTAGCACAAACAATTAAGTTCATCCACAACTTAATTTCCTAAGGAAACTAGGTTTATTTCATAAGCCTCTGTGTACATGTGTGTATATGCATGAACACCCTTATTAGCTTTTAGAGCTTCTGTCCAATCTTAATCATATTAAATGGAAGAGTTGAAAACCTTATTTCTATGAATCATAGAACCAGATTCTTGGATAAAGCAGATAAACTGTATTAGCAAAAGGTTATAGTGTGAGTCTCTTATATTTCATAGTGACACTCTGACCCAGGAGCTCACACTCAAAATATAAATTAGTAGGAAACCGAGGCTGGTTGTTTCTGCTGCTCACAGCCTATCTCATTTATGGTATTTTACTGTGCAGTAATCATTTTGAGAAAGACAACTTTTGACTTTTGTGTTCATTAGTAATGATGGTATTCACTTCAGTCGATGGTATTCACTTCAGTCAAGGAGTCCACAAACCACTTTATTCCCTTTGCATTGTTCATGCAAAGCTGAGGGGGACTCATACATAGCATCTTCAACCATGCTCTGAAGTTCCAGAGTTCTTTTTTTCCATTCTTGTCTCATTGTCAAAATTACAATTTCTCCAAACAAGACAAATTTAAAAAGGAAAAAAAAAAAAAAAAAGGAAAAGCAGTTAAACCATGTGGTTTGTAAGATCCAGGAGTGACCAGTCTTTTATAATTTTGCATAATTAGAGTGCAGGGTCCTATTTGACTACAACATCTCTTTCCATCCTTTTATGCAAAGATAGGATTATTTTTCCTTTAAGCTTCCCAGTGTTTTCTAGGTTTTACATAAATGCTTCACTTTTTAATGTGTTTTCTCTGTCTCTCCACCAGCTGCCTAGAAACCTGGTTCAAATGCTTTATAAGCATTTTCCATTGATGTTTTGTAGATAAGAGACTAAACCCAACATATAGTCCAAACTCTTTTGACATTTCTCCTCATACTGTGAACAGTGATTGCCACAGATGAGATCAGAACAAAGTTTCTCAAGAGGGGATAGATGGTCTAAGGATTATAGTGTGCAGTTTTCAAGATCTGATTTCAACACTCAGCTGTACCACAAATATATTATGTGATACTGAGGCCATGCCTACAGCAGGATTTAGGTTCACAAGGTAAGATTTCCATAACATTTAGTAGCCTAACCAACCTAGCAATCTGCATTACCCAATAGTTCTCTTTGCTCCAGTAAATTTCCCACAATACTTGAAATGCTGCAACAGAAAATTTTGCACAGAAATAGAAACTCCATGAACAGAAAATCTATCAAAGAGAAAAAAAAAAAGCCCTAAACATTTATTCTCTGAAGTGCTGGGAAGAATAAAGTTTTTAAATTGATGTCTTTTAACAGTGAGCTCTTTTAAAGAAGATTTTACTGTATCTGACATTTTGACACTTTTAGAACAATAAGCATTCTGATCACTTAACAAACATATTTATTCCTTTTGCAGCATGATATACCTCCAGTGTCAAGTAATTTTCCAACAAAGATTTCCAAAGCAAGCATCTTAATTGTACTATTTATCTTGAACTAGTCATACACTTGAATAATAGTCTGTGTAGCCGGCAAATTATTACACACCAGGTCTGAGAAAGAAAGGAACTAGAAACCACAGGAGATACAGCCAATAGTAAAAAAAACCCCAAACTTCAACAAATTAACCAAAGTAAATCCCATCACATTATTTACTGTGCAGCCCTTTTAGAGACTGTTACTTGTTGTTCCTTCTTTGAAAACTTATTTATCTGTTTGGTCTATGTGGGAGCATGCACTATGTACTTTTCTGAGGAAAAATCAAGTAAGGATTTAAAAGGTACCTTTTAATCATAGTTCAGACTAATTCCAGATTTCCTCTTTTTTTTTTTTTTTTTTACCTTATCTAAAGAATATGCAGATCCAACAGGATTTGTGAATTTATGAATATATATGTGTATTTATGAATGGTCAAATGTTTCAGGCCTGCTTTAATGTTAAAAATTAATGTTAAAAATTAATTTCTAGTGATTCTCAAGCATAAATGATTGTAACCTCAATATTTCAAAGTTCCTGAATGTTGCGGGAGAATATTGGACCTGCACAACTCTATGAGAGTTATATCAAGCAAAGCCGTTTATTTTTCCAATAGTACATACTTATGCTCTCGCCAAAGCTCTTACTTCATAATTAGCAAATCAGCAATTAGACAGCTATCAACCTCCTATCAGCATAAGACCACTCTAACACGCGCTGTACAGACCAATCACCTTCTTGTTCACGCGCTGTTCACGCAGCAGTAACTTCTCCCAGTTCAGTACTTCTCCACAGCTCAGTGTTGCAGCTGTCCGTTGTTTTTCCCTGCCACCTTGGCACAACTCAGCAGTTTCTTATCTTTCTCCCAAGGCCTGTTTCTCATCAAAGCCTAGCTGCTTCTCAGGGGCTGCGCAGAGCTGACAGGCCGATGCTGACCCGCCTGTCTCCCACACCTGAAACTTCTTCCTTCTCATGAAGGCTCTATATTAAGTGACCTGAAAAATTGAAGTTGCTCGTAAGATACAGGGTTTAGTATATGAAAAACTACTCTCATCTTAAATGAATGACTTGGAAATCAGAGCTAAGTTGGATAGCAATAAGATGGCCCTTCATTTACTTCCAAACAGAGTATATTGAAAAATTGACATAACTGATGTTAGTCTACAGCAGAGTTAGAAACTTTGGAACAAAAGATCTTTTGGAGAACAGCTGCTATGGGAACTGGATACAAAGAATCATCCAGTTCATTTTGTCTGCGTATCCTCCAACCTTTGTAAGAAGAGGGGGAAAAAGGAATTAAAAAAAAAAAAAAAAAAAAAAAAAAGAAAGAAAACTTTAAGCAGCTTCAAGAGAATACTAGCTATCACACTGAGCAAAAGTTCTTCCAGACACATGATATGAAGAGTGTATCAGTACCAGTACTTAAACAGACTATAGAAAAATCTGAACCAAGTGTTACTATTATGTAGATTCTTTGGGATGTCAGACTGGAGAACAATTATATCTTTAAGGTTGGTAATTATATTTTTAAACAGTAAATCTTGGTCATTTTTGGACTTCACTATAACATAGTGCAGACCAAGAGTCTTCCAACAAAACAATTCTGTTTTAAATAATATGAATGATAGTTTTTTCCTTCAACATTTTTTTCTGTGTTCTGGGCTACTTTTCTTAAAGGAAAAATATATTCGTTTACTGCTCCCCTAGAAACTTTTGTTTAGACAGCTTGTTCTTTAACAGAGATTCTTGGATGATTTATAAGGAAAAAGATGTCCAAAGTGACTTAATGAAATCATTTAAGTATCCTGAACACTATATATCAATGTACTGTTGTGATATTGTTGTGGGAATCTCATAATCATATTCAATAGAGACAAAAGTATATTAGGATTAAATATTAGTTAAATATTCTGAGAGAGCAGAAACACAAAGCCAGACTGACCATTAACATCAGAATGAAGTAATGGACTTCACTGAATTTTCTTGCAATTTATATCAATGTAAAAAGGGAAAACAAAACTAAGTCCAAAGTATTTTAGGCTTTAGAACTTTGGAGTTCGTGTAATATAAATGTGCAGAGTTTGAATGTTTCAACCCTTTTTTATTTCTGAACTTTCAGAATTAAAGAAGTTAAAATGTTTACTGAAAACAGTCAATGTCTAGTTTTAACTGGTCAAGTCCCACATGCTCATTCTTTCTTGACTCAGGAGTGGTTTCTGGTATGCAGAGGGGATTATCCCACATTCAAAGGCTAAACCTGTTTTGCACTGTACAGATGTACTTATCTGCTGAATAGCTAGATTGAGTATACAGTACATTACTTGTATGCCCAGGTCTCTGCATTATTTCTGAAAGTATATACATCTTGAAATAATGTTCTGCTCTATACTCTCTTTGTTAAAGAAACAGTTAATTTAAAAAAATCTTTCCAAAACACAGCTTGTGACTTGGGTGCTAGGGAATAAATGGTCAGAGCTTTTTACCGGTTTGATGTTCCTTGTGCTGTTTCAATACACAGCACTGCTTTCACTCATGTAAAACTTACTACACAGACAATCAGTCCTGCACACTTCAGGCTCCTGCATAGGGATCTTTAATCCATTTAGATGTCTGCAGTAATTCACTCTATTATACCCCAAAGTGCTTGAACAACAGACCTTTTAATCAATTGAGCCAATGTATATATATTTTTAATATATTTAAATAATTTCTGTATAGAACCACAGTTATTTTCAGCTACTAATCCACTTAAACTGAGGCTTGCTTTTGTCTCCTGATTACTGAGTATGAGAAAAAAAAACTTATACAGAAGTTAACAAGCCCTAGATCTCCAGTCAGGTTTGTGGGTGCTAGCATAAATCAAATGTAAATAATAAAGACTCTACCTCCAGGCTGTATAGGTTGAGAATGAGGAGAAGAGCCTTCCACTAAATGCATATGTTTAATGAAATTGAAAACTTCTAACTAACTCTCTGGCAGTTGCTGGATCACTCATCTCATACAAATTCAGAAGGTCTGGAAGAAATCCTTCTAATCAATACTTAACAGATCGTGCGACTTAAGACAAGGCTGACTCAGCACTAGGGCTACAAATGTTTCAGAGAGATTGGAAGATTTTGTTAGTTTTGATTTTCTCATATCAGAATACATTTTGACAAAAACATGTAAGAGAATGACTTCTGTTTCCTGAATTGGACTGAAGACCATTGATATGGTGTCCTTGAAAGAGATTTGTTCCTCTACTTGTCAATGACTGCCATTTTCTTTCTCACACATTGATATCATTACCCAACAATATTCTACAATTAGGAAAGACCATGTCCTGTGCAAGAGTCAATTATTTATATTTAGCACATAATCAATTCCGATAGCTATTCATGACAACCGTGTATAGCAGAGACACAGAACTGGAGTGGCACATTATCATGCTGTACACCCATGAAAGAAAGTCACCACCTGACAGAACCTCAGTTGATAAAGAACAGAAACAGAATGGGTATTAAAGAAGGGTTATACTTTCAAAACAGCACAAGAAGCATCATATTCCACTAGATATCATCTAAATTCCAGTCCTGCCCTCTTCTCTGCTCCTGACTTAATTGCAGGCAAGCCAAATTACCTTTGTTTCATTCTCTACCCTGTGTGTTTTTAGAAGGAAAATTTTGTGGGTCTGCAATTGTATCTCACAATGAATACACAGTGGAAACCTAATCTGTGTCAGAGACTCTTATATGTTTCTGTAATAAAAATTAATATTAATGAATGATGAAATTGATAACTGACAAGTATTCCTTAAAATATCTTTTATGATATTTTTTTTTATTTTAACAGCTGGCTTGATAAAGTGCAAGATAAACATCCATTATAGTTCTGGCTCACCCTCAAGACCATTTTTCCTCATTCTTACTCTTGCAATGTGGAACATGTCTTACAGAAGTCCCATGCTACAAATCTCTTCTGTGCTTGCAAGCTCCTTCACTTGCAGACAGATAATACAAGCATGCCTTCTGTCACATTAATACATTGGTTAAATTTTCAGTTTACTAGAGTGGAACACAAATAATTCTGGCTTTGGGGAAAATTCTAGGGAACTTGTTGATGAGACTTTTTTTCCTGTGTTCTCCCTTGTCTGTATTTGTTTTTCTGCTGTCTTTTGCTTGTAAATTCTGTTTTACATGATCCTAGCCATATTTATATGGCATGACAAGGACCTTGTAGAAACTTCTATTCCCCTAATTTCACTCTCAAAAAGGCATTCATTTTATGATGAATCCTAAATAACTGAAAAGAGAAGAAAACAGTAGACTGTCTTTCTAGGTCTAAGAATAATCTTACAATGTAGAAACAAAACACATCTAAAGCATATTACAGAGGGAGAATAGTTCCTTACAAAAATGGAAAGCTGTTGTCACTGCCTCAGACGATATAAGGGTGTATATTAGTCTAACTACAAGTGATAGGTGCACCTAGATACTCCTCATGTCACTTCACTAGTCCCCATCTAGAAATTTTGTCAGAAATTTTATTTCTTATGAGAGATGTCAAATGAGGAAGATAAAGTTGGAATCTCTAGTGTTTGCTATCAGACAAAATTATTTAACCTTCATAGCTGTAAAGGTATACAGTTATTTATCAAGTCCTTCCTATACAAAACAGTAACATTTCATCCAATTGAATGTTTTTATTTAGGTTTCAATTCCTTGGCCATCTTGCAATCAGTAAGATTTCCAAAAATGCCCATTCCCAGTAAATTAATTTAGCATAGACTAAATTTCAATGATGTGAACCTAAATACTTGTTTGAAGCAAGTAGAGTTGATCACTACTAGAGTGTGGATTACTCATCTATCTCTTCTGCTGTTGTAAAACTTTTCAAAGGTATAAAATGCAATTCATATCTCAGCACGTAACAATCTCTTCATCAGAATTTAGATAGAGTGAAAAGAATCTCAGTGATGACATTTTCATTTTAGACATTCTTTTAAATCCATTCCTAGAGATAACCCAGGATGAAAGTCAAAACAGAATTTTAATTTTCAGTGATCATCTTTTAAAGACCTGCTAATTGCAAAAAATATCTTTCTTGAAGTAATATTTGAATTTTAGTTGTTTTGTTTAGTATAATGTATCACAGTACATAACATAAAATTTTGTAGCTTCCACAACCGTTATGTCCATGGAAAAATTGTATGTGGAAAGTTATTCATGTGTTTAAGCTACTCGTTTAGTATCCAAGTACTGTCTCTAAAACAGGGGCAAACCCTGGAGCATGTGAATGCCTGTGAATAGTCATAGGGACTCAGTTGTGTATTCCACCACAGGTGGTCTTTCTAGAAGCCAGTGAATAAGCTTGTATGTAGAAACTGGCATCAAATGCCTATTTAGTGCAATGCATCATGGCTGATATTTTCAAAAGTGACTGGGAGGCTGGAGGTGTTTTGGGGGAAACATGAACAGATTTAAAATTTTGAGAGTTTGGTTGCTCTATAAATTATGATACTAGAAAAAGTGTGATATGAGGTTCCAAAGAAAAATGTGTGTGTAATCAACTAGTCACTTTTGAAAACATGATAATTTAAAGCCATGGTCTGATCATAGAATTGGATACCTTTACCTTTTTATTTCCTTGTTCATATAGGTGTTTATCTGACAGTTTATTGCTGCAAACACATTCTACTTTCAGTAGATGAATAAATGAGAAAAATGATAGCAAAAGAAAAAGTTGATGGAGGTTGGCTTAGATTAAGGGATAGAAGGCACATGTACAAGAACAGCAAATGGGTACATTTCCTAATGGTGCAATCAGATGCTATGGATAAACTGAACTAATGGCTCATTGTTGCCAAGGTGGAGAATCCTCGTCCCTCCACTTCCCTTCTTGCTCTCTCTTTTATGACCTTGGCTACATGTTCTTGCCCTGTTCTTCATCTGGCTGCATAATGAGCCAATTCATTTGACTCATTAGTGAGAAATGTATTTGGTTTGGTTTTGGTTTTTGCTGAGTTACTGAGCTGAGTTGATCCAGCCAGGTCTGACAGTGGCCAGACGTAGCACAAGGAAAAGATGTGCATGACTCAGCTGGAAGTGAGGTTAGGGAAATGCAGATTGAGGGAAGGATGACTAGGAAGGAAAAGAAAAGAGTGAGAGGGACTGTTTTGATATTAGTGAGAAAATAGAAAGGAACAATAGTGTATTCACACAATAGCCACCCTTCTAGACCAAAAAATAAATAAAATCCAGCATTTTAATTTTATATTTAGTCTACTATAATAGTTGGAAGCAGATGTTGAATAAATACATATATAGCAGCCTACAGAGCCTTCTAAAAAATGAAGAGAAGATTAAACAAACTAAATTAGCAATATGTCAAAACTCTTAGGGGAAAAGATTCTGGCAATTTTAATTCCCTTGTTTGTTTTTTTTGGTTTTTTTGGGTTTTTTTAATAAGAAAAAGCAATTTTTAGGAAATTTCAAAGATTTTTCTACAGATTTGCCTTGTGGCCTGAGACAAATTTCTTAAGTCCTGATTCCAGAATCCATCAAAAGCATGTATATGCCACACTATTTTTCAGCAGGTGTACTTCTGACTTATATGAGGAACATTAAATAAAGCTGGATCAAGTATCAAGGCCTCAAGAATTTTCGAATTTACTCAGAATCTTATTATTCAATAAATTTCTACTGAAAACTATTTAAGATAGTCCTTCATCTACTTATCTTGTACTTTACAGAATGAGAAGTAATGGTAAATCAAAGGGCCTTACAAAATTCAGCTGTATTACATCTAGAGGATTATGTTTAGGAATCAAACATGCATTCTTAGAAAAAATTGAAAACAGCATTTTTTTTTTGACAAGTTCTGTTTTTCGTAAACCAGCTGCTTAGAACTTATGATAATTTTTATGCCTAATTAAATCACTTCTCTGTTATATCAGTGTCCCCCCGTGTCCCCCCCCCAGTGTTTATGCTGATAGTCCAACTGGACTATGGCTGTCACAGTTACCTTCTCTACCCTTTATATTACTGGCACATCACAAGTTTTTCTAATTTTGTAAAATTCTCTTGACATCCCCTGGTTTCTGAAAATTCAAAGCATCAGCAGGCCAGATTCAGGCAGCCCTTCCAGGACTTTTTGGTTCATGTTATTCAGATAATCAGATTAAATATGTCTATCTATAGTATTCTCTGGGGCTAGTAATGGCCTGAGAAAGCATTTCATTGTCCTCATCTAATACATATATAACATTCTGCTTCTTCTTAATTACAGAACATTAACATTTCTTGAACATTCATGTCTTGTCTTTATTATTGTTAACATCTTACCATCTGTGGCTAGTTATGAGCTTTTATCATCAACAGAATTATATTTTCTCCCCTAATATGCTTTACTGCCTCTACTCTATAGCTATGTGCTTTTCTCTAACTGCACATATGTACTGTGTTCAAAAGGAATACACTACATACAACACTACCTACAGAAGTTATCCAACACTGCTTGGATCATCAAGTCCTAAGTGTATGATGGACAATGTTATTACTGCAACTGCTAAGAAAGATGTTACTATCACACTGTAGTTTCATATTATTTAATTTAGTTTTACTTGTAGTGACTACAGTGGTTTCAAAAACTAGGTCAAAAACTAGTAAAAGTGTCTAGGAATATTTTACATTCCATGTTTAGGTCTTCACTTGACGTTTATAGTATAAATATACCAGAACACATCTCTAAGTGTTTTGTCAATAACACTACAAAGATATGTTTCCAAGTTTCACCTATCTTTGAATTCACAAGCTCATAGACACTTCAGACCTCATTTCCAGATAAACTCTTATGAACTGAAATAGTTAAAGTAGTTTAATTTCAGATATATGCAGCTCTTTTGTTTACTTTTAAGTTTGTTCACTTGAACACATGGGTTATTTATCACATTTTCAAATCCTAAGTGAAACAGCAATGTGTCTAGCTCAGGAATGCACAGCATCTTTGCTTCTGTAAATCAATTCCTGACCTTTCTGCCTGAGACGGACTCTATCTTATCTCCTGTAACTGAATTTTCTCAAATGCTATGAAATTTTCAATAGCATGACTCCAAGCTTTGTCTCACACCTCCCTTAACTCCTCACAAGACAGCTTTCTATTCATTATAACTTCAAATAGATCATTAAAGAGCTACAAAAAATGGGAAGGGAACCCACTTGGTGTCAGGATCAGTGAAGACCAGCTGGTTCCCAAGGGACAGGGAGCCAGGACCTGGGGGTGAATCCCTCACAAGGCACTGTAGCACAGGGGCTGAGGAGGGGGGCCAGAGCCGGGGGCTGGTAACAGGGTCAGTCCATCAACAGGGCAAGGGGCTGAACCAGGGCTAGGGGCCGAATGGGGGTGCCATCAGGGTCACAGGGAGGCAGGGCCAAAGACAGAGCTGGAGACAAGATACAAGATACATGAGGGGCTCATCCAGAAGATGGGTCTGATGTTCATCTAGGGGACAGGGCTGCAGACAGATAATCCTACAGCTAAACTCAGACAAGGATTGAGAGCAATGGCCTTAGAGCCCTGGGGCCAAGGGTGTAGGTAGGTGTCCCAGAGGAGGCTGGTTGGGGTTGTTAGGGGATACCAGTGCCCTCAGGGTCCTGACATGAGGAAGGGTGAATAGGAAAAATGTGTACATAGGTGCGACACAGAGGATTCTTTCACAGAAGATGATGAAGACAATGGTAAATGGCCAATGGGAATAGCTATTTCTGATATAGTCATCAGCACTGCCTCCTACCCTGTCTGAAGGAACTGAAGCTTTCTACTGAAACATGCGATGTTTCCTGTCCACTGACCCTAGCAAAAATGCTAAGTGCCTTCCAGGACCATGGTGTATGAAACAATGATGACAATACTTTGGTTTTGTATAAAACTCACAGTTGCATAAGCTAAAAATGCTAACTTATTTAGGAGTTTATTTTCTTTATGAGCTCTTTCCTGAAAGGAGAGCACTAATACCAGCCATCTCAGCTGCAGAGTGGCTTTGAATGCCTAGTCCTAATTATTCTAATATTTGATTTAACATGCATATGAAAAAACAGATGTTTCTAATACCTGCCATTTTACAATTGTCTCTTTTATTATTTCAGTCTGAAAGAATCAAATTATGTCAGCATTATTCATGCACTGCCAGACCACATGTTTCTCCCAAAATTGCTTGGTTTTTATCCACAGTTGATAACAAGGTGTGAAGTCACCACAGATTATTCCAAATTTCCTGTTGTTATCAGAAAACATATCTACCTGTCAAAGCTTTCACTGCTAACAGATGATCCAAAATGGGTTATGGCCTTCAAGCATTTAAACAGAAGGACTAATGAAACCCTTGCCCTGAAAACTGGCACCACTTTGCAGCCTTAAGACAAGGAGAGAGAAGATACAAGCTGTCACTGCTCAGCCACATCTGTAAGGGCAACACTCCATCCCCATGTGTGCCTAGCAAGGTCCTGGACCTGCGACTGAGGGAACTGAAGATGGGGAGATGAGGTTGAAGAGGAAGTTGATAGGTACTACTGTCTCTGTGTCATTTTACATGATCACCCTCATAAATTTAGGAATGCAACTGGGAGATCATTATTAATATATTCTAAAATAGAATTAAGCTTTACTTATCTGTGATGCCTGTAATCTTCACAAGGGTAACAATGATTTTTTTTCTTAATATACACTTAATTTAAGATATTGGTACTGTCAAATTTCTTATTTCTGTGTTATCATTATTTACAGAAAGACTTGTAGGCCTTATAACTTGTCTCCTTTTCAGCTATATAAGATGTTTTAGCAAAAGATATAAAATCTCTCAACAAACTGCCTCTATTTTATTCTTTGACAATCAGAGCTACAACAATGATATTACATGTGTTTGTGAGTACTACTACTGATGGTTTTAATTATTTTTTTTTTAATAAATGCAGCAGGTGTTAACAAGACAGCCTTCCAGAGATATGCATTGATTCTGCTCCAAGCAAGTTAGAATCCAGGGTTTGTGGTAGGGTCTGTCTCTCAGTTTAATATCCTGCTTATCCAATATAATCAGGTCATTGGCAAGATGAACATGGGAAAAGATAAATTTCTCAAGCCAAACCTCATAGACAAAGTGTGAGTGCATTCCATATAACACATACCAAGCTCAAGACAGCTAAGAAAGCCAATGTTTGTGTTCCAACTGTATGAGAAAGTTGTTTTTGGATGTGGTAGTTAAGTGCGTGAAATCCCTCATTATTTAACTGGATTAAGCACCAAGCAAAACAACATTTACTGTCTGAGTGAAATAACAAGTTCCAGAAAACTTGTGAAGGATTTCAGCTTCAGTAGGCTCAGGGGCATGCATAAAGACACACTACATAAATTTGATTTATATGGGCTTTTTGGTAAGCAATCCCAAACTTTTAAAAAAAGGCTCATAGCCTTTTCCAGAAATTCATTCCTGTTCCTTAAAGGAAAGCCTGACTATTTTATCACTGTTCTTCCTACTAGTATGCAGAAGGAACAGCTTTCTTAAAAAGTGATGTTTTCAGAGTATAAACTTAAGAACCTGGAATAAGCAGTAACATTTTACCACATGAATATGTGAGATAATTGAAGTCCACAAACCTAGCGAAAACTGAATGCGTCTCCTGTTGCTTCAATAAATTATAAAACAGCTCTAACCAAATAAATATAACAGGTTGCTAGAAGATAAATGCGGGTAGTAAATTTATAATTTTTATTTGACCTGTTTTTTGGGGGTTGTTTTTCCTTTGAGGCTCTGTGCTTTTTTCTGTCTGAGTGAATGTTTCCCGATTTTAGATGCGTAGGTAGTTATTATATGGACATATGTATGTTGGTATCCAGAAACCTCTCCCCTAGTCCCTTTCCATATAAGTAGAAAAAGTCAAGCAGGGTATTTTATTTCACAGTGTAGAAGTATGCAGACTATGATCTTTGGGCTTTAATTTTTTTTTGTCTTTGTTATTGTCATTGGAGAATTTGTTCAAGGAATGTTGTCAGAGCAGACTTAGATTTAATTGAAAGACATTATTTTTACAAAATATTAATGAATCAATATAGACCTGAATGAAAATTAACAATCAGACAGAGGATTACAGGATGTGGTTAAAATTTCTCTCTCAGCAACTCAAATATCATAACATTGATCTTTTTAATATCTTTATTTCACTAGTTCTAGTGAACTAGTCACAGACATGAAAAAGTGCCTAAGTTCAGAATAACTAAAACAAAGAAAATTTCCCCTCCAATTGTTTCATATTTTCTAAGTCCATACCCCTTTAAAACAAATTTCATAAAATCCCAAAGCAAATGAAAAACCTTTTTTTCTTTCTTTTAAGGCCACCTATTTTTTTTTTTTCCCTATTAAGGTTCTGATACTAGACGGATGATGTTGCTGGGCAACATTTAACTTATCACAGCATGCTATCTCTTTTAAACTTTCTTTGAAAAGTTCAGCTCATGACTGAAAAATAATTATGTTTTCCATCTGTGTTCTGATTAGATGTATCTTATAACATTTGTAATAGTTTTGGATTAAAGAAGAATAGAATTTTCTTTAATTAAATTCTGTGGATTATTAGAAATGGGATAGAAACTCTGTAGGCTGGTTTATGATGTTTTTATTAATTTTGAACACTGCTTGATTTTAACAGGAATAGCTAAAGAACAGGGCTGGGAGGTAATGGGACTCTTCATGTGCTGGAACAGGACCAGAGACCGTAACATTTGGTAGCATGTAACTCCAAGTTACTCTTCATAGTATCCGTACAACTTGCTCATTTCAAAGAAGTATTCAGTTTATGTCTCCACCTTTGGTTGTGGTGAACACTAATTACGCCTCTGTCTAGGAAATAGAAAGTCTGTCAGTGGTTCAACTGATAAACACACTTAGAAAAGGTAAATTTTTTCCAAACAATGGAATACTAAAAGCTTGACAAAGTAAATGCTCAACTGAACTATCCTTGTCACCCTTTCCTTCAAATCAGGCCTTCAAATGGTGGCTTCCATCCCAATTTGAATCATTATAGATAATCTAAAGGTCTACTGTGAATCACTGCAAAGTCTAGATACATTAAAGTAAAGATGAATATGCAACCCTCCCCTGTCAATATACAGTCTTTAACCAGATCTGTGTTCAACATGTCATGTAGTTAATATTTCCTAGTCTGTATCCCAAGACACTGGCCAAAATAAGAGAAAGTAACTCCTTCAAGTACATAGAAATACTAATACTCTAATGTATAAACTAATTGGATGAAAGTTGGTGTTAAAACTAAGTTAACTAAAATTTAGAAGCACAAACTGAAATATAGACTGCATTAGTAGTAAGAGTGAAAATTTGGCCACAATGTGGTGGCAATGTTAAATACTTTATTTTTTTAAGAAGTGTTTTTTGACAGTTCATGGAATATGTTAACAAGAGGGAAAGAATTGAGTCTGATGTATTCAGTGTGAACCTAAATGATTCAGAAGAAGATGAAACTCCATTGTTTTCATTACTTTGTCTCCAAGTAACACTAAGCCATTCGGACCTGCAAACAGTATAGAATAAAAGGATTAAAGCTGGAGAGATTTAAATGGAACCAATGTATAGTTCGTTTGCAGTTACGCAAGTTCTAAAATAAAGAGAATACATTTAATAATGGTATTTTATAGAAGACACAATAGAAAACGAGCCAGAACATTACCAGCACAAAGTATGTATCTTACGGAAAAACAAAGTATTGTGGTATGCCAAGATGACAAAAAAGTACTTTTTACTTTCAGCAAAGGAGCCAAAAGTTGAAGTAAATTTTTCACAAGGCCTGAAGGTGACTATGAAAATGCTTCATAAACACCTTAAATGAAATATAAGTACCTCAGATCAGAAGAGCTATCCAAAAACTCCCCCTCATTCCACTTCTAACCTGCTTAAAATCCCTAGCTGCTTATGTTTCCTGGCAAGAATTTTTTCAAATGTCTGCCGTTGTATTTCTGTACATGACCAGGAATGCTGCACTTGGATTGGCACCCCATCTCTGTCTCTCACATGTGGTTGCTTTTGATACAGAAGCTTGGAAGTTCTGTGCCTCTGTTCACTAAACACCCTCTTGAGACTCTGTGTCTAAAATTGCACTGTGTCCAACTCAGAGACAGAGGCCATATAATATCAGCCTGATTAGGTAGGTACCTACCTAGAAAATGGAAAATTTCTCTACTGTAACTTAGAACAAAGTACTATGAACTAATAACCTTCACATTCAAGGATAATGCCTGTAAGTACCAGGTTGAGAACTTTCCCAAGTGCTGAAGAGCAAGTATCATCCTTTCCTACTTCTGAAGGAGAGAGACCTGTGTACACCATAGGATGCAAAATGCATGAAGAGAAAATGGTGAAGGAAATCTCTCTCCTTAGTTAATGGTGAGGCTAAAGCTTGAATTGTTTGTCTTGGATATTTAAGTGTCTCAAAGCCCTTAAAATCCCCAAGAGCATTTCACTGGATTTCAAACTTTGTCTAACCCTTCAGATGCCTATTGTTTAACCTGTAGCTTTTGAAAGAACCTGATTTTAGATACATAACCAGATTCAGAAGTGCCTTTTCTGGAGAAATAGGTACTGATCTTTACTTATAGCTCTTCTGCACTCCAGATTTATGCTGACAACCATCTAAATCCTAAAGACACCAAATGTTTAGATTTACTAAGGTCTATAGTTAATATGGAAAACATAATATTGATATAATGGCAGTCCCCATGATTAGCTAGGAAGTGGAGGACCTAGTGTTAAGCGCCCTATGCCTTAGCTGCTGTAGATTTGAATTTGCATGTCTTATGGCTGAGGAAACCGTATGCTCCACTGGGCAAATGAAGATTATTTTCTTTTGAGATGGGAGTTCAAGAGTCTCATGGGGACAGAAAAACAACAAGCAAAAGTGAATTGGAAAGGAACAGAGACATTTCTTTTTCTCCTAGACTTCATACTCTGAAGCTTCCCTTGGTTGCTCTTCAATCTCAATAACTCTTGATTTCCTGATATATAGTGACTTCATTTACATGACTGAAGCAGTTCCGCATTCTCTTCTTTCATCCTGTTCTCAGTTAAGCTAAGACTGTTGAGGAGACATAGAAGGGAAAGTCAAGTTTTCAGCTAGAAAGAGGAGTGTCTGGGATTTGGTCCTACCTTTCTTAACTCTCTGTCTGTAACTGTCTGATGTTCATAATTAAATACAGTCCAAAGAGTAACATTGAAGAACTTTCACCACTTAATCAAATGCCATGACACCTAATGTATGCAGTCATGTTCAGACAGACCTACCATTGTTCTGCTCAGACTCTGTGCTGGTCAGAACTAGAAACTGCTTAGCCGCACTGGACTGGTACTGTGCCAAAGCTAACAAGCCATGGGCTTACTAGGTCAGGCATAGTGCCACAGCAAATCCTCTATATGGCTTATGGGTCAGAATAGCTTCATGTAGCCAGCCTCAGAGCTAACATAGAGAAACTTGAGTCTGCTTCTTCGTGTGCATGGACATATGCTCATGATCATAGTTACTCGCTGGACCCTTTCTTTTCGTCTGCACCCAAGAAATTTCTGCTTCTGGACACACAATGGCCCAACTTCAAAAGCAGAGATGGTGGATACTTCTTTCCAAGATACTATCGGGGCATGTTATGCTACAATATCCTGCAGCTGTTAAGGGCCTGGACTTTACTCAGTTCTCCCACTCCCTGGTGAGGCCCCATTGCCCCCTCCCTCTTATGTAGGGGGCTGGCATCTTTATCCAGGAAACATAGCTGCCTGAGTCAGCATTGTGAATCTACTTAGGAAACCAGGTGCATTATAGATTTATGTTGCATCTTTGAGCTTGACTATATTGCATTCTTCTTCTGGATGTTGACTTCATGGTGCTGTTTCAAAACAATTTATAAGCCAAATCACTTCTGATTTTAGACTGGAGTCCCACACTCCTTCCCATTTTATTCTTTCTCTGAGCATTGACAACTGCTCCACAGCTGAAGCGAGACAGCTGATGGAAATAAAACAAGAGACAGTTTTTCACAAAGTTAATTTTACATGATGCTAGCACCCTAAAATGGTTTGCCAGTTTCAGCTATGCTCCAACAACAGGGAAGACTGGGAAAGAGAGTACAAGTGATTATGTTCAAGGCACAAGGTGGTATCACAACAGCAGCTTAGATTGGCTTTAACAGTTTTGGAACACTAAAAAAGATGCACTCCCATACTTAATTTCAGACACCTAAATTAAATGGCTAAACTATTAAATCAGTCTGTTCAGTCTATGACATGAACAATGCAGAGAAACTGACACTTCCACACAGCTGTTCAGAACAGCAGCCAGATACGTAGGCCTTGAATTGTCTTTTGGAAAAATCCATTTCCTCATGAAGTCTAGGAAATCAAGAATCCCCATGTAACTTCTTAGGCAGGGAGCTTAGAATTGGAGACAGTGAGCATTTGCATGGTCACACTGAATGTCAACCATCAGTGACTAAAAGTGGGTTATAATTAAGGCCTCTGCCCATGGAGGAGACGTGAATGACAAATGACTAAGAAGTAAGAGAAAATGAGAAAGGGGATATTTAAACTAATTTGTCATTCCAGTAGGCCAGAATCCCCATGCTGTTCATCCATCTTTCTTATTTTCTTTCAAAAAGATTGGTCTTGAAGGAAAAAAAAAAGTCTGAAAACAAAATACTTCCCCTAGTGAGAAGGAAATCTGAATAGTGATTCACACTACTGAGCATACCTATCAACTGGTTGAAGTATGTAATGATGACTGTCTGTGAAGCCATCAAAGAGCATTTATGCACCTGCATTTTGAATTTGACGCTGATGGGCAATGCAAGTGGGAATATGTATGTATGAAATTGCTGCATGGCCAATCTTCACTATTTTCTTGATTGACTGATTGGCTGACTCACTACTGAGATTCGTCTCTTACCACTTAAAAGATTCTCTGCAGTATGATTGTCAGTGAAAGGGGGATTATTTTTTAGCAAAAGCAGTCATTTGCAGCAATCATGGAAAGAAAAGCAGCCATAGTAAACAGAGCTAGAAGATATGACCTTAAATATCTTGATAGTACTCACAAAGTCCTGGAACAGAATATCTGCAGCACGGCGCACAGGGCAGGGCCAGGTCTTCCAGGTTTTTAATGACAGCTGAAAGGAAACCTTTCTGTCTTTATTTTATGGGATTTTGTGTTCACCCCAGGTTTAGGGATGAAAAAAATACATACTGCTTACAAGGGTCTTTCCATGGGTGAATAATTGCAAATAGGTTATCTAGCCACAAATAAAATGTTTCGGCTACAGCTTTTCTTTAATATGAGAAGTTTGCATAACCCTGTAACCACTATAACTGCTATGGTTACCTCTGTAGAACAGTAAATAATACAAGGCAGGGTGTCATCTCTGGCTCGGCACAGTTTGCATCCCAACAGTTAAACTCTGCTGCTGTCAAAACCAGGCTTCATTCAAAGTGCCCATCAGGAGTGGTTTCTAGCCCATACTAACCTCCAAACTATACTTGAGTACTGCCTGTGACAGTAATCATTGGCGTGAGTGAAAACTATGCCAGGGACCATGCTAACAATTTAAAAGTTGTATGGCAAATACCTGTTCTTGTGCCTTTACCCTTTTTTATTAACTAGTGTAGTCATAGCCTATAAGATAAGGAACATTCTTGAGAGAATAAACTAAAATATGCCCAAATCAACACATTCACATATTCCATCTACTTTTTGGCTATAGCTCAGTGATAGTTTCCCATTTTGTTTAGTCAAGGGAGGATATCTGCTAGCAAACAGAGGTGAAGCACGCTCAGCCTTGTCTGTATCCTGTAAATCATAACAGTTTGGATTTACACTGAGACATTTATCAGCTTAACTTCCATCCCACTGCACTTTGAGAGTATGAGAGAATCAGCCTAAATTTGGGGTTGAAGCTGGGTTCATACCTGCATTTAATGATGTTAGAGATAATGTCCCAATTATTCAGCTTGAGAAAACTAGAGGCCTGTATGGGCACTGATTTCTCTTCTTCTTTCACTAGCTGTGTTCGGAAGGAAAAGGAAAAATGTCTTCTTTAGCTTTTGGCAGGTTTGATAGTAACAGATGACAGGTGTCCTGTGGGAACTTTTAATGTATTAAGACCAGTCAGGATTTGAGTCTGTTCTCCTTAGGGATAATATTGCTATGTGAACCAACAGCTTCCATTATCTGCAGGATCTGCACATGTCTGTCACTAGGGAATTTTCTGAGCAAAACTTCTGTAAATGCTTATGGAATCTGTTCTGAATTGCAGAATGCCAAACACAAATACATCTCAGTCTTTGAAAAGAGAGTGCAGGTTTGGATGCCATTGAGATCCCTCCAGATAGAAGACATTCTCCCTTAGCCAGTAGTAAATAGCCTTTTCAACAGGGTAACACAAGCAACTTAACAAACCAAACAGTCGAAACTTATATGGTTATGCTCCTACAGGCAACACACTGTTAAAATTTGTATGGTTATACTCCCAGAAGCCACACAATGTGACTACACTGGCTCCTTGCTAGCATCAGTTGAAAAATTTCTGGTTCTTGTAGGCAACTGCTACACTTGCTTCCCCCCATTTTTTGCCTTCCACTCTTGTCTTTTCGAGCTGTTTTGTTTCTTTCAGGTCTCCTTTAGTCTTCTAGATTTAATCGTTTTAAACTTGGTTTAATCCATTTGACAATGGATTTTTCTGTTTGCCTTGCCTTTTCTTATATGTATGCAGATATTTTAACAGGTTTGTTTCCTTTCTCCTTGTTCTTTTCTTTGGTTTTCTGTTAGATGCTTTCTGTTTCTTTTCTGTTTGCTACTTTGTCTTCCCTTCTTCCCCAGATGAACCCATAGATAAATAGAACATAAACAGGACTCTTGCCCATATTCCTCTTCTAGTGTGAGATATTTATCTGGACTGGGAAAGTCTATCTAAGGACTCTTGAAATCTGTCATCTATAAAGGGATAAAGCAGGTTTTGTTATTGTGGTGTTTTAGCCTTAACCATTTCTAGTAGCAAGTGCAGCTTTTCACACAAGAGGAGTTGATGATATTCTGTCTCAAACTCTCCCTTTATTTCCCTGCAATATGCATAAAGACTTCTCTATTTTAGCAAGGGTATGGCAGATTAGGACCCATACAAAATTTTCACGGACATGTTTTTTTAGAAGGTGGCAAGTGGGATTTTGGTGTCAGATTAATTAATTTAGTTAAGTCATTGCATTGTGTTTTGTTTATACACATGAAGTATGTAGTTTTTGAAGTCTATATGGTGTGGATATTTAACCACTAATGCAAAAGACAAAACTTTGGCAGTATTTCTTTTCAGGAAACATTTAATCTTTTTTATGCTCCCTTGGGAAGAAGAAAGTAATGAGATGATGAGCTGAATACATATATGATTTACAAAGACTTGTGGCAGAATATCAAATCCAAGAGCGTAGTTGAAAACTGCAGGAAGGGTTTCATTCAGCCAACATGTTTCTTTGTGTAGGTGATTCAGAACTGTTTTGCACTGTGACTTAAAGTTCTCTCTAAGATTTGAGTATAATAAGATGCCTCTATGCAGCTGGAGACTAAGTGTAAAACCTCTGGGTCTCAGAATTAGGAGCTGCTGTTGCTACTGTTTCGGCAAAACCACAGTACAACATGTATATAACCCTCCAGATCTCCTAGTTCTGCATGTGGCAAACTACTGGTAAACATAAGTTTGTTTTCAAAAATCAGTAAGTATGCACTGAGTAAGCTTTCATCAGGGCTCATGCTATGATTTAAAATATGGACAGAATGAGTTTGTACCAACACAAAGTTCAGGCAAGATAAACTCATGTCGCCTCTGAATGTGTGTAGAGCAGGCTTGCATCTGCCAGACCTATGTTCAGGGCTCAGAGTGTTAAAAGTGTATAGAGAGTCCCTAAGAATATATGGGGATTGCAAAAGGAAAAATACAGGAATGAAACATGCCTGCATGACAAACTGGAGGAAAGGACACCCAGCTGCATTATTTGTTTTTCAAGGAAAGTGGAGATAGATGATATTGTTCATTCTTTATCATAAATCCTACTTGTATATTCAGAGAAGCTTTTTGAGTTATCTTTCAGATTATAGCTAATTTCTCACACTGAACTGAGAAAGCTCAAAAAGAATGATCCTGTCCCACTGATATTTTACTGTACTTATTTATTGAATCAAAATTTGGATCTGAATTAATGAAGTTTAGGTCACTAGCATGATAGTCCCAAAAGCACCTAAGGGAGGCTCCTTAGAACTAGGGAAACTGTGGAATAGTTTGAGTCAAGTGATGGCAATGGCAAATTAATTCCTAAGTGTGCTGAGATGGGACTGGACTGACAAGAAGGAAATATTAAAAATACTTTGAAAATATTTTATAGATAAAAAACACATCAAGAGAACCATGACAATGATAAGGCAACAAAAATAATAGCAAAAATACACTCAGATCAAGGGAACGCCTTGAAGTTAGGACTTAACTAAAAAAAGGAAAACTATGAATTTCAAAAAAAACAGCAGAATGTTTTTCTATTAATGGACTCAGGGAATCATGAAATTTAGAAACAAGTGACCCAATTTCAGTTTCAAGACTAGTATTTCCCATGTGATTTGCTCAGCTTTTACCTAAAAACACATGTGTAAATAAGGAATGAGTAGAGGACGTCAAATCTTGCAATCCTGCTGGTTTAGGACACCTAGAGCTATACTGCCATTGATTTCAATGAAAGTTTTCCTTGGTTAGAGAGGCAGAGGATGGGATGAAACAATAACAAAAAGCAAAGGTTTGATCTATTCTGCTTTGGCATTCTGTGAACTAAAGAGACAGACCCCTGCTCTAGGCTCCCTCTGCTTTCTTTCATTTCTATGCTCATAATTTTACCATCCTGACAAGTTCTATACAAACAGCCTGTTTTAACCCACTTTGTGACAAAGGGCTCTTATCCCTGTTGTCCTAAAATCCATGTCTATTTTTCAGTCAGGCTTTCTTTGATGCAGGAAATTAGTCATATTCAGATCTGCACTGAATGTTCAAAGACCTAGGACTGACCCCTGCAGCTCTTCTCATACAATATTGGGCTCAGGCAAGGTAGCAGCACTGGGGCATCTCAGAGGCCTGGTCTCTTCAGATGGCTCAAGCTGCCAGTGGGTGACCTTTACCAGGGCTAGGTTCCAAGCTGTGACAAGCCATAGCCTCTCACTTCAGGATTCCCACTCTCAATGGCACAACTGTGTTTGGGTTGTCTGCAAAGGGTTAGCAAGTGATATCTGTAAGCTAGTCTCAAGCTTTAAGTGCCTCAGAGAACCTGTGGGGGTTTTACAGACCCATTATTTTGTTTATTCATTTATGTTGCATTTTTATGCCTAGACACAGTAGGGCACAGCAGAGGTGATCAGGAGAATTGGATGCACCCTCCCCATTCTGCTCTTCTCCAGGGGTCACTACAGTCCTTCACTGCAACTTCAAGGAGCCAGGAACACCTGCAGGTTCCGATGCCAACTTCTTTGAAGATGCTGAACTGCTTTAGTTCAAAATTCCCTGTAACAAAAGAGACACAAGGATTCTCTTCCCAATCCTAAAGTTTCTCCTGCCATGACAAACCACTTCAGCCAGGGCCTCTCTGAGGATCTACCTGCAGACCCTAGATCTATCACATGCTGTGTCTCCCCTGGGGAACTTCTTACCCTGGTCCTTGTGCAGACTGATCAGGTCCTGAACACTGAGTGAAAGGCTCAGGCCATCAGCTCCTGCCTCATATCCATCCATTTGCACAGCACTGCACTCACTTGCCCACTTCAGAAGCTCAGTCTCCAGATGCAGACATCTGGCCTGATCTCTGGGGTCCTGACCAGTAGCTTAACACTGGGAGAGCTATGTGGAAAGAAAAGCAGGCACTCTTGAAAAGATAGCTGTTAAAAAAAAAAAAGCCACTTTGCTCTACAAGCAAGTTGTGAGACCTGTTTCTCCCTCACGTCGTTCAATGCACACATCTCACATCAGTATGTTAGAACTCCCAGGCTGAGGCAGAATAGTTGCAAAGTGTGTCAGTATGGTTCCTCAGCAATGTGCACTGACCATGGCAAGAAATAAGATCCTTTCACAGGTTTTTAATCAGAGCTATTGCCTCAAAACTAACAAAATTTCTTGTCTTACGATTCTCCAATCATATCTAACTTCTTTCTTAAAAAATATGAACACAACACTGGCCACCTTCCAGCCCTTTCAGTTGCTTTACTTATTGTTTTCTTTAGTTGCTTTTTTTTTAACTGCTTCAGTGCTCTGAATGGATGAATGCCATTGGGCCCTAGTGATTTACTACTATTTTACTTCCTGTGCTCAACTAACAACTCTTGCCTAGATACTTCTATCTTTGCTCATGTTTCACCTTGATTGCCCACAAAAAATAACTTCTGAACAGGAATTTGCTTACCCTTAACAGACTGATATAAAGAATTCATTTAGTTTCCTTACTATTTATCTTCTTTAATTTCCCTTTTAGCTACTTGGTGATAAAACGGATCCTCACACTTATATCTGACTTCAGTCAGAAATATTTACTGAGTATTGGGATATCTTAATATCTTTAGCTGTTTCTTTTTCACAATTCCTCTTTACCTCCACCTCCATCACTAGGTGAGAATTGTGCTATCATGCCACTTAACATGTTCATTGTCAAAAAGGGATTTCTGAAAACAAAAATTAAATCTTCATTACACTGAAATCAATAAAAATTATTTCATCTCAAATGAAAAATATGGGTTTTGGGCAGAAAAAGCTTAACTTTCCAAATTTAGCTACTATTTATGTGTGGAGAGGGAAAGGAAAGAAAAACTGACAGCTAGATGGTCCAAGAATCAAAAAGCTGTGACTTTTAGAAATGAAACAAAGGCATAAGTTTCCTGACATCTGTAGGTGTTGCATACACAATACCTAGAAATATTGACCCAGCAATATTTGTAGTTACTTTATTTTAAGAACTATACCCTTCTTAAACATAAGGTAGGTGATATCTATCCAGTAAGTACCAGGCATAAAAAAATAGTACTCAGGATTAAATACCACTAGTTTTAAGCACAAATCTGTTTTTACATGTCAATTTTAGCAGTGCTGTGGTCTGGATGTTGAGATTTTATAGAAAGACAGCTGCTGCAAAAAATCACGTGGCATACAGCATGTACCAGACACAAATATTCTTGAGGGTAAACCTGTCTGACTCTTTTCCTTTCCCATCTTCCTCCTTCCCTTGTTTTTGTCCAGGAAAACAGGGTCTGGTTTCAATCCAGTTCATCAGATGTGAACTTTGATTTTTTGATAAGTCCAAGCTTTACTTGTCATGGTAAAAGTCACCCCACTTGGCTCTGAGAGTTTTTATTAATGTTAGTTGGCAAAGAGCATTTCACTTTATAATCTGCTTTCTCTCTGAAGAACTAGTTCATTAAAACATGGAGAGTTTTTATTAATAAATGGAAACACTGGATTATGTTTGCCTGTTTATATAAAACAGTAAATTAAAATTTCAGTAGGCACAAATCAAAATCAAACTGGATCCTTCTTGTCTGAAAAATATTTGTAGGATTTTACAGTTTCCTGATCACTTGGTGTGCCTGTTCAATGCAATTGCTGCTGCTGCAGGAGAATTTCAGGAATTATTTTCTCTTGAGATAGCTTATAAGGAGAAATTCAGAAATTATTTTATCTTGGACTCTTTGTAAGGCAATTAAATGTGAAGGAGGTTAATAGTAAAAAAAAAACCTTTTAGACACGATTATGAAAATAGCTACTTAGCTGAATTTTATTTTTGCATAATTGTCTGCATGCAAAGGGAATATCAGTAGCTTTGTGTGGTGCTGTAAGAGGAAACCATTGGATAATAATGAATAAAGAAGATAGGTTCAGTCATAAGCACAAGACTCTTGATGCTTTTGTATAGTTTCTAATGTTCTTTTTATCATTGAAAATATAGATGGTATTTTTCAACCACATAAACTTCTGTACCTATAAATTACAAATTACTTTTTCAGTGTTATTTGACATTTTTGCAGAAGTGAAACTTTTAAAACTTAGAACTGTTACCTACTCCTTCAATCAAGCTGATTTTAATATTTGGAGTCTATATTGTAAAAATATTTTTTCAATTGTAAAAATTAATCCTGAATAACAGTAGTCTAATGTATGCTCTTGATTATGTGGGACATTATTATCTTCTTTCAGTCATTTTACAAGGTAGTTGGCTAACTGAAAGAATTTGTGTAATCAAACTACCAACAACTAGCAAAATTAGTAAGTAGCAGATAAAAGTAGGCAAGCATGTACTGTGAAGAACAGCCTTTAAGGTCATGTGATTTCAGGGCAGAAAACATCCAGTCCTGTCAGGTAATATTCTCTCATATGACCTGTCTATGGACAGGGCTTGGAGGCCCTCCCACACAGTGGTTACTTCTTCCAGACCTGTTCTCTGTTTTTTCAAAATGTGATATTCATTCTTTCCCCCGCTGTGCTCTCAACAGCTGCCTTTCTAGTGAGACTTTGAGATGCCTACAGTTCAGCATTCAGAGCTGTGTCCAGGTTAGCACGGAAAATGGACTACTAAAGACCAAGTTTGTGTAAGTCAACGATGTATAGACAAAGCCTTTTGCACGAGAAATATCTACAGCTCTGGAAGAGTGACACTGCTGATTTTGTAAAAAGAAAGGACTGACAAATTTATCAGGAAAACTTCCCTGCAAAAACATCCAGGGATCATGCATGATCAGTTCTGCTTCACTACTTTATCAGCTATCTAGCTTCTGCTAAATGCTGCATGAGTCTAAAAATGAATCCTGGCAAGCTGGTGGTACTACTTGTAAGAGCGATTGCAACCAAACCTTGACTCTCAATTTTGCATAAATAACAAATGACCATATTTCTTGAATCTTTGAGGTTTCTTTACTGTCCTGTTGAATAATTAACAATAAAGTCTGAAAGGACAAGACTGACTCTGCAAAGCACATTATCTGAAGCACATTTAGAAAAGGTTTTCTTTACTTTCATCCCAAAAAACAAATGCCTTTTGTTGTTCTGATGTTTTTGTTTCATTTGCCTTTTTCAGCCATTTTTAGATGATCGGTGCACAACATTTTGCTTTGTTTTAAAAAATTGCTAATAAAAATATTGATATTCAGTTGAATAACACCTCCCTGGAAGTGCTGAAGGCCAGGTTGGATGGAGCTTTGAGCAACATGCTCTAGTGGAAGGTATCCCTGACCATGGCAGAGGGGTTGGAACTAGATGATCTTTAAGGTCACTTCCAACCCAAACCATTCTATGATTCTATGAAGTGTATTGATTTTGCTGCTGAGGCAGACAATGTTGGTAATTAGAGCAGTAGGGTTTAAAGCTACAGTTGGCTTCACAGGGTTTTGGGGTTTGGTTTGGTTTGTTTTCCATCTTATAGAAAAATATATTACAGCCTGGAAAACAACATCACAGGCTCTATTCAAGCTATTACAGGTGTATTAAACAGATAAATGTATTATCCTCTATTTAGGGAGTAATAATATATATGCTGGTGACAGTTAATTTGCTTCTGTTGATTTGTGTATCTCTTTTTATCACTGGGAGTCCCTGTAAAGAAGTGATCCTGACATTGAGAAGCTGATCTACCACAGTAAGACAACTTGTTCTTTGAAGGGAGGTTGTGTTGTGTCTGTGCCACCAGGGAATTATGGTTTAAGTAAGCCATATTATAACCAGCAGTTCACAAGCAATCAAAAAATGGAGAAACCAAACACGAGCTGTATTTATGTAGTATGAAACCAGACATTCCAGCATGGCACTATCATTGCAGGGGTTATAGAAGCCATTCAAGTTCATGAAGTCAGAGGTGAGAAACCGTTTAGTCAGTAGTGTAGACATGAGAGGCAGGCTCTCTCCAGAATGTAGGAAAAGAAGGACCACTCCTGTCCAGCCTCATATATACACTGTAAGGAAGCCATGCCCGCCCTCAGCACAAGGATGTTTTAAGTGCCTTGGAAGACTAAATTTAACAAAATCAACACACTTAAATGGTCACACTGAGTAGATATTTTGGTCAATACTGTTCAAATAGTATTATGCTTTATTACCCTTAGCCTGGTCATATAGCTGGTGTTTGGTATATTCCCAAACATTTTCTAAGAGTAGATGAGATTGGTTGGTGACAGGTAGAACTATAGTTTTTGCTTAATTTATGTTGATAAAGAACATACAGCAGTTCTGCTTACCTGAGCACAATCAGGAAAAAAACTAGAGGCTATATCTTAAAAGATCCTTATATAGCTGTCCAGTCAGACTAGTTTTTCAAGAGCTTTGTTTCATTTACAGTTATTTCCCTGGCTTTCTCATCTTCTTCCACTTTTGGTTGTTGCAAGTCAATATTTTGTTTCTGACACATTCAAATCTTACGCTAGTCAGTTCAGTGATATACTGGACACATAGGACACACAGTTTAATTGCGGTCTGTCTTTAGATGTCGTATAAGCTGCAATTTTAGCGGCCTGCAAGCCAATCTAATTACTGGTTGCTCTAGCACCATTTCATCTTGCCATCCCTGGCTATGCTTTCCAGTCTCTTCCTTGTGCTGGCTCCAGTGCTTGCCAGGCCCTGAGTTCAGCACAATAAGTCAGCACAAAACAAACCCTACAGTGCAGACAAGTGTTTTCTGCCGATTCGGCATTCTGCATCAGCTCAACTGGAGTTGGCCCAAGAAGGGCTGATGGAAGGAAGGGCAGACCCTGGCAGGCAGCACTGAGAATACTTTAGGCTGCCACTGGGCAAACTATTTCATGTCTCCCACAGCTGTTTCTCTACAGTATCTGCACCTATCTCATAAAATAGTTTTTTTCCATTTAACATAAATAACAAGTGACTAGTGCGTCAGTCAGCTTTTGCAGCACCTATCTGAAGCCCCACCTGAAGACTGTCATTAATACTAGCATTGTGGCACATTTCTGCTACTTTAACAGCACTGTCAACAACTGGAAATATAATGCATTACTTTTGCTAGAAGTTGTATTTATCCATTACTTTTGTTAAAAGTTATATTTATCTGCTTAAGACTATCCAAAAAGATTATCAAGATAAGAAGAGCTCCAAACACAGTGTAATAGCAGAACCTATATGATGACCTAAACCAAGATGAATGGGTACTATGAAGACAAGAGCAACTAGTTTGTAGTGTTACAAACTTTCATAAAAATGGATATGGGCTATCTTACATTGCTAACAAAGCCTTCAGTTCTTCACTTAGCAGTATCATCTTCTGAAGAAGGATTTCTTTGTCAAGTGACTGGTGAAATGCATTTGCCACTCACTGGAGGAGGGGGGTGACCCCTAAATGTGGGATGGCAAAAGTCACAGATTAATAGTCCTAGGTGATATTATTGCAGGGCAGAGCAGTGCGTAGCTGGGGAGGTCTAGGGTCACTCATTAAGTGTCAAAGAACAGCAGGGAGTGGTCTGCAAACTGTGTTAGGGAGAGGTCTGTTGGGATGAGGTGATATGATATAAAAGGTACTTGATCATTTATGAGTGGATAAGAAACAGCACAGGAAATGGGCTATTTAGTACATCTCCCATCTGTTGTTTTTGGATGATTCTGTATCCTCCCCCTGTCCCTTTGCTGGGGATAAATAGACTGTACTTTTCACATAAAGAAACCTGTTCTGCTCCCACTACTATCTGTTGTGAGGGCAGTTTGAGAATCCTTTAAAGAAAGCAATTAGAGCCCTAGTGCTTTTCCTGTCTCTTTTTTTTCAACTCTCTCTCAAACAGAAATTTATATTTGCTCCTTGTAGATTTCCTTCACTTAAAATAAAAGTCACAAAGAGAGAAAAAAAAAGTTTTGCTCTTGCAGCATAGAAAACATAACAGCTGGGAACTCATAAATTATCTAAATAGCCACCTTTACGTTTACTCTAAAGGAAAGATTAAATGATGCTTTCTTAGTATGTATACTTAAGTCCATCCAGATCCCAAGCCTTTCACTGTTTGGTGTTTTTAACGGATGGCTCAAACTCATCTGACCACAGTGGGGTTTTAAACAACTCAGGTTTTGGAAGAACAAACAACTTCAAATGTTTGGCCCAGCCGTCATGAATTTCTCTGGATTGTGTTTAGTTGTAACAAATTTCTCCCAGAAATTGTGGTATTCTTTCATTATTTCCTGAAATTTAGTAATTTCGGTTGCACTGCTGGTATTCTAAGGCACACAACAATAACCAGGCTGAAGATGTCTGATGAGTCAAGCACTTCTTCAAATTTATTATTTGCCATTTATTTAAAAATAGCATTTTGTTTTAGATATAAAAATGTAAGGGTTTCTTTCAGTGTGTGTTGAACAGTAATTGTGAATTAGAGCATTTTCTGGCTACTCTGTTCTGGAAGAGTCTGTAAAGTACCTCTGTGTTCCTGGTTTTAGTTTCTCTTGTAATTTACTTTGTTTTGACGTTTTCTTTCCTCCTGTGATTTGAATACAATATTATATAGCTTTTCAGTATGGTTTTCATAGCTTCTCATAACAACAAGAGAGACATTTCCTCCATTGTGTTTGCTTCCAAATACATTTGAGTTGTTTCTTTTGTATAATGTTCTTGCAGAAGCAGGTTATTAAGCCTCCATTGGGAGGAATAGAAGATGAGTTTCTAGTTCTTTGTTCATGAATTTAGACATGTGATCTTTCAAGACTGTATTACCTACACTTCAGTAAAGCGTATTATTTAATAGATAGTTGGGGGAAAAAACAGTCCCTTTTCTCTTCCTTTTTTTCCCCCCAATCAGTTATATTGAAATGATAATAAAAATATTTCTGGCTCGTTTTCTTCTCATTTATACCTGGTTTTATCTGTATTACTCCCAGTTTACATCAAAGTAAGTGTGGAATGCATTTAATGGTTGTCGATGAATGTCAGGCTCACATTTTAGTTCTAAGAAAAATTACATAAAGACTTCAGTTTATCACACAGTAATGTGGCTAGAGAATTCCTTCAGCTGCTCAGAGATGGATTATACTATAGGGCAGTGATGCCTTAGCTGTACTCTGAAGGTTCCTTGTTCACCTACTACATTAGAGAGTTCTAGCATACAGTGGGGCACTTTTATTAGTAATACAGTTAAACCAGATTGCCAAAGGATAAGCAGCGGATGAGCCCAAGAAATAGTAATGCCAGAGCATTATAAAGACCTATCATAGAGGCAGCACAATCATAACGTACATGGAGAACCACTGTTAATCACTCTATATTATTTTCTAGGACAACATAAGAAAGCTAGCTAAAACAAAGATAAATGTTCCTCTTTTCCTTAACATCTGAATGTGTAACTAGAATGAGCTGCTATTACTAAGGCATACATTCATTTTAAACTAGTCAGATGCAGTTAAATGAGATTTTAAGGGATACGTTTTATCAACCATTTGATGACATTTATTAAAACAGGTCCATCAGAGACGCTATGTTTTCTGATGCTTTCTGCTGGAAGCAGAAAATAAGAGATGGAAAAGAAATCAGAACACTAAACAGCAGAGAGTCCCTATGATAAGGAAAAAATCCAAAATCAAAAAACCCCATCCTTTCTCCATCCCTAACACATGGTAGGATGACAAAAGCAACAGAGGAAGAGTATTTGTTTTAATGAGGTACTAGCGTGACAAAAACAGATAAGTAAGCAGGATTGCTACACAGCTGAGCTCTGAATTTGGATGTTTCCCTAAAGAGCTTCAGATGCTGCGCTGAGAATAACCCTGAAATAACTCTGAAAACCCAGAAGATGCTTCACGTTTCTAAGAAATCTTGACCATGCCAATGAAGTTAGTAGCAGACAAGCACATATTTTTCAGAACAGTCAGTTCAGCAGCTGTTGTTGAGAAAATGGACATGCTACTGAAACTGAGTGAGTGCCTGGAAATGAGGAAAGGAGATCTAATGCAGGCTTTACAAAATGGAGAAACATCTAATAAGACTATGAGACATGCTGCATCATCTAGCAGGCTTAGAATTAACTCCCCCACTTCCTCCCCCAGCAAATACCATCCCTATGTATAGCCCCTGAGAGCTGTAAAAGAGTAGTGAAAAAGCTACTTTATTGCCCCTGCATCACTACAAATCCTGTAAGACAAGAAGTGGAGATTATTGAAAAAAAAGAGGTGACAAAATATTATCCATTATCTCCCTGACAATGGTTGTATCAGGAGACAAACTAGGGCCATACTCTTTCTTCCTTTTCCCACTACTGAAGGTGAATTGGGTGTCTGTGTCCAGGTGCTGGCTGCAGAGGTCTGTAGGGTGGCCTCTGTGAGGATAGGCCAGAGCTGCCCTGTGTTGGACACAGCTGGTTCCTTATGCTCCAAAAGACCCACTGCTGCACACAGTTGAGCCCATCAGTCAAGTGGGTGGCACCTCTGGGAAAATGTATTTAAAAGAGAGCAAAATCATCACACAGGCAGAAGAGTCAGGAAAAAAATAAGAAACAGCCCTGTAAGCACCAGTGTCAGAGAAGAAGGAGGGGAAGGAGGTGCTCCAGGCACCAGAGCAGCCCCTGCAGTCTGTGGAGAGACCATGGTGGAGCAGATGGATATTTC
This sequence comes from Strix uralensis, assembly GCF_047716275.1. Classification (NCBI taxonomy): domain Eukaryota; kingdom Metazoa; phylum Chordata; class Aves; order Strigiformes; family Strigidae; genus Strix; species Strix uralensis. Next base: position 145,959,555 of record NC_133972.1, on the reverse strand, counting down.
CTGAAAGGAACTACAGTCTGCGGGAATGACCCACTTTGGAGATGTTTGTTAAGGACTGCATACCACGGGAGGGACCCCATGTTGGAGCAGGGGAAAAGTGTGGTGGGGGAAAGGTGTTGTTTTAATTTTTGTCTGTTTCTCACTACCCAAATCCATCTTAATTGGCAACAAATTAAATTAAACTAATCTTCCCCAATTTGAGCCTGTTTTGCTCTAAACAGTAGTTGATAAGTTGGTAAGAAATTGGTCTCCCTGTCTGTACCTCCATCCATGAGCTGTTTCATCCTCTGTTCTCCCCTTGCCCTGTTCCGGAGGTAAAGTGAATGAGCTGTTGGGTGGGTGTCTGGCTGCTGGCCAAGGTGAACCCACAACCTTAAAAGCCCTTTTGAAGCAGCAAACTGCTATTCAAAATGTCAGTTCTATAGTAGCAAGCTTGTAGAGGTATTGTTCAAGGCTTGCTCCTACACCAGCAAAGTCAATGCCTTTCATTGACCTTCACAGGATCATGGAGCCTAGACCCTGCACTGTCATACTGAAAACACTAGAATTTATTCTTAAAGATATATTATGCAAATTCAATGAGAATTGTTTGTAAACTTGCCCCAAATTTGGCCTAAGGGTCTCACATTTAGCAGGCCAATGAGCTGGAAAATACAAGCCAAAAAGAAATGATAGCAAATGGCCAAAAAGAAATGATAATGAATGTTCTTTTTTCTTCCTCCCCCAGGAATTTCAAAAAATTCAGATTTCAAATTGAAAGGTTTTATCAGTGGACCTGTCTTTGTTATTTGTATGCATTTATTTTATATGGAACAGAACAGTTTATTCTGTACTTAATGAAAAGGGTGTATTCCTTTGTCTATTCCAAAGCAAAAAAAAAAAAAAAAAAAAAAAAAAAAAGAGAAACCCCTTCTTCCTTTCACTCTAGCACCTCCTCATTGTATATTTAAAGAGAAATATACAGAAGAATGGCATTTTTGACAGCCTTTCTATGCAGAGCTAAGAATGAAATAGCAGTGAATAGAAGAAGACCTTTCTCTGTACAGAACAGAAATAGTAGACTAGAGAGAGAAACAGATGGAAGAGTAAAATAATGCTTGGATTGCTGTCAGCAAAAGTGTTGTAGTTGGCTCCTTTCCTGTCCCTAAGGAAGTCCTAATGCTGGGATAGGCTCCTGCTGCCCAGCAGATGACATCAGTGTGATATGTTCCTGTGATGAACTGTGACTTCTGACTGTCACGCCGAGTCTCTCAGAGGACAGCTGTACTTTATACAGACACTGAGGAACTTTGGACTTGAAATGCTGCTTCGGTCAAATTCTGTTATAGTTTTTTGAGCACAATGATAACTCTTAATTCAAAAAGATAGTAATAGTTACCTTAATAATTACCTCAAAAATACCACGCAGAAATCATTGTTCTTATTTCTCTTAATGTGAATTGCAACCCGCCTTCTATTTCTGCAGTTTTCAGTGGCTGTAAGCAGTTCAGTTTTTCTCAGAATTTCTCTCTCTCTCTGAGATGACTGTGATTAATTGCATTCAAATCTTTTCTAAACTCTATTACATTGACAGTTAACAGAAAAGATATGTTTTCTTCCAAAAAGTTTCAGATGTCATATATTTATCGTAACCTGGCCCAATGAATCTCAACATTAAGAATGAATCATATATTACAAGGAAAATTACCAGATTACAAAGATAAAATGTTGAGTTTTGGTGGATGAGCTGGGGAGATAAAATGTCCTACACATGTGTTTTAAATTACTCGTTGTGGCTGAGAGCAAACATAACAATTCTGTGCCTGAATAGCATGTTTCTGTGACACAATTGATCTCTACATAGTTTGCATTTTTAAAATACTGGTTCCTGAAATGATTCAAGAATCTTAGTTTCCCAATTCTGAATCTTGTTTAGCTTACATACTGAAAAATTAGAATGAAAATAAAGCCTATTTCTGTTTATATTTTAAATTATATGAGTTTCAAACCATTGGCATAGTTTCAATTTACAGGTTTTGAACACTCCAGGTTAATGATATCATAAATCATGTGTTTTAGGAAAGTTCAAAAATTGTTCTTTTTTAGTTGGTTGTTTGGGTTTTTTTTCCCAAATCCAGTCAACATTGCAGTTGGTAAAAGAAATTGAAAAATACCTTTTGCTATGCAAAACCTGCAAGCTTTAGGTTGGGTTTGTGTGTGTGTGTTGTGTTTTTTGGTAGTGGAGGAGTGAGCTTGTGTGCTTTATATGCCACAGTAATGCCATTGGTCCAGTATTCATACAAAAATTATTGATGTAATAAATGAATACACTTCCTGGGTGAGACTTGGGAATAGGTGATCAACTTCAAGAGGTTTTTTCCCCTCATAAGAAATAAGGTTTATACAAATAAAGATGAAGAGGTAAATGGAAAGAGGAGAAAAAAACTGAAATCAAGAAGTCATACGAGAAAACTATGCAGTAAATAAAAAGAGAAACAAACTTCACATAAAATAAAAAGCTCCCTCTTCTAAATGCCATCAGGAAAAAGAACACTTTATTTGGTTGGTGTTTCTTGCTATTATTAAAAAGCTGAAGAGATGGGTATTTTTACAAGAATATGATAAAGTTCTTGCAGAGGGAGGAAATCCTGGGAAGTCTTCCAGACCACCTCCATAATAAAAACTATTTGTTTAGCTTGATCTTAATTACACCATTAATGTTTGTAACTTCCCCTAAGCAGCCTCTTCCAGAGCTTCACCACACTTGCTGTGAAGCTTTGTGCAATATCTAAACTGAATCTTCTTTGATATAGATCTCTCCTCATCGTATTCTCTCGTCATGTACTATAGACACAGAGAATAGATTTCCTTTTCTTTGCAGCAGCCTTTTTTGCATTCTTGAGAACACGAATCATGCTCCTCCCCACTGTATCTCCAGGCTAAACCTTTACATTTTTCAAAAAGTTTTCCTCATGTTTTCCAGATATAGAACATTCTTGCTGCTTTCTGATTGATATATCTCTTATTTGCAATGTTGTGTCCCAGACTGAAGAAGTAGTCTATCTGAGGACTTAAAAATGCTGAGCAGAGAGAAAAGTATTATTTCATCTGTTTGACAGCATGAACTCTTCCTTATGTTTCCCAGGGGCACATAATGTGTATTATGTAACACTGTGTATTTTATTGTATTTGCATTTTCCACATTAAGCCATTGTTGGCTCAAATTCAGGCTGTGATAAAATATAAAAGCTCAGACTGTGATCACCACTTATCCCCTTTTTTGTTCCTGATATTGTATTGTCCTGATTATTCCTGCCTAAATGCTGTTACTTTTATTGAATTCTTTTTTCCAGATAATACTTCTGCCTGTCAAAATAATTTTGAACTCATTTCTATCCTCCAGTATACTTCCAGTTCTTCCTGTTATCTGCAAATTCAATAAGAATATACTCTGTTCCATCAACCAGATTACTAACAGAAATTTTAACAGCACTAGACCTTGGCTAGATCCCTGCAGAATCCCAGTCAATACATTTCTCCATTTTGTCAGTGAACCATTACTAGCTACTCTGAGAATAGCTTTTCTGCCGGCAATAGTAGTTTAATGTGCACTGTGTTTATTTCATTTCATAAGCGTCATATTTGAACCTTTTCTTAAATCAAACTGCATGGCATCTACTGTGTTTCTTCAGTTCATGATGTCTATTACCTGTCAGAGAAGGATATTTAACTGTTTTGAAACAATTTATTTCTGACACATCCGTATTGTTTGATTGCTTGGATGCATGTGGGTAGCACCTGTTAACCTGATCAGACTTAAATTTTGCCCTGAGGACAAGATGTTAATGAAATACTCATCTATGTTGGAAACAGAATTCAAGACAAAAGCTTCACTAGTAATATTTCAAATTATTTTTTTTCCTTCCTAAATGTCCTATTGAACTTTTACTTCTATCTCAAGTAGTGCAAATGGAATTAATTTCCACTGCAAATGGAATTAATTCAAACATATCCTTCTTGTCCTAGTCTTTTTGGAAAACACAAAACTTTTCCTTAGTAAATTGACAAAAGAAAGAAATGCAAAAACTGGGTGTCCTGTAATGAATTAAGAAGTCTGGACTTATGTATTTACATTAATGCAGGTCAAATGGAAAGATAATATACAGAATATGCATTTTCATGCAACATTAATATTGGAGGTGTCAGTCCACCTGAGCTGCTTTTTGTAGATATGATTCACAGTTACTGTGATGATATTGTGTACTTTCAGCTTAGCTGGTTCCATGTTCTTCTACTGTGTGTATTATTGTAATCTTAATGAAAAAAAAAAAAAAAAGCTGAGATTTTCAAGTTGAGATCATTGCTAGTGCAAATATTCATAGCCGTGTTAAAAATAATGGAGGATTGAGAACTACAGATGTTAATTCAAATGAGATTATGTTACACCAGATCTTCTTTTTACTTGAGAAGAAACAGCCAAATAAAACAGATTACACATTCTGAATGAAGAGGATGTGTTCTGACACAGATGAGATGGACACCATGTTTGTACTCTGCAGGGATAAACAAGAAACTAAAATGACCTTATCTATTATACTTCAGGAAAACCAGCATTATTTCCTGAGCACATTAAAGGGTTTTGTTTCGGAATGCTTCTTGGAGACTTAAGAGCCCGCATTTTGCAGTAGAGTTTTGCAAAACATACATCTATTAAGAAAGACAGAAATCTCAACCAAATGAGAGATTTATCATAAACACAAATTATCAAGCCATGTTCAGGTGAGACTGTCTACAGTTTGATAGTCAAATCTTTTATTATTCTCTCTCTACAGGTTCTGAAAATCAACATGTACTTAAAAATACAGCATGCAAGCTAACAAAAGCTTATTTCAAATTGCCATAGCAGAAGCTATCTATAGCATGAGAGTGTTCAGTTAAAATAATCATGGTTTTTTGGGCTGAGGGTTTTATTTTGTTTAAGTTTTTAAAAATAAAATTGGCCTAACCTAATGATAACAGTCTCATTGATGTATATTTCGAAGGGCAACTTCATTACCTCTTAATTAACTGTGGAAAAAAAGGGAAACAGTAAGTGAAAGGTTCAGAATATTCAAGGATAGTGGAAGATCAAGAAGAGTAATAGGACTGGTTACTTTGGATTTAGGATAATTTAATTAATATGGAGAAAAAAAACAAAACATTATCTTCTATTAATATAAAGTCCATTCTTTTATGTATCTCTCTGCTTTTCACTTGACTATTTATTTAATAGTCACATTGAAAGAAGGATCTGTCCTCTTGTATGGTTCTAATGTTCTGTATACTCCATCCATCTGAGGGTTTTATATAATTTCCATCACCACTACCACCAAGAGCTGATCTCAGGTAATTTAGATCTGCAGTCATACATAAAAATAATATTGCAACAAAAAATCCCTAAAACACATAAAGATGACCATGAGTCATCACTGTGCAATTATTTCTTCAATTACACAGTCTTCATTGCCATTTTATTTTGGCCCTAGCACCATTTAAGAAGATAGGGGCTCCACTGAAATCCTCTACTGAGGAATTGCTTACATGAAGAAAGGAAGGAAAGAAGGAGGAAACTTGATGAAATGGAGAGGGAAAAATGTGATAGCTGAATTGAAGACAAGATTTGTGACAATGTTAATTTACAAGATATTAGCTCTATGAGTAGGACCTTGCATAAAATACCCCAAGAAAAATCCATGGAAGAAGCACAGAATGGATAGGGATAGGAAAAGAGAAGGCATATTACAGCAGTAAATCAAGAGTATCATAAAAAGAATCAATCTGATTATGGTATAGGGGATTACCTGTATGTCTATCAGGAAACAGTCTTGCTGCCTCTATGCAAATCAGAGAAGTCAGAGTTGTGTAGGTAGGAAATAAATGAATGGCTGCGGGTCACTGACTGCACATTTTTCTGTCCCTTGAATGGCTGCAACCATTCCTGTGCTTCCGTAATGCATGAGGAGCAAGTGACTCTCTGTGCTGCACTGGAGTTGTCTCGGTCATCTGAACCTAGTTGCCACAAGAAACATCTCTCTGCTACCATTCCCCAGTTTGTGTTTGTTGATAAATATCTCCTCTAGCATTCAAATACCCTAACAGAAGAGGGCCCAGAGGGTATAAAGAAGATCTGGGGCATTATACCAGCAGTTTGAGAAGAAAAAAGGATATAATTTCAGAAGAAAATCATGGTGACTTTTTCAGCATTACAAAATGACCTTTTGATGAAGCTCTTCCTAGAATTAGTTTATTTAGAGGGCTCATCTAGTAAATGCCAAGTAAACATTCTAAAAAGGCATATTCAGAACAAAATGATGTTATATTTAGACTGAACTTTATATAAGCAGTTTAGCCATTAATGAAACAAGGAAAAAGAGGCCTAGCACCGTAACTAATTCCATGTACGATGTATTTAAAACTGACTAAATTCAGCTCATTTTTACGGAGGCTCTCAAATAAACAACCAACCACCAAAAATATAAAAATTTAATTATTAACACAGTTAACTAGCTCTCCATAAATTACATGTTCACAACGCAGAACAAAGCCCCGCTCCCTAGGGTTTAATGGCAACCCAAACCACAGAACAAAGCCCCACTCCCTAGGGTTTAATGGCAACCCAAAACACTTATCACTCACCTGATAAGTGAGGGCTCTCAACCTTGAGGTTGGCCTGACCCAAGGCACCTCAAAGAGTTTCCTTGGGCAGTGTCCTGACCCAAGGGGAGAGTCCTCGACCGCAGCATGTTGCCCCAGGGGACAAACTCCAAATGGCTCCCCAGGGGACTCCATTTATAGCCAGGCCGAATCTGACCTGTAGTCAATAGCGGCTCCCATTGGCCAAAGGCCCCAACTACCGCGAAGCCCTGAGAACAAAGGCAGCCAGGAGCTGCCACACCTCAGCAGCCAAGAAGCTCTGCTTTCATTGGGCGGATGCACCTGCCACACTCATTTAAAAGACTTATTTCAAATTCATAGATGACATCAGAAGCACTTTAATAAGATGGAGAGATATTTTTATTCTGTGCTTGGGGTGTAGAAAAGAGACTAAAGCTTTCTCTAACCTTTTGCAGAAAGTCTGTCACACACCAAAAGACAGTGACTCAGCACAATCAACTCCATCTGCATGAGAAACTCTCCAACTCCAGGCATTCTCTTGCCATACAAACCGGAAAAATAAATGGCACTCTTACCAGAGAAAGCAGATTTTTATCCAGAAAGCAAGGATGCTCCCATGATCAGGAAGGTATAAAACATGGGAAATGGATGAGTATTTGCAACTGATATCCACTAGCAAAATACCTTATTCATTCAAGACCCAGAAATCCAAATGAACATGCAAGACTTCCACTGTGGTTGTCTAGGGCAAAGGATCTGAACTAACTGCAGAATATGGGTTTCCTATCTTGATATAGAAATGGTTGTGTTTTTCATTCAAGTAGTCCAAGCAATTTCAGATTTTATGGGTTCCTTTTCCTCATTTTTTAATTCCTTTCTTTTTTTCACTGTCTCCTACAGTTCATTTTTCCTGCCTCTTTTCCTTTCTCATTTCCTTTCTATTTTCCTTTTGTGCTTGCTTTCTGTGTTGGTCATGTACATCTTCTTCAGTTTACCTTCCACACTTACCAAAGAAGTTAGTTTTGTAGAAGAAAAGCTAAATGAATTCTTTGAACTAGTAATCACTGCAGATGAGCTGAAGGAGTGTCTTTGTTTTATGGTAAAGAAAGTAAGAGATCTGTCTCAAACCAAAATGAAAGATCAAGTTCACTGTCAATAAATGTAAATGATTCAAAAGTGGAAAAATAGACCTCCACAGAGTGATAAAATGATGGCTTTCAGATGAGCTATTATCACTCAAGAGGTATTCTAAGACATCTTGAATTTTTTTGTGGATAAATTTATTAGTCAACAGACTGAAAAACATGAGCTCAATGCTCACAGCTGTCAAAGAGGCAAAATGAATGTTAGGAAGTGCACAGAGAATTAAATAGGAAACATCTCTATAGGGACTATTTAAATCTATGGTGCCCCTGTGCCTTGAGTTACATCTGCAGCTGCCTATTCCAGGTGAAGAAGAACTGGATGAGGTGAAGATAATCAGAGGTATGGCATAGCTTCTTTACAAGAAGAGATTAAAAATATGTGAATCTACATCCTGGAAAAATAACTGAGGGTAGGTATGGTGCATGAGTATAAATCATGAATTACATGGAGAAGGCCATCGGTGAAAGTCTGTTCACTGCTTCTTACAACATAAAAACCAGAAACATAAATTAACTAGTCAAGTTCTGAAAGAAGTACTGTCACAAGCAATATCCAGTGCTAGTAGTTGCACAACATCAAACTGTTTTACTATGAAATTTAATGCTGTAGAAGTTTGTTAAATTTATGAAAATAATGTCTGTCCATCTCTGATATGGGAACTCACTGAACCACATATTATTTCAAGCATGAAGCCAGAGAGGGAGAAGGTAGAAGAAAGGGGATATATTTGGCAAATATGATTGAATTTTTTCCTGTCTTTGACTACTGTCAGAAGTAAGAACTAGTATAGATATTCTTTTTTCCTAGGTCAAAATGCTTCTTATTCACTTTGGTATATTCTTTTTGTTTTTCTTTCTGCCTCTTTTTTCTTTCTCTTTTTATTTTATTATTTTCTCTATCTTAAGCCAGCCTCACAACTTCCTGAAGACAAGCACAACTAGTCTTGCTATGCAGAAGTTTTGCTATACTAAAAAGCACTTTACACCTATCAAGGAAGTAGACGATATTTTGCTCCTATAACTTGTTTGCTTTTTAAATTAAAATTACAAAATCACTAAATGAAATAAAGCACTACATGTGAAATACTTTAGTAAATCACTTGATGAAGTGAATATTGAAATCTTACCTGGAAAATTAATTCAAATCACTTTTGATACACAGAAACATTTTTATATTGATGAAATGCTGTCTGGATCATAAACAAAGTGCACTGTTAAAGATGTAAGTATTGAGTAAGGAAGCAATGCCTCACCTTAGATTAAGTCTTTCTTAGTGTCTTTGTTAATGATCTGAAAAAAAGGAATAAACACCATGTTGATGACATTCAAGTCCTGGAAGAGAATTAGAAGTACATTAAGGAAAGAGGAAGGAAACAGAAGTGCAACCAGAAAACAATAAGTATATCTTTTTTAGAAGTAGGCGACTTAGAATATATGTGTAGATCATAGAAGTTCGACTGTAAAGGACTTGTAGAGAGGCAAATATTAACCATCCAAAACTGTCTAAAAGTAGTTCATAGAGGGATCAGGGAATTGAATCTTGCTCAATATTCTGGAATTTTGGAGAAGACTATTTTATTTTGTTCTGATAAATTATACCAGCAGCTTGAAAAAGCAGCCATGTTAATTTGAGTGACAATGAGGAGAGTGAGGAATGCCAGTCAGAGATGTAAACAGGTTTCTCTACGCTTGCAACACGTATGCTCATGATGAATAAGGCATGCTGGTGAGAATTTCTTGTGCACCACTGGTGAGATAGAGATCATCTTCCTCTTCACAGAATGGATGTTTCTTTGTTAACCTTAACTTCAGAGGACAAGCAGGTGCTTTGAAACACATGCAATTCATACTCACTTTAGTATATTTCCTGAAGGGGTGTCATGGTTTAACCCCAGCCAGGAACTGAGCACCACATAATTGCTCACTCACTCCCCAGCCCCCAGCAAGATGGGGGAGAGAATTGGGAAAAAAAATAAAACTTGTGGGTTGAGATAAAGACTGTTTAATAGGACAGAAAATGAAGAAAATAATAGCAATAACAATAATAATAAAATAATTAAAATATACAAAACTGTACAATGCAGTTTCTCACCACTCTCCGAACAATGCCCAGCCAGTTCCCGAGCAGTGGACCCCGGCCAGTTTTCCCCCCAGTTTATATACTGAGCATGATGTCATACGGTATGGAATATCCCTTTGGCTAGTTTAGATCAGCTGTCCTGGCTGTGTCTCTTCCCAGCTTCTTGTGTCCTTCAGCATTCTCGCTGGCAGGGAATGAGAAGCTGAAAATTCCTTGACTTAGTGTAAATGCTACTTAACAACAACTAAAACCATTAGTGTGTTATCAACATTATTCTCATACTAAATCCAAACCACAACATTATACCAGCAACTAGGAAGAAAATTAACTCTCTCCCAGCCAAAACCAGAACAACGGGCAACCTGACAATCAGTAACAATAATGGAAACGGCCAGAACTAGATAGCTGTCTGATAAAGTCCCGTTGAAACAAAGTCTTCTATCTACTCACAGAGATTTCTGTCATGCATAAGACCTGACAAGATTTGTACTTTTTGACCTTATCATGAATGGAAAAAGTTATTCTGCCGTACATAACATGTAGTGGGAAATGTATGTTATGTACACATAATGAACTCTGCAGGCAGGGGAACCTTTAAGGTTCTCTGAAAGGGAAGAACACCATCTCCTATCAGTGTAGAGCTGGTCCAGACTTGACAGGTCAGTGATCCTGGATTGCGTGTACTCTGGAGACACTTTCTTCAGAGTACAGAATTCTATTGCCTCAACAAGAAACTTTTTACTTCAGAGGACCTTGTAGCAAAGCAAACAAGGAAGCTCACTTTAATATAATAATGATTACATTATCATTCAAATAGTTGTAACATCATGCCATATATCAGTTTCCTCATCTTGAGTTTTTCTTCCTGTCCTTCCCTCCATGCCCCTTTTTTTCTTCACTGTTATTTCTTTCTTTTGTTTTGTTTTGCTGTTCCTTTGCCTTTCCTTGTTCTTCCACTTTTGGTCCTGCTTTACATATTTGATCATTTACCACCCATTCTTATCAAAGTAGATAAGGGGGAAAAAAGAAAAAAAAAAGGGAGGGGAAAAACCCTTGTATCTGATAGCCAGTGGCTTGTCCTTTTAATCTGATAAATTTAGGAAACTCTGTCTACAGCATTTGCCATTTGGCTTTAACTTTTTGCCTTCCAGGAGGTAACTTCTGAATCCCTTCTGCTGAGAATGCCACAGTTACGGATGCTTTCCCTTCATGATATCATCCCAAACCTTAAACATTATTTCATCTCTTTGAAACAGTCTGTGTAATACTCCCTGAGAAATCCAATGATTCAAGTGGTCTAATTAAAAATAGGATTTATTAATAGATTTAATCAGATTCAAATATGAGACAATTTGCATAATATATCATGTAAAGTACTTGGAGAAATTTAAACCAGAAAACACCAGACATGTTACATCATCATGTGATTTTAGATTCATTTTCATTTCTTTGACCCTTTTGTCTAGCCAGTCAGTCAGAGAAATATTGTTCTTGCTTTCAAATATCTAGCATATTATTTTCCTCTCTCTCAAATCTTGTAAAACCTTTGGGTTAGCAAGCTTATTTTTAAACACCAACAACCCTTCCTGTTCAAACAGGTCCTAACTATTACCCAGTATTAGTTGTTATGCCTCTCCCATCACTTATTCTTAAACTGGTAGTCTCTGCTCAAAAAACCCACAAAAATTAATTGTCTCTTTTCCTGTTTCACCTTCATATTTTAACACCGCAAGCAAGAATCCCTCTCTCCAATAGCATCTGCCCTTGGTGCTGGCCTTAATGGCCATGATTTTGCATGTTAATTGTCTTGGCAAGAGGTTACCACATTTTGCATGTTAATTGTCTTGGCTTTTAAGGATGCAGAGTTTATATAATTATTATAATTTATTCTTGGCTTTAATTCTCATCTGTCACATATGACTCATGAATGGATTAACTCTTCTGTCACATTTCTTCCTTTTCTCTCAGAAAGAGACACAGAGAAGGAAAGACTTTGAAAGACATGAGCTGGGAACCAGAGAATATCTGATAAATCCTGACACCGCAGAAGAAGATAAATCCATGAAACCAGTTAACTGGCCAGCTTTTATCCTACAGCAATGCTGATATTAAACTACCAAATATATTTTGTAATTGTAAATATTTGTTCTTATTTGGTAATGTTGATGATATTTGATCATGCAAGGATATTTTCCTTTAAAATTCTTAAGCCAAATAGAGAACTTTACTGAAATATAAGTGCATTCAGTATCCTGTTTCCAGTACAGAAACTGGTGTGACAGTTTCCAGTACAGAAACATCAGTGACCTTGTGGATCAAATAATGTGAGCATTTTTTTTCCTGTAGTTTTTCCCAAATAATGTTAATAAGCTATTGCAAAAGTAGCATACCTTATACATTAGAAACTTTGGGATGGAAAAGTGGCAGATAAATTTCCACAGTTAATGAAAACTGAAGTTTTATAAGTATCTGAGATTGTTGTGATGTTTGTTAGCAATGCAGAAGGTTAGAAGAAATACACTGATGAGATCCACCTTAATGAATTATACATTGTATAACAACATTATAGAAAAAATTACTACAGAACGAGCAGTAGAAAGGAAAAAAAAATATTTTTCTAGAATGTTTTGACTGAAGAGAAATCTACATTCAGAGGACATTGTCTTCTCTCTCTCATTCTCTTCATCTGAAAGAAGAGAAACCCAAGATTCAAGGACCACCTCCTTGTCCAATACCACCACAATTCAATTTCCACCAAATCTTCAAGAATTCCCACATCCTTATTGGAAATTGAACTATCCAGGCTTATCTAAAGTCATACATGTTAAAACATCGAAGATTTTATATTTTATAGAATATATTTGAAGTGGTTCACATATTGGTTCACAATATTAGGAAAATACATGAATTACTTCAAAAAATCAATAGCCTTAACTGAATGCATATTGTAAATTGTGAAGTACATATTGTACTCTGTTAGCACAATTATTACCTTGGTGGAATATTTCTTTATGAGTGGAATATGTATCACAGCTTTAGTTCCAATAGACAGATAAAAAATATAGTAACTGTCAAATGTATGATAGAAATGTGGGTAGATTTATGTGTATATGTGTGGCAAAACATAACTGTTTTACCACACTTCAGAGCTAGCATTTGTTTTTATTCTTTTCAATTACATGTCTATGGTAATCATTTTATAAAGCACATTCCCAGTATACTCTCTGTGATAATGCTATCACAGTTCTGAATATACTATATGTGATAATACTATCACAGCAATCAAGTGAGACACATGTTTCTCTGTGCTTTAGATGACTTTGAAAAACAGCCCAAATGAAGAGAATGCATAGGAAAGAGTATCTGCAGATACTGCCAAGGTTAAAAACAGATCAAGACAGGTGGTTTCATTTAAATAAATGAATATATGAAATCTATACTCATTGCCATAAAATACATAGATTTAATAAATATAGCTGTCACAGTTGTATATCAAAAGAGAGAGAGAGAAAGCAGATTAACCTGTTTTCTTGAGCATGGCATCTGTTACAAAACAGGTTGTGAAAGGTAGTGCACGTTCATCTACTGAATTCATACTGCTCTTATGTGTTGGAGTTTTTAAATTTATCTAATAGACATCCCAAAGGAGTTTTGATTTCCAACTTGTTCCTCACAGATAATTGCTGCTACACAGTTAAACTCCTACACTCATACATAGAAATAGAAATGGACTCATGGTAAACCTGGGACAAAAATTATACATATACTGTCTCTGGTCTGATTCTACTCCCACTGATGTTGCAAATAAAACTTTCATTCATTTTAGGGAAAGCATGGTTTGGTTCTCAGTGTATAGTTCCCTTTCAAAAAAAAAATGATTCACTAAAATTCCTCAAGTGGAATGCTTCTTGGCTGAAATTCACCAATGTGAACTGGTCCTGTACAAGGTATAGGTATTATTTAAGTCAAGCCATCAAAAATTATTAAGCTTGGCTTTGTATAGAAACACATTTTGTTCCTTCTGTTTATTATGAAACATCTTCTGATTTCAGTGATTTCAGTCTAGATCTTGATTTATTTACATATACGGTAACTGCACTTACTTCACTTACTTTCTCCAGATTTTCATCTGTGTAAATATGATCACAGACTAGACCTGTCTGTATTTATTGGCTGGTCTGTGGCAGGTAAGGGACTCTGAGATTAATCCTTTCTACCTTGTGCATGAAGGATTGGATAAAAAAGTTTTAATAATTTGAGCGTAGGTAAAAAAAATAATGAGCACAGTGAGATTTCACTAGATATTACTGAACATGCAGCTTGAAGAGGATGCCACAGGTTCTAACACAAATAAGCTTGTTATCTAGCCAAGAGACTGAACTATTCACTGCTTAATGTATCTGATGTAACACATAGTACTGAATTTCACTGCTGACAAAACCCAATGTTTTTTATTTAAACTGGACTACTTAAATACACTGTTCAACACTGTGTTGCATACTTGCTATGCAAAAATTCCCTGTCAGTAAAAATAGTCAAATATTTATGTAGGGAGAATTTGTTCTTGGTTTGAATCCCACAACTGCCTTCTCTTACAAAAAGACATCATTCAGTGTTCTAATATTCTGAAGAAATAACTGAATTTATCAATGCTTTTGTTTTTCTCCTTCTGTTTAAAGATAGAAATCTCTCTTTCTCTCTGCCCCTCTATTTAATGCTTTTACAAACCTTTTTTCTTTGTTAATCTATTCTTTTCCTTCTTCTCTTATTTGTTTTTGATTCTATGGCTATCTCTTTCCCTCTACTATATTTTTTCCTCTACTACATATTTTCCTCTAAAGCTTTATCACTTCTTTGTTTTCATTCTTCCTCACTTGTCCTTTTTTATAGTTTTTAAAATGTTCATTAATGAATATTAACAAGTACAACAGAGCAGAACAGCCACATCAATTGTTAATTTCTTAATGATGCCCTCAGTTCTGCAAAATTTTTTGTATCATACTTAATTAAGAGCCCATAACTGCTAGAAATTTTCCTCCATTGTTTTGAGTGCCACCTGAAAACAATCCAAAATGTTCAGAGATTGATGGTACCTACAGGAGCAATAGAGACAATAGGATTTTAGAAGACAAGTTCATTGCTTTTGCATGTTGAGTGGTTTAGTTTGGGGTGAGATTTTTTTCTTTTCTTTTCTATAAGTGGTTGCTATGTTACTTTGTGTTCCTCTGTAAGTGGTTAAAACTAGATTATGTACTTCAACCCAGAGACCAGTTTGAAAGTAACTAGTAGGGACGGTTACTAAAGTTTATGTAATGAGAGAAAGGAGCAGAGAGGATAAGATTTGGAATGGACAACAACACAGTTTTAAGCTGAAGATAGATAGCTACAAAACACAAATTAAAAGAGCTAGATGGAGAGAAATGGGAAAGACAAAGATCTCCCTGAAGCGCTGGAATGTCTGTTCATATAATGGATTACATTTGCCTAATGGCCTGGCTTGAGATTTTCTTCTTCAGTTTCAAACACTCCACCATTAATCAGTCTTTTAATATCACTCAATCTAAGCTCCAGATGGTCTTTCACCTTCCACTGCACACATTTCTTTATCTGAGAGAACTATGCCTCAAGCTCTCTGATAGTAGTTAATTTAAACCTAAAATGATAGGAGAAAAAGCTGAAGGGTGGGGCATGCTAGTAAGACCTTTTAGAGTGACACAAACATTCCTCTTTCAAACTGCAGCCTTTGGTTCTATTTTGGGGAAGAAACAAAGCACCACTTCTCCAGATGTATTTTATGACAATAGCCTAGTCAAGGCTCAGTGACAATGAAAATAAGTCTACAATGCTAGACCCAGGGGTAGCACTTCTCAAGTTAGATACAAGTGAGCAGGCATGTTCACACAGCAGATTGGAAGCAAGATAGCTGTCTTTACTCGGTTGCATCACTTTCAGCTCAATGCATCTGACGTTTCTATTACAGCGTGTGATGCTGCACTGCACAGTGCTGACATATCTATCCTAAGAGCCAGGAAACCTGAGTTTGTGTTGGTTAATGAGCCATGCCTCTGCTGCAATAACTAATTTGCAAGAACACTAGGTGTTGCCTAATAAGCACTGGAAAACTGTTATTCAATGCAAGGGAAGAAAGTAGCATATAAGGACAGTAAGAAGCTAAAGTGACAAAGGGAGGAGTTAAAGACAGATGAATGGACATATCTGAGCTCCTAAACACTGCATATTGCCAATAGTCTACTACAATGTGGAAATCATCTAAATTCATTAGCTTCCTCCTATGCCCAAGCCATATGTCCTCCCCCTCAGAGGAGTCTGTATGAGAGTATTATCAGACTAAGGACTAAAGATATAAGAACTGTGATCTTGACTATATTGTACACCACTGGAGTTGACATCCTGTCACATAACCAGTGAGACTGAGAGTGTTAAACCTTAACTGCAGAGTGACTGATCTGCCACTCGGGCTCAGAATGGACCTGGGATTAATGGAGGACACTCACTTCCAGGACTGTTGGTCTCGCAGATTTAATCAGCCCTAGGTTTGCTATTAAGAACATAACAGATTTTCTCTATATTAAGCATTTTATAGTTTCTTTCCATCCTTTGGCTCTATTTCCAGACTGACAAATATCTATCTTCTTAATCAAACACCTTGAAAGTCTTGTTTCTGAACTTTAGGTCTCTCAATGAAAAAAGAACCAACAAAACCAACAAACAGACTCCAAGTTTCTTTCTCTAGATATCTTGTTACTTTCCTTAGTAAAAGTTCCTCAAGATCTTGGTATATCTTATTTGAACTACAACTGTAAAGAGTCTATACTACTTGGAGCAGCTAAAAAAAGCATATCCATTGTCCAAGGCACTGCAAAATTTTGAAGCGCTTACCAGCACACTAGTAATAGACATAAAGAAGAAAATAACACAGAGTCAAAGTGCACAAAATAGCAAACAATTTACTTGAAGACTATTAACTATCATTACAGTAAACTGCAGCAAGAAACATAAACTATTCCAGTGCATTTTAATATTTCTTAACTACACATGAAGTACCAGTTTTCAGGTAGACATCTTTGAATGAATTACTTCACTCACTATATTTAAAAATATCAGAAGAGAGATCACAATAAAACTAATCAAAATGTCACAGGTTCTGGGTGTTTCAAGGTTCAACTTCTTTTGCCTGATTGATATTTATACTGTGATATCCAATGAATAAGAAAATTCATTAAGTCAGAGGAGCTCAGTCTTTCGAAAGTGGAGTGATGGAAGTACCGGAAAGTACATCTCAACCATCACATGGATCTTCAACAATAACTGAGCTGAGTTCCCAGGCATTGTTTTAAATTTCCGTAGGAGGCTTAAACATACCTCTGTCTACTCAAACATCTTTAATAGCCTGTCTGTTAATTATTTTCATCTCCTGAACT
Organism: Strix uralensis; assembly: GCF_047716275.1. Classification (NCBI taxonomy): domain Eukaryota; kingdom Metazoa; phylum Chordata; class Aves; order Strigiformes; family Strigidae; genus Strix; species Strix uralensis. The sequence continues at coordinate 145,942,255 of NC_133972.1, read as the reverse complement.
GAATGATTGAGTGTCTAAGAAAATAGGAATAAATGTAAAAGAGATTATGATTTTGTTATGATTCTTTATGTGAAATTATTTTTTTAAAGATTTGTGTTTTTATCAACATCTCTTCCCCATATTAATTTCTCCAGTGTTACATTATGGCACTGGCAATGGGGTCCACAACTGAATCTAGTACTTCTAGTGATAAAATATTATTAAAACATTATTCAGCTAGGCCTATTATTTACTGAGATTTGATATTTACACTAACACTGAGGAGTCTGTAAAGAACAGCCAGCACAGGCTGAGAAAATGAAAAGAACATTTGAAAGAGGAGAAGGAAATGCCAGATGATCATTAGTGAAGTGTGTTTTAATTGCTAAACAGAAAATGACATAAGAAAAGAGACATTCCAAGTCAGTCATATCTTTGAGAAGAAAATTGAACCTCCTAGCTACAGAAAGACTCAAAAGATTTTAAATTCAAAAAGCTGGTCTAAATAAAATTTAAATAAGAGCATGTAAATTTTAACATTAAAACTAATCTCAAAGTGACTGGGTAAAACAGAATGGAAATACTAACAAAAAAGGTGCTTTATTAACAACTCCTTATCTTCCTGCTTAATGCTATTTTTGCTATTCGGTCCTTTCATTTTAGTCACACATGCATCTGCACACATCTGCACTCCTGTGAACACAACATCCTGATCACTAAGAAGGGACCCACACCCCCGGCCTGGCTGTATTTGCTTCCTGATTTCCTCCAGCGGTCTTTCAACTTCTGCTGTTCCTCAAGCTCTTTCCTTGCAGAGACTTCAATCTTTATTCTACAGTCATCTGGTAACTTCTCTGCTCAGAGTAAGCTCCGTTGTCCCCAGGTCACTCCTCCGTACATAGGGATCCACCTGAATCAGTCACTGCCTTTTTGCAGGAAGAGAACACCATAACAACTTTCAAGCAGACAATAAAACCTTCTAAATGATCAGATAATACCATCAAAACTTCAACAGCACCGAAAACTTGGGTTAAAGAGCTTGTGAATACCTACCAAGGCTATTCTCCCATATGTCTTTTTAGGCTGGATGTGGTCTGACATATTTTTTTTCTTACTTTTCATAAGTGGCAGAGAGGAATTTTTTATAACTTTTATTTTAAAAGCCACTTTAAATTCACATATTTTATTTGTGTTCTGTTTTCAGTATTCCTCAACACTAAGAGAGATGGGATCTATATAATCTATACCTTGACAACCACCCATGCTATAGTAGCAAATTGTGGAATGGCAGCTGTAATCCAAAATTTATGAATAGGGTCAATATAAGGTTTTCAACCATCTTCATTTTTTCAGGTCCTTATCATACAAGGATATATTAGTCTTACCCAAGTATGCATATTATAAAATCCACCAGCCCATAAGAATGTTTGCTACCACTTTTTTTCCTGTTTTAATGTTAAAATTTACTTCGTTTGTTCAGCATTTAAAAAAATATTACAGATATCCCCAGACACACTTTTTTAATAAGTCCAAATTCTGGCCCCAATCCTGTAAACTTTAATACAACTTTTATTTTTATTAGAGTAAGTAGGAGCTGTCTATTTTCTCAAAATCTTTTTACATTGAAAAGTCCATCTAACAAATCTACCTTTGTCCTTTGTAGTTTTAGTTGTTTTATAGGAGAGAGCCAAATCATTGAGTATTTCTCGTGGCTTTCAGTAAAAAAATGAACTAAATGTGAAAGAAGTAGCATGCCATAAATTGTCTGTGTACAACGAATTTGATTTCTGTGTTGATCTTGGAATCTCTTGTTGGTGATATATGAAGATTTCTCCTTTATGGCATCTCCTGTAATGAAAATTAATAGAACCCTTGGGGCTACAAGTGTCACAGACCTTTTTTACACCTGCTTTTTTATCTGCTGTAAGTCAAAGACAACTGATAATTCATGGTACTGATAAAAAATCTGAAAAATGAATTAATGAGATTAAGAAAGCTTTGTGCTGTCTTAATTCCATTCTCTCGTTTGCAGTCATCAGTTATGCACTGTGGAACTGACTGCAGCGAGCACAGGATAACAACACAAGCAGTTTGCTTGGCTACATAACTCAACAGAGTAGCTCAACTCACTTGAGCTTTGCAGCAGAGTTTTCCCTCTCCAATATGTGAATAAAAGTCATATTTGTTTCCTCACCCATTTCATTTTTCCCAGTTGTTCAAAGTGTTAACAAGAGGCCACACAACATTTAAATTCTAGTCAAACTCAATTTTGAAGACAAGTGGCATGTTGACCACCAAATGGCACTTAACCAGAGATGAATTTTTTTCATCATCTGATACAAAATACATTGTTTACAGCGACCATGAAACAGTGAACTTCCAGAACAGCTAATACCACTGAGAGCAAGCAATATTATCTGCAGAAAGTACATGTTTCATTGTACCAGTAGCTGTTTATTTTCAATGAGTAGTATTTCCAGTGACATTTAGGCAATGTATTATACATTCATAGCTATGCGAAGCAACCGTGCAAAGCATATTAAGTAGGCTTTCCAAAGAAGCCGAAGGTATTTAGATGCTGAATTCCCACTGAAACTGAATGAATGAAAGAACTTAATTCATTTATATTTTTGAAAATTCCAGATCAAATAAAGTATTTCAGATACAAACGTTAACTGGAATTGCTCTGCTTTATATTGATTTATTTTTGCAAATAAAATGTTTTGAAATAATTGTGATAGCATTGCAATGTAATTATGCATATGAACCAAAATTAAGTAGAACACAGTTATAGATAGACTTTGTCATATTTAACATTTATTTTAAATTAATATTTATTATTAAAATTCACTATAAGGTTAATGTAATACAGTAATTTCTGTGGCTATTGTGACTTTTAATATGCACATCTTCTATATCATGCTATTCAGAGAAAAGAAGTCTGGTAAAAGACTTAATTTACCATCATGCTAATCCCTCCACTTTATAATTTACTTGAAGTGTATGCACTACATTTTACAAAGTCAAGGTACAGTTCCCTGGACTGGATTTGCTAGCTGCTCCACATAAAACTCCAGTGCTCATTACTCAACAGAAAGTTCATTTGAACATCATCTGAGCAAAATAAAAGTATTAAGAAAACTCACGCAAAACTCAACTCATAAGGAAGTATAGGATTTTGGGGGCAGTAATACCAGCTGTTATGGCCTAAATTGATTTTTTCGTTCCAATTTGATCTTGCCTCATGAATGGATCACTGTGTCTGAAATACACTTGAATGAATCAATACATTCATGGAAAGTGCATAAAACTTTGAAGAAAGTAACAAAACTATTTTGATTTTAAAGACTGTTAAAGCACTTAAATATTCAGAAAAGTAGTTTTCACTAATTTTAGTCTTTACAAAACACATTAACTGACAATAGTTAGGACCTATCTGATCAGTATTTCTGGCTATACACTCTAATACTGACTGTACCCTCTACTAGGCCATGCCATGGCCAAGACAGCTATGGTGAGTGTAGTAACTGACTGCCGGATCATAGGATATGAACAACACCATCTGCACTTGATGCTATTAGAAAATGTCCTTAAATAAACAGGTATATGTTTAAAAAAGAAAGGTATAATTTCATTTTTAAAAAATTATGCTAAAAAGATCATAATTAATTATTTAAAATAGAAATATTAAGTGGAATGTCTGTTCACTCAATGATGACATTGAGATGTCATTCAAAGATAACTGAAGAAAAGACAGGGAATTATTTTACTGATAGTATTAAAGCTGCTCTAAATGTGTTTTTCCAGCCATGAAAATTTGAAGAATTTGTACAAGCTGACAAGTCTCCATAAATGCCATATGGGAGGTTAAAGAGTTTGATCATGCTCAGAAGGAATGAATCTGAAGACAGAACACTTTTTTACAAAGCATGACAAGGTTGCTTAAGAGCTCACTGGTTAAATTGCTCTTACATGTTCTATTGGTGTATGTTACCAAGAATACAGCAGAAAATTGCACATTCAGCTCCCCGTTCTTAAATTTTATCATCCATATCAAGAAGAGTGACCAACCACTCCGTTGCCATTTTCAGCACTCCTGAAATACATCCCTTCAGAGTCCCTTCTGTCTGTGATTTGGCTGATTTTACCCTATATTCCTTCTTAGTTCTTATCCCTATATTCCTTCTTAGTTCTTTCCTGCCATTCTTTGCCAATAGCACACTGAGTTGGCTTGATTTTTGCATTGGTTACCCTACTAGGGAAAGTAGTAATTGTTACAAAAATGTCCATGAAGTTACTACAAGGCTCAAATTTGTGTATTGTTAGAGAACTTAAGTACTGAAGAAAATGTAGAAATTTCCATGTTCAAATATGTAAATGTTTAAAGCAAAACATTAACAGAGCAAGATATAGGGAATGATGTTACTTCTGGATTCAGTAAAGATATAATAAAATCAAACCAAAGAAATGCTGAAGTTCAAATTAAAAAGATACATCTCAACAAAAATCATAGATTCTTTCTGAAGTCTCACCCTCTTTCCCTCCATCATGATGGTTTATGTTAAAGAGATTTATTTCTCAGCTGTCACTGACAATATGGACTTAGTAGAGCTTAACTGCTAGACACTAGTAACTCATAACAGCAGCAAATTGGCTGCTGTTACTCATCTCTCTGTAACTCCTACATCTCAATTCTCACAGATGTTTTTATCTCGTGGGCCTGATCCACCACTGTCATCATTAACTATTTGAAAAAATAGAACTAGAGGTACTGCTATAAAGAAGGAGCATAAAGTTTCCTCCATTTGTCTGACTTCAGCTGGGATTTAGATTTAGAGAACTTAAACTGCTTTTTTCATCTGCATGACCCAACATCCTGGTGACAGTTCTGTAACAGCTACAGTTCTGATTTTCAAACAGTAAAAGTAACAAGCAAAGATAAAATATTGGTATGAGCTGGTATAGTGCCTTAGCTCATTGGAAAGAAGAATCACCTAAGTCTTTTCTTCTCCTCCAAATTTGTTAAGGATGCACGTTGATCCTCTAAGATGGATGTTAGGTCAGCAGCAACTTCACAGCAAAAACCTCTGTTGTAAAGCTCAAGGGGACAGTCATCTTGCAGGGGAAAGGAGCTAGGGAAGACAAAGTCTCAAAACAGCCTTACTCCTGTATTAATGAGCATCCTCTCTGAACGTCACATTCAGGAACACAGCCACTGTGTTATCAAATGTTCTACCTGATTGCAGTGAACATTGCTTCTTTGTAGAAAGTTCATTGATATAATAATATGCCTGGCAGGTACCTCTCAGTATCTTTAAACAACCTAAAGCAATGCTATTTCACTCTAACTTTCTTCCCAGAAAACTGGGGAGTCTTGACAGCAGGAGCAAATTATTGCTTTTATTCTACAAAATTTTCAGAAAATTTTGTGATGAGCTTGGAAAAGGTTAGACATTAAAATTGACTCTGAAATACAAGAGTTGGTTTATAGTTAGATTTATTCACACTCCTTTGATCTAGGACAGTATGCTAGAGATTTTTTTCCTACATTATCTTGCTATATGTCTTTTCAGAAATTGTGACTATAATCCTACTTGCACTGTGTAAACAAAGTGCAATTCTGATTTTACTGGAGTTATAGAGCAAATAAATTAGTAAGAAATGAAATTCAGGCCAATGTACAGCTACATTTACTTTGAACTGAGAATTAATTTTTAAAATCTTCTGTTTGATAGTAAATTTGTTAACAACTGTCAAACCTGAATGAGGCATTCAGACACACTTGGTATTTCTTCAAGCCTTCAGCTTCTGGTCCAGAGGGTCATGGATCTCATGTGGATTTTATCTTAAATGCAGTCTCTGTGTAGACATCTCAGATACCACATGGTACCTTTAAGTAGGAGTATAGGTAGTTTACTATATTTAGATAACTGGACTGAACTATCCATATTAAGGAATTGGAGCTGCTGAAACTAAACATCAAATGACAAAAATTAGATTTTTAATGGGCGTAAACAAATGTATATATTAAAAATTTGTGCTTTCTCTCTAAAAAACCTTTCTGTCCTGTTGTTAATCTTCCTTTGATTTCCATCTGTCATGAGATAGTATTTGAATATAATGGCAAATCACCCAGTTTGACCAGAAAGCCTGTAAAGTATGCTGAAATCTTTCAATATTGTCCTTAAAAAAAAAAGAGATGAGTCAATATCAAAAATAGAAAAATACCACTTGCTTCATCACTCTGATCAGTGTGTTTGCAAGTTTTTTCACAAAATTATATTGGTGAAACACTGACCTGATTGCAGCGATGGCAGAAATTTGAAGATTTCAGTGCCTAGAGTCAGCTAAGCGTTTAACCTTATCCATACACTCTTCTATCAGCCATTTCAAGCTGAAAACTTCTGGAAAATATAAAGGGAAAAAAAATAAAATAGTTCCATGACATTTTTATTATTTTCTTATTTTTGCCTAGCTGTATATTTTGTAGAATGAAATTAGTTACTTTGTTTTTTCCTATACTCCAGCATATGTTACAATCAAAACCAGGATGTGAAGACCCTAGCAAAACTAAATATGAAAAATAAGATTTACAGTGGTAGAAAGAGAAACTTGCACATCAATAATATAAATGAATATCTGAACAGTATTCAACATATTTAATCTCTCCCCAGGCATCCCAGCCACCCTCCTGAGAGCAACCAACATCTTTACATGCACTGGATTTTATTACACTTATTCAGAAGAGTTGATGTTCCTCTCATTTTATCTCAGTGCACTTTCACCAATTTCACTAAGAATATCCAGACAGATACAAGTTAAGTGAGACCAGAGGTGAGTTTTGTGCTTCTTTCTCTAAAAGAAATTACTGCTATTCAACATCATGTGCATGTTGGAGATTTCCCTTGTTAAGAATCTAGTTAGAGATTAAACTAAGTCAGAAAATTATTTAGGGTCACTTTGTTATTATTACAATATTGCAAACTCTAAACTTTGTATTATAGCTGCTATCAGTCCAAAATTATAAAATCATTTAAGGGGGGGTGGGTGTAGGATAGACACAAATTTAAAGTAATGAGTTATGGTAATTTTTCTTAAGTATCTGATTTCAAAGCTTTTGGGTCACATTTTCAAGGTTTTACCTATAAGCCCGAGATACATTTCTTACAACAGAGCTGAAGAACAGTATTGGAGTATCTGTAAGACACTCATGAAGATTTTTACCTGTATTCTTCAACAATAAAATACTTAATTTTATAGTTTTCTCATAGGTGGTTCATAAACTCTGCCTTGACTTCTGAATTGCTGGATGATCCCTGCACAGCAGATCTACCATAAAGCCCCTACTCAGGAGGAACTAAAGGATTTCATGGGAATCAGGGAGAGGGAGGATCAAAGGAAGCCCTGCTAGACATATTATTGCCTTCTCACCCACTGTTTCTCTTGTGCAATGGCAGCTATCTGCATTAGCAGAAGACCAGGCTACTTTAACTCTGGGAAGCAGCTGTGCAGCCTTAGGGCTTGTTCACACATCCCCCTCTGACTGCAGCTGTGCAGGCAGAAAAATACTGTTTTGTTCCAGCTGCCTCCAGTTGCTTGTACTGCCTTCTTGCTAGCTGAGCTGTTTGTGTGAACACTCCTTAATCACTCTCAGTCCCAAATAAATCGCCTAATAAAGACCAACATTTTAAACTTCCCAGCTTCATTTGAACTGAAGTTTACCAGGGAAGGTTCAGATGAGTCGCCGATTTCCAGTAGTGGTAACCTATGTGTAAAGGGACAGTGACAAAGAGCTGGTAGGGGAGTGAGAACAGAAACTTCTGCAGGCAGAGTAAGATGATGTGTCAACAGGCCTTGCTAAACAGAGATTTCTCCACCTCTTTGAAGTTTGCTTCACCACCAAGGCTAAGAGCCTGTCTCTATTACTTCATTTATGTCTTGTGATTCACCAAGGGTAAATTAATGCAGAAAAAGTAGTATTTTTAAATGTTTTTCATTAAAGATTAGCCAAACAAGTATTTATGTCTGTGCTTGTGTATGCTAACATGGCAGTATCTGGATTTGATAATATCGTTCATTTTATGGAAGTTTTAATCTGCTTTCATGGGAACTTTGTGTGGCTGTTTTTTAGTGAAGTCTTAACTTCCTCCTTCCAAATGTCCTGTAAGTACTCAATGTTTAAATACTTCACAAACATGAGCTTCTTAACTTTTGTGAGATTGCAGATAGTAAAATTTGTTATTTGAAGACATAAATTCTATGGTTATAAATACATAAAAATATCTTTTATTTCAAAATGTAATGGGAAGAATGTATTTTGAAACTAAATACCAGGAATACAATAATCCCAGTCCTTCAAAACCTGAAATAATACATTTAGCAGCAGAAATTTATTAAAGTGGGATGGGTTTGAAAATAATTAATATTTTTCAGACTCATCTGAGAATTCACTTCCTTAATGCTTGTACCTTCTGATTTGAATTGAATTTAGCAGTGAAGAAGCCTTGTCATTCATGAAGAGCAGTTAGTACTATACTTTGCCCTTTCCCTCAAAAAGCCGATAATCTATCACATTTCTGTTTAGGAAGATATAAAGGATTTATTCTGACTGCTTTATGAGACAGTTGCCTCCAACTAATTTGTATAGACATTGGATTCTCTCACAGGGCCAATGCACAGACAATCAATAATTAACTTTGTCAGGTGGCTAGCAGCCAGAACCAATTATGCTGCAATGCAGACATCTTGAGCCTCTTATAAATAAAAAGGAAAGTTGCTATAATAATGGAAAGTAAGTAGAAGAATTCTCTACTAACATGATAAATAACCTATTCCCTTTTCAACTGACTCACCTTCAGCAGTTTTTGTCTTGCTGATTGTAAATAATCAATACTCTGAAGTAAGATAAACAGTACTGAAATGCCTACAGTCTGTCTGATCTGATTTTCTGTAACACTGATTTTGTCATTAATTCCTTCCCTCCCCCCACCTTCTCTTTACCCTTCATTACCATTGCATGCATCAGCAGCGATACAGGCATTCTCTCTGATGTTAAGGTTAAAATTCCCCACAACTGGCAAAACAAAATTAATTACTTTTGGCTACAGGGTCTAACCCTACCCATGCCACTAATCACTCTGCTACAGACAAAACAACAAAGATCAACAGGGCTCATTACAGATTCTCTATTGCAATTAAAATCATTCAGGTACCAGACGCGTACTCTTGCCTGCCTGACTCATATGGCATGACTGTCATCTGAGTTGTCATGTGGGTTGCACCAAAGACTCGAGACATTAAAAGTATAAGGTTCCACAGCTCAAGTAAATAAGACTTTATCCTATAGTTACTTTAGTCTAGTGATTCTGATACTGCCTGATGAGGTCTCTGCTGAAGATATTAACATATGCACTCACACTTACTGTAGCAGCCATCTTTCTATGGATGATGTTAGACATGTGAAAGATGCAATTAATATGTGGCCCCATTTAATCAGTTATATAACAAGACTGATACAGCTGGACCTAGAGGACCATATTAGACAGCTGGAGCAGGGCACTTTCTGTGTATCTGCGTGTGTGTGTGTGTCATTCTGCCTAGCAAAATCCCAAGAGCCACAACCATGGTACAGCTGCTACTTGTGTACCTGTGTTTTCTCTTGAGAGGAATCGGTCCTCATCCTCACAGGGCTGTAATGGTCTGGCTCATCTCAGACAACTGTGGCTGGACTGAGCTCATTTGCTTATATTTTCTGTTCATTTGATATTTAAGGCTCAAATTATCACCACGCTTGTTAATTACAAATGCTTAGACTCTTTCTTGCCACAATATGTTATCCTAAGAAGTGAAGTTTTTCTGTCACTGAGAGACTAAACACAAAACCTTAACCTGAGACTAGATCAGTCTGTGTAAATCATGCTTCTTTCTTGACTGACGTGGTTGGACAACAAGAGGATTCTTCAGTTCCTAGGCTTGGGATGTTCTTCCTTTTTAAACAAGGAGTGCTTTCCACAGCATCCACTCTAAGGTTACATGGCTTCCAACTCAAATGGGTTCCACAGGGTAGAAAAAACAGCATTATTTCACAATGCTTCTTGAAAGGAACATACAAACATCTGAAGTTTAGGGAATTCATCCATATATAAAGTATAAAAGATCCATAGTGTATGTATTGGTTTTGGCTGAGATGAAGTTAATTTCCCCCATAGCAGCCCTCATAGTGCTGTGCTTTGTATTGGTAGCTAGAAAGGAGTTGATAACACACCAGTGTTTTGGCTACTGCTCAGCAGTGCTCCCACAGCATCAAGGCTGTCTCTCCAGCATCCCCCTCACGCCCAAAGGCCAGTGGGCTGGGGGTGGGCAAGATCTTGGGAGGGAAAATAGCCAGGACAGCTGACCCAAACTGACCAAAGGGATATTCCTTACCAAACGACATTTGTTCAGCAGTACAAGCTAAAAGAAAGTGTGTGTGGAGGGGTATTCATTATTTACAATGTTTTTCTTCTGGAGCAATCACTCCATGTACTGAAGCCCTGTTTCCTGAGAAGTGGATGGACACTGCCTGCTGATGGGAAGCAGAGAGTAAATATTTTGTTTTCTTTTGCTTCCACGCACAGCCTTTGTTTTTGCTTTATTAAACTGACTTTATCTTGACCCACAAGTTTTTCCATCTTTTCTCCCCACCCTGTCTTGCTGAGGAGGGGAGTGATAGAACAGCTTGGTGGGCACCTGGTGTTCAGCGAAGGTCAACCTGCCACAGTGTACAATCAGAGAAGTCCAGGGGGAAAAATATATGCACTTTCATCCTTTCAGCCTTATCATTTTCTTCCCCCACCACTTTTTTCTCTACTTTTGTCATTCCCATTCCTAAAGTGTGTCAGGATGTAAAATTATCATATGTTATTTCCCATGATTCACGTATAATTGTATTTTCAGTTCTCTTATTATCACTTGCTACCTCTTAGAGGCAACAGGCCTGATTATCAGTGGTGTATATGGGCTTTGTAAGACTGAAGCACATTTGCTAGTCCACCCAAGGGACTGCCTAACTGAATCTCAGCTTTAGAACCATCATTCCAGGAAGCCTTTATAAATGAATTCTTCAACAATGGCTGATAGATTTGCAGGAGCCACAAGTGTTTTATAATCAACAATGAACAGTATTTTAAAAATTGAAACTTTAGATATTTTTTTAGATCACTGTTCAGATTCATGGATATGCTGGATGACTTTCCAGTCTTCTAACTCAACTTTTTTTCACTTTCTTTCCTACTATTACCTTCTGAAAACACTCCATCTATTCTAGTTTTCTGATGAGCACAATTCCATCATAGTCTGTGTGTTTACTTCATTTCATTTGTCTTTCAAAGTGGTTTATTTATGAGTGTAGGCTGTTTTAGTTGTAGGTTGATTAATATTAATCTTGTCATCTGCTGCGTTATCATACAGTCAAACGATAACAGTATTCATTCTGACTATATTTTGGATATGAGTTCATTGCTTCACACATTTTTCTCCCCTAATCTTCCATATGTTAAAATTCAAACATATACCCCTAATAACAAACAAACAAAAAAAGAATACCTGATGATCATGTAAATATCAAAGGTATTAATGAGGAAAATTTATCTAAGATTTATAATACAAAAACCAGCAAAATTTAAACAGCATAGATTTAGCACACAGGGAGTTTATCTCTTCAGATAACAAATAACAGGACTCAGTGGGTCATGATTGAAAATTAAAGAGAAATGATCACAGAAATATTCAAGTACACAGAAATAGAAAGGTTCACAGTGTTGAACCTATGAGCCAATGCAGTTTTAAACATGGCTGTTCTTGCTCACTATTAGTATGTGCTTCTACCAAACATGAGAAACTATGTGTAATCTAATTAATGAAAAAAGAATTGAATATCCAGCACTTTAGTGTAGATAAGACTCCATCTTTGGTGTAGACTTCACCAAAGCCTTTCACCAGACCTCGGGCTTCACAGAGTGACAAAGCCAAACACAAACAAGGGTATTGCCTTTTTCAGCACTGAGCAAAGTCAATACACCACTTCGACTCTCATGAGCTGACATAGCTCTGCTCTAAGGGGAAGGCAACCCTAACCATACTACTGTGGGTAAATATAGCACTATACCACTTCAGGTGAGGTTGTGATCTTGTGTACATGCTCAAAGGAGAGGAGTGTTCCTCTGATCCCTGGGAAACAATGGGCAGCAGCCTATTGCAGTGTTTTCTGCATTATTTTGCTCATGGCCTGTAGTTCCTACAACACTAATTAACCAAATAAGAGGAACAAAAAGAACAAAGAAAATGTAGACAAGCAATTTTATCACATCCTGTATACGGATGAGTGATTCATCCTGAGCTAAGTCTGTTTTCATCACCCAGATGTGAATTAAGGTTGTGAAAGACTTCAAGAGTGACAAATATTCTCAGTCCAGAAATTCAAATGCTTAGGTAACTGTGGCACTGCATGCACCCTCATAAACATAAAGAATTACTGCAAGATCAGGCAGAATAAATCCTATACAGCAGATCTCAGTGAAAATCTTACTGCATATTGCTGGTTAAGAGTACAGTATACAACAACATGTTTTAATGGTCAGATAAATACCAAAACTACTTACATATTCTTGAGAGCACAGTCATATTGCACTCTTGTAATAGGTCTGCTCTAAAACAGGCTTTTAATAGACATAGGCCGTTTCATGTTATGCAAAACTATGTTTTGGCTATGTGCTGGAAAATAATGCTCAGTGCCCGATACTGCCCTGAAAGGATGTGAAAAAATATTCTGTAGTTTATTCTTTGGGGAAAATAGAAACAAACCAAAACAACAACAAAACCCAAACAAATGAAGAAACAAACGAACATAAGGAATCCAAAGTCATGGAACTAAACTATAGAAAGTATATGTTCACAGTACCTCTGTGAAGTTTCTCTGATATATGCCTTACCTGTTTCATTGTCACAGTAAAAATTTAAGTCCTGACCCACACAAATTGTACGAAATAAAGTTTTTTAGTGGCACAGTGAAACGACATGAAGCCTTTGTAATTCTACTGAAGGAAATTTTGAGACAAAATCCTTTCTGGCATAGTAACATGGCTAGTGATGTGACAGGGAAGTCAAAGGAATTTCATTGTGTAGTTTATAGGCAACTCAATTTCAGCAGTAGGGGGCCAGGCTCCTCATTTAAATTTTGTAATGTATTTAAGATATGTAATTCATAAACAGCAGATTATATGGAGGTTCTTTTGTGCCTAGTATTGAAGTTTATCTCAGTGTAAAAAAGAAGAGATAAATTGGACATGGCACTCATTGAGTTAGGTGTAATGAAAGAGTGATGTTAATCCACACTTTTATGAATCACGGTCACAACAGTGTATTTCCAGTTTGTGAGTATTTCAGTTGTAAGAAAATTAGATTTCCTATTTCAAGCTAATAGTGCTCCACTAAGTAGCTCTGGTTCCAGTCCATCAATTCATCCCATCTTATTAATATTTAAATTCAATAACTGTTTTAATACTATTGATTTGTGAACTTTCCGTATTTTAAATTGACTCTCTTGTGAAGATTTAAATTACATCCTTTCTCCTCTCCATTTTCATTCCAGCCTAATACTTCCATGGGAACATATGAGAGAGGAAGTAGAAACATCTGATAAAGCAGAGAGATGTCTGTCAATGGAATTCCTCTTGAGTACATTGATGAAATACAAAATAATTTCCCCTTGTTATTTTTATGCATCATTAACACCATGAAATATCTATTTTTGCAGCTTCTCTGATAGATGAAATTTGCTTCAACTGTTTAAGTATTTGAAAGCAAATTGAATAAAAAAAATAAACAACCCTGTGAAAAACCTGTAACAGAATAGGGACTCTAGTATTTCTAATACTGATATTTAAGTCCACCAGTATTTTAAAAAGTCATATTATACAAGAGTAATGTGATTATTGATAGAAATATCATGTTTATTTAGTATTATTTTGAGGTTTTAAATCTCTGACATCTACTTACTCTTCTCCAATCATATAAAATTAAATTTAGTTGCAGGGAAATCAAATCAGTTTCAATAAATACTAATTAATCTTTTATCTCACACTTATGGTAAAACTTTCTGAAGATGCAAAAAAATGTTCGTGTTTCTTTCTAAACACTTTTTGTTTCACACAGTAACTTACATGGGCCACCTCAAATGATTTTTTGATGCAGAACAGGCATAATTGAAGAACAAAATATTTTTACTTTGATTTTCATGTACTGGTGGCCAAAGAAACCATTAATCAGATAGATTACAAATATAAAGTGACTGCTCATGAAAAATTTGTTTACATAGCTTGCAGAAAATAATATGCCATAGTTATTTTTTGTATTCCTAACAAAAGAATAGTATTAAAGTTACAAAGTACACCAAAGTTAGAAAATGTAACTTTACTTTTTCCTGCTGGTGCAGTCAACTTATGCTACGTGCTCTAATTCTATATTTGCATACACTTTCTTTGTTGACTCATCCAATGCACCATTATGACTGTAGCTATAACTGACAAGCACCAGCAATCATCATTCCAGCACCTCCTGTCTGTGCATTAGTACCATGTTTCAGCACCCTAGATCTCAAATTGAAATTCCATATGCATAGTTTTTCGTTAGAAGTGTGAAAAGAAACACATGCGAACAAAACCTTAACTGTTAACACCAATCCAGAGAGTCTCCTCCTGCTAAGGATCTCTGTCATACAGAGCTTTTTATGGCTGCTCACAAGAAGTTTTCCTGCATATTCCTATGAAATTTCTGGCACTGTCCATTTTTGAGGAGTGAATGATAGCTCAAGCAGAGCATAGGAGAATTCAGATGTCCTCTGGTTTGGTCAGGGAGATGACCCAAAATGGACTGCAAGGAGTCAGTCCACTGCAATGATCTGGCTTGTGACTTTGATATGTAATAAAAGCTAGGTCTCCACAAGGGCAGATGCAACGTATGATATCCAGCAGCTGTACAAACAGGGAAGATTTCCTGTTCCCACTAGCATTTTGTTAGGCCCTCAGGAAGGTCAAAGGTATGGAGCTGACCTGAGTCTGAAAGCCTGATCTGTGCAAGTTTTCATACTTTCTTAACTGCTGCTTGAAAGAGTCAAGTTACTTTTTTCTTCAATGGCACAGTCACTTTCATCCTAATTGGAGGCAGTGTGAGCGTTTGGTAAATTAAGAAGGCCTGTGCTGTTTAGACAGACTGCTCCAAGCACTTCAGCGAGACTGTGCTGAATTAGTTTTGGCTGGCTGTGGTTCTAAAAGAACATTCAGAGACAGAATCATTTTTTAGCTCCAAGCTACAACATATAATTTATGCTTTTAATTTCAAATTCTAAAATGTGGCAGGCGAAGTGGGGGGAAGTCGAAGCAAAGAGTTGGGGTGGGGCAATTACTTGTCAAAAGATCTAAATCAAGGATATTGATCTGGCATTAATTGTGACATATTTTTTATATTCTGAAGATGTAAATGTTTGTAAAATGTCAGTTTTCCTTTCAGTTCAAGTGCAAGAGATAATTCAGTTCAGATTCTGCTTCTGTCTCATTTTGCTGCTGAAAGATGAGTGAAAGGAACATTTTTTTTTGCAAAACACTACACATCCATATATTAAAACCACATAAGTGACTTTCAATCCAGAGTCTTATTTTCAGTAGTGACTTAGACACTGAGTTGAAATCCTGACATCACTGAAGTCAAATGTAAAACTCCCATTGGAAGATTACTTGTTCCCTGTGAAGTGGAAGAGCTTCTAAAGGGAAGGAGCCTCAACATAGAGTACCTTAGAGTTCTTAGAATTTTTATTGTAAATTCACTTGTATGTTTTATAATGAAGAAGAAGTGAATAAATGAAACCATTCATTATAATAATCCCTCTAACTGTAAATTATTACAGGTACATCAGGATGCCTGTATGCACCTAGCACACTCCATGTGTATTCCACATTCCTTCTTTGGCAGTCTGAATCCCAGATGATTATAAGAATAAAATGCTATTACTTAGCTCCTAATCTTATACATTTTCTATATTGAAATTTAATTAGTCCTCTCCATAAAAGCACTGGAGTGCACAGGATTTGCAGTTGGGAAGACTGAGGGACAGAAATGGGAAAAAAAAGTCTCAAAACCTTACAGCAATGCCTGGATGAGCACAGAAATTCTTGGATTTCAGCATTAGAATGATCCATTAGATCATACTGCATCGCACCTTCTGTTCATGAATATTTCTTCTCCATCCTCTAGGAGGAATTACAAGCATAAATCTTCTATGCACTGATGAAAGAAAAGTCTTTCATCTTAGTGAATACACATCTGGTACCTCCTATTCAAACAGATTGATTCTTACTTTAAAGACTCATTATATTGCATTATACAAGAAAGTGTTTTATGCCTTGAGTTATATTTGTGTGTGCTAGAGCGTGTAACAAATAGTATAAGGATATGAAATATTAATAACAGGAAATTTCTGACATTTTTTCCTTTTCAGAAAAACATTTTTCAAATTTTTCCCATGACTTGTTTATCACTTAAAAATTCAGAATCAGTCATTTCATGGTGAAGAGATACAATTCTATTACACAGGGACAGTAGTTCATATCCTCTTTGGTTAGCAATATTAAATATCTTGTCTGATTGGTCCTAGTGCCAATTCAACACCAGTTATGGTGAGTCTATATCCTATATATTTTTAATACAGTAGTAAATGGTTATAAACTTTACAGAGTCAGATATGTGGCACAATATTTTAACTTGGAAGTAGTTTTCCCAAACTCTCAGATTTTTTTTTTCTCTCTGTAGTTCTCATTCATATATCTTTTTATTTTCTTCATAATGTTTTTGAAAGCTCTCCTACATTCCTTGGCCATTTTATTGGCCCATAGCTGGGCAAGAAATATAAGAGCTGCTCCATAAGAAATCTACTTCAAAGTATAAACTTCCCATCAATTTCTGTTGGCCTGAGATCAGACATTACAACCATGTTTTCAAGCTGAATGCAGAGAATCAGAAGCCTGTATTACTGCTGCATTCCCCAAAGTCAGTTGGGTGCCCAGGCAAAATAGCTTGCAAGATTCTTAGTGCTTCAGTTTGGTTCACTGGCCACAACCTAACAAGATGCTCAGACATGCTTTAATGCATTTAAAATGCTTCAGTGGCTACCCATGTACTTAAAATTAAGTGTGTGCCTACGTGTTCTCCTGAAACAAGGTCTATCTTTAGTAAGGTAATGACTGTTTCTACATTAGATATTCAGTTTCCCTTGAGTCTTTGATGGAAAGGAAAAAAGGGCTTTGCTAAAGAGAGGTTTAAATCATACACATTAAGTTCCTAATTTATCCAGCTCTGCTTCTGAAGCAGCATATCTCTGTTCCTCTGTGGAGTATACATAGCAAGCCTTGATGGACTAGCATATCAGCGTTGTTATCTAAGCACATATCTTTCACCAGTGTTCAATATCCTGTTTTAGCAATCTGGATGAAAAACTGTGTGGGGATGGAGGGCAAGAAACGGCGTCATAGGCACTCTGAGTGGTACAGCTATGTGTGACTGTCTCCAGCTGTGGCTCAATTAGATAATTTTCAGAGATCATGTGACACTTGCCCGGTGTGTGTGTGGCCTTCATAATTCAAGCAAACTTCTGTTCCTTTTCTGCCTACACACAGAAAAATGGTTAATTTTTTTCTGAAGTGATGTGTTCTTAATATAGTTGTCATTACTTTAAATGCTTTCATAATAATATCGCATTGTGTGGCAGGAAGCAGAAAGGAGGCCAGAAAAGAACACTGGATGAAAAGCAGATGAATGAAAGCTTCAGTGCTGCTTTTCAAAAGATGAAACAAAGCTTCTTTTTCTCAACAAGTTAAACCAGCATCTCAATTAATTCTACTATATATTCAGAGAAAAACAACATAAGCACTGAAAAAAACGCACCTACTTTACCTTTTAATGCACCTATGATGGCTAAACAAGTGTGTACAGGAAGGAAATAGTACTGCATTGCTGAGAGACAAGAATTCATGTCTTGAACATGGGTATAGCACACTCTCTCTGTGATGCTGGGCTCTTCGCATCCTGAAATGCCTGGGGCAGGGAAGCCATTCCATGATATATTTCCATCAGGAATAAAAGTTGTGCTAAAACAGTTCCTTCCTCTTTCCCTGCTGGTTGTTTCCAGCTCCTTTGCTGTAATCCAGGAGGAGATAGTCACTGACCTACTGCATCACATAGACATACACAAGTCTATGGGACCGTATGGGATACATCCAAGGGTGCTGAAGGAGCTGGCTAGGGTGCTCACCAAGCCGCTTTCCATCATTTACCAGCAGTCCTGGCTGACCGGGGAGGTCCTGACAGATTGGAAATTGGCCAATGTGACACCTATCTATAAGAAGGGTCGGAAGGATGATCCGGGAAATTACAGGCCTGTCAGCTTGACTTCGGTGCCCGGGAAGCTGATGGAGCAGCTCATCCTGAGTACCATCACACAACATGTGTGGGACAACCAGATGATCAGGCCCAGTCAGCATGGTTTTATGAAAGGCAGGTCCTGCTTGACAAACCTGATCTCCTTCTATGAGAGGGTGACCTGCTTATTGGATGAGGGAAAGGCTGTGGATGTTGTCTACCTTGACTTTAATAAGGCCTTTGACACCGTATCCCACAGCATTCTCCTGGTGAAACTGGCTGCTCGCAGCTTGGATGATCGTACGCTTTGCTGTGTAAAAAACTGGCTGGATGGCCGGGCCCAAAGAGTTGTGGTGAATGGAATTAAATCCAGTTGGCGGCCGGTCACGAGTGGTGTCCCCCAGGGATCAGTTTTGGGGCCACTCCTGTTTAACATCTTTATTGATGATCTAGATGAGGGGATCGAGTGCACCCTCAGTAAGTTTGTAGATGACACCAAGTTGGTTGGGAGTGTTGATCTGCTTGAGTGTAGGGAGGCTCTGCAGAGAGATCTGGACAGGCTGGAGTGATGGGCTAAGGCCAACTGTAGGAGTTTCAGTAAGGCCAAATGCCAGGTGCTGCACTTCGGCCACAACAACCCCCAGCAGTGCTACAGGCTTGGGGAGGAGTGGCTGGAGAGCTGCCAGTCAGAGAGGGACCTGGGGGTGTTCATTGACAGCTGGCTGAACATGAGCCAGCAGTGTGCCCAGGTGGCCAAGAAGGCCAATGGCATCCTGGTTTGTGTCAGAAATAGCATGGCCAGTAGGGATCTTACCCCTGTACTCGGCACTGGTGAGGCTGCACCTCAATTACAGTGTTCGGTTTTGGGTCCCTCACTACAAAAAGGACACTGAATTACTCGAGCGTGTCCAAAGAAGGGCAACGAAGCTGGTGAAGGGTCTGGAGCACATGTCGTACAAGGAGCAGCTGAGGGAACTGGGGTTGTTTAGTCTGGAGAAGAGGAGGCTGACGGGAGACCTCATCGCCCTCTACAACTACCTGAAAGGAGGTTGCAGAGAGCTGGGGATGAGTCTCTTTAACCAAGTAATAAATGATAGGACAAGAGGGAAAGGCCTCAAGTTGCGCCTGGGCAGGTTTAGACTGGATATTAGGGAGTATTTCTTTAGAGAACGGGTTGTTAGGCATTGGAATGGGCTGCCCAGGGCAGTGGTGGAGTCCCCATCCCTGGAGGTGTTTAAGAGTCGGGTTGACATAGCGCTTAGGGACCTGGTGTAGTTCGGAACAGTCAGTGTTAGGTTAATGTTTGGACTGGATCATCTTCAAGGTCCTTTCCAACCTTGATGATTCTGTGATTCTGTGGATTCACTATCTCAGTTGCACTGATGTAACTGTCTATGTTGGGCTGTGCCACAAGCCAAATGAGGAATCTGACTTGGAAAGCCACCTCCAAAAATACGTGGTTTAACTCAGGATATTTCACTGATCTGATTTACAGCGCTGCAGGCAGCAAATTGAAATATAGAGGTGGAAATGCACAGCCTCCTCAATGGGAAGAAGAGTTTGGGCAGGAATATCTTCAGTCTGCTTTGCTCCTGGGAAAAACAGTGCACAGCTACAGTCTTGGTGGAAAAGACAATCAATATCACTTAAATATTCCCTGTTATGTGCTGCAAGCATGTGTCTACAGATGGACTAGATGATCACTGTAGGTCCCTTTCAACTGAAATAGTCTATTGTATTCTATAGTAAGTCCATGTCTACTGAAATAGTACCCTTACTGGGCCCATCAAAAAATATAGTCCTTAGATTATTAGTACATCATTAGCTCTGTGGATTTATTTCCTTTTTCAAATTCCTTTCCCTCTTCCCCTAAACATGAATTAGGGATAATTTAGCATATTTGAAGACATCCACAATCATGAAATCAGATTCTTACGTGTTTTGGGCAGTAAAAATTTTGAAGGGTTTCCTAAAACTTACAATGCTGCTGTTAAGCAGCATAAACTCACCTTTCTCATGTTCCTTTCCTGTTGTATTAATGTCATGTTTTGCCTTGAAAAGACAGAAATAATTGAGGGATACAGAAGTTAATAAAATATTGATACAATTCTTTTTATATGTAATTTATGAAGCATATAATAAACTTAAGTGTTGGTTCCAATACCCAAGAACACAACTATGCTAAAACAAAAAGTTAATTGAAGTTTACTGTGGAAATATGAAAGCTACAACACAAAGCTGAAGAAACTCTTCAAGTGCATTTACATTATGAGATGGGTCAAACGGATAACTTTGTGAAGGAAAGAGATAACACAGAGATAAGAAATATGCATATCTACATATTCATCAGAATTTTTCTTCCATAAATGCTGAGTATGCTTTATTTGTATTTTGCTGAGGTACAAAATGAAAAATATGAGTACTTAGAAAGATGATGGTAAAGGATAGAAGAGTGAGTTGAGGACTGAATTTTGACACAATAGTTATTGAATGAAGTTGGAGTGTAATTAGAGGGCAGTACCCAAAAAATTGCTTCTTAGAGGAGGAGTCAGAGGGCACAGTTATGCTGGAGGTAAGCCCTCAATTTTAATAACTGAGGGAGGTAACCAGCAGAAGAACCCTGTATAATGGCTAAAACCAGACTTACTCCACAGGTATATCCTATCGCTGATTTTTTTTTTTTTTCCTTTTTCTAGTTTTGATTTCAATGTGGTACCTAATATTTACCATAAGGAAACATATATATACACACATACATATAAAGAATTTTCACCCTTAATTTCATCGGTGAGAGAAGATATTCCAAAATGAACTGACATATACTGTATACCTTTGCTGCCGAAGGAACAGCAGTTTCATATGCGTTAGTGAACAGGCATCCTTTTTAGGTTCTGACACCCAAAATGTGTGTTGATGTTTGTTTTCTTCCTCAGTCAGGAAGGGTGGATAGTAAGGATGCTGGTATCAGCTGGTCCTTTGATGGGGAAGAAGCTCCTGTGACAGGTGCACATGTGTTTTATTGATGGGTGAGTAAGAAGTGCCAAGGAGACAGCCTCTGGCACAGGCATGATTCTGACAGTGCATGGGTCAGCTGCGGACATAGGGCAGCTCAGAGGGCATGGGCACTAACAGAGTCTCCATACAGTAACCATGCTTTCTCACCAGAGGCTTCACATAGCACTATCATCTACACACCAAACTGCTGTCAGAACCACAGAACAGCTTACTTTTTCTGAGAGTTTTTGTAATCTGTTAGGATTTTTTTTTTTGTTCTCTGTATAATTACTAAAAATATAGTTGATTACTTATGCAATGACCTCTTCCTTGGAAAATGCAATCATTTCATAAATACATTATCGTGGGCTTTTTTGTCAGTGCTATGCAGCGTACAAGTGTATTATGGGCTGCATCTTGCTCTTTTATGAGCTTAGTGAATAGTTTGCCCATTTTTAAATGTATTTCTAGCTTGCCAGTAAGTCCTTATCTTTACTCTCCCAAAAATTGAACACTGAAAAACTCCAATCTAGATGTTACCAAGTGTTTTTCATCAGTCACTTTTATAAAATTAATAGTTTGGCCATGTATGCCAGCCAATAAAATGTATAATATGGAACTTTCATAGCCTAGATTTTGTTTTCTTCAAATTTAGAAAGTATTTGTTTCTCCAGATGCTAGATGGAAGGGTTGGAAATTTTTTCCTGACTAGTGTCAGGAACGGGCACCAGAGAGATGTTACATAGTAGACATCTCTCATGAGAACATGGGGATGATAGGTGTATTACTGTGTTGGGATTGTGTTTAAAAACATGTGGTTCCCAGGGTAAACTTCACTTCACACGTAGAGATTGCCTGGAAATATGGAAGATTACTGCTGCATGCACATGGAATACAAGTTAGGCAGCTATTCTATCCACTGGTCCAGGGGATTAGTTTAAGATTGCGATGCTATCCTCTGGATGCATGGGTGTTGAGAAAAGATGACCAGGTGGCCCACCCTAATTTGGATTCCCTCCTGAGACTCCATCCTAACTCAACCCCCTGCTCAAATTAATCACATTTCTTCTCTGGGAATTTTCTACAGTTCAGCTCAGAAACACTGCTTCTTTGTTTTCTTCTCAAAATGTGTCTGTTGCTTGGCTGGCAGAACACCTGAATATACTTTCAGGCAAGAGGTGTGTGTGTGTACTTCTTACTGAATAGCTTTTTTTCAGCTGATTTCACCTCTTTCTGTTTATAAGCCGTCTGTGAACAGATTATGAAAGTCTCAACGGCACTTTTTACATTAAAGTACTGTAGCATTCCTTTTCAGGACCATTTCCATGGCTACTGATAATGCCACACCACTTTCTGCCTTGTCAGAACTTGTCACTATCCATACACCCAGCACTCTAAACATCAAAATGATTTGCAACCAATTTACTGAAAAGCTCAAAATGTCTTCTAAAGTAATCTCTGCTACTGGAAAAATGCCATTTTCATAAGAGGTAGCCTCATATTTATCAAGCTTTATAACACTCATATATAATAGATTGCACATAAGACTACAATAGCTCACACGCTTAAGATCAGGTGTGAGAATCCTAGAAAGGAATAAATGACTAAAGCCTTGATGAAATCTGCATTAATTGAAACATACAGGTGCTATATTTTATTTAGCTCAACAGAGCCCCAAACAGTTAACCAGACTAACAGACTTCAGTTGAAATATAGGTGTGTAGTCTGTTTGGTGTTACATAGTTGCTTCCATTAGTCCTTCCTCTGGTAATCTGGCATCAGTATATAATCACAGATCCAACTATTAAAAGACCTATGCAATTTCCTGAGTAGCTGGCACTATTTTTTTTCTACTCAAACCTACAAAAGACAACAATTATGTGCAACGGAATACATTTAATCTCTATTGGCATTCATAGGAATTCAAGACAGGACCACTGTAGTAAGAACATAAGAACAACTATATTAGTTGGACCAAACATTGATCTAGCTCAGTGTCCTGTTTATGACAATGGTCAATAGAAAATTCTTGGGAGAAAGAATAAAAGGAAGACAAAGGTCTAAGGTGCAAGAGATGTTTTTTTCCTCATATACCTTTTTAAGTCCCAGCAATCAGCTGAGAGCTCCTGTGCAGAAGGTTACAGCTCCTCTCTTCATGACATGTTAATTTGACACCCTGCAAAAGATAAACTGTTTGAAGCAGAGATTAAATTGCAGAAATTATTACAGAAAGAAAACCCCCACCCCAACACTCTTTTAAAGTTTCCAGATATAGAAAAGCTGTCACTGACTTAGTGAAGTGTCAGATGCTAGCTAAACTTGATGTTGTAGAAGTAATATCTCTCAACCAAATTAGTGTAGCTTCTACTTCCAGCCATTAAACCTTTGTTTTATGGGATGTGGCACCATATTATCAAATTTCAGATCCTATTGCTGGTACATTTACATTGTGATTGAATTATCACAATTTTTATCTGTTAATTACTCAAGTGGAGCTCCTCAGTTTTCATACTATAAGGCTTTTATTTCACTCATTTAAAGATTTGATTGGACTCTCAGTATGGTAAACACATCCTTTTTGAAATGTGAACACCACAGCTGGACACAGCATTCAAGGAAGCATCATGCCACTGTCAAACAGTGTTCAGATAAACTCATTACTACCACCTCATATTGGTACCTACACAGATCCTAAATATTTAATTGGCCTTAATAACATTAATAACAAGACTGTCACACCTAAAACCTATGTGACTTTGAACCTTGCTTCTAACTCCTAACCTAAAAATAAAAAAAAGGATTCAGTGTCTCCTCAGCATCTATGCTCTTCAAATGTGGTTTCCCTTGTTCCAAAATCAATGTACTTAGTCTTTTTACATACATTTTGTCCTGAACTTATTAAATGGTCCAGTCGATTTGTACTAGAGATCTGTGGTCTGCCCAATGCCATGTTGCCCAATACCTACATATTTTAACAGCAAAAATTTCATTTTTCTACTTTGCCACAGTTTAAAGATGCTATGACAGGATATTTATTAAAAATTTTTAGTTCTGCAGTCCCTCAGTTCCTTTTGATGACCAAATCCAACTGATACAGCCCCCAAATCTGGCCTTTATATTTGTTTCAGAAGAGGTGGTATATCTTAGAGCAAGAATGGATTTATGGTCTGACTCAGTCAGAGCATAGTCATCTTCACAGACTAAGCATTACTCAGATGATTGTCTCTACCTGTTTTATACACTTTACCTTTGTCCTCTGTACCGTAGAATCCCAACTATCTTGAACTTCTTCTGTACTCCAAGACAATGTCTCATAGGTCTTCCAAAACTCTTAGATCCAGACTATCAGTTCCCAATAATTTTAAAGGCATTCAACTCTTGTGGGTGTTTTTAAGAATTTTTTATTGGGGTAGAAAGGGCATGACTACCGTTTGCCAAAAAACATTCTATCTGTCCTTCTTCCCTTAATGATATATTTATTATACATCCACTCATCTTTGCTGATTCCTCTGCTTTTAATACTTTATATTCTACCTTTTTTCTAATGAGTACTGAACCAGCACCAATTAATGGTTTCTTCTCTTCTTGTAGTATTAAACAACCTTTCATGCTGTCCCTAACTTTGATGGACATGTATCTTCTGTCCTTTTGCTTCCCTTCTCAGTTTTCTACAGTTTATATTTAGTTTTGGTTTATAATCACTCACATCATCTTCCTTTGTTTTCGTTGTTCCCCTTTAGAAATTAAAAAAACCCTGTCAATTTAGGGTTTTTTTCATTCATCATTGCAGTCTCATTTCTTAACTACGTGATTATGGTTTTGGCATATGTAGTGAAACATTTGTTAAGTCCTCTCAGTTACCATTCAGATTTTTTCAATTTATTGTTTCCCAACTGATTTAGCACATAACTATTTTCAGTTTTTTTAAGCTGTCCTTCCTGCTAAGTTTGAAAAAAGAAACAAAAAAAATCACATAAGTATGTATGTACAGGTGCAATGCCTGTGCCAATGTATATCCTGCTAGTTGTAAAAATGTTTTATTTTTACAAAAACTTGCTTTCTTAAATAAGCACAAGTTCTGTGATCATTTTTCCTTGTGTATCAATATGAGTCTAATAAAGTTATTCTCAGATATAACACTTAAGTTATGAAAGTAATTTATAATTTTGGCATTTCAACAGTGAGAGAATGAGAGCTTTATCACATATTACTCAGATTTAAAAAAGCACCAAATCAAGTCTGTTTGTTCCCTGCCCCCCACCCTACTCCTGGGGGCCTATGTTCTTATTATTAAGTTCTCTTACCCTCTAAACAGGGTGACCACGTACAAACTGCCCTGTCCAAATTTAACATCCATAATGTGCCAGGGAATTGTTTGGAAAGGTGCTGGTTGTTGAAGGCCAAAACCATGTCAGGGATTGTTTTATGCTTTTAGCTGTATGGACAACGAAGTCTTAACGTACAGAAAAGTTCCCCAGCATTGTTTAATTTACTACTATAGACATAGACACACGGTACCATTTTTAACACAATATACCACCATCCTCCTTAAATATTTTGGAACAAGTGATTTCATGTCTCTAAACTTTCAAGAAAATGTCAGTTATATCACGTTAAAAATTACTTAATAGTTTACTAATAATGCAATAATCTTTGTTGTTGCCAAGGTTCTTTACACTAGTATAGACAGTCCAGATTTTCTTCATTTCACTTCCTGTGGTGCTTTGATTAATTTTCTTCTCAATATCTTGATTTTACACTAAGGAATTGTTTTTTTTTTTTTCTCTCCTTTCCTCTCTCTCCCCTTGTTGATAATTTAGCACTCTCCTGATCAGTTCGACTGGTGTGGTGGTTTAGTCCCTGCCGGGGTTCGAGACCACGTGGCTGCTGCCCCTCCCCCACAAAGGGAGAGCAATACAAAGCCCCGGGGCTGAGATAAGGAGAGGTTTAATACAACAGTGTGACAGCAACACAACAAACAACAACAATAACAATAACAGTGATAACAATGAACAGAGCAAGATATCTACCAATACAGCAGTGAGAGCAGAGAGCTCGCATAACACACGCGCTCATCGACTCTTCCGCGCTTCCGCGCTTTGGCGCCCGGAGGTGACGTCAGCATGGTATTGAATAACCTGGCTAGAGCTTCCCCCCACTGCTGGGGAAACTTAACCCTATCCTAGCTAAACCAGGACAACTGGGAAGATGTGAGAGATGACTTGTAACTCCCCAAAACAGGGTCTGAGAGAAACAGGTCTGCGAGAAAAAACAGCCTGAGAAATATAAGGGATGGTGGGGAGTGGAGGCCCTCCGAGCCGAGGACTGTCTCAAACACTCACAAGTAATGAAACTATAGTCATGGGGTGGATAGTGTGGAGTCTGGAGCTGATAAGGCTGCCTGGATAGCACAGGATGCAGCTGGAGGAGGGAGCCCTGTGAAGGCAGGACAGTTCTGCTCTGGTGCATCTTGTAAAGTTTCAGGGGCCATCCATCCAGTGAATGACCTTTACTTCATTATCTGTGAAGTGCATATTAAAGTTCACATCCATGAATATGCTAATAAAGATCAACTACATCATGCTAATTATGTTATCCCACGAAACACCTTACCCCTCCCCATACATGGGATATGTAGGTTTGTGGGTCGACTTAGGGGACAGACCCAAGGAAAGCATGTATAAATTGAGTGGGCTGAAGAGTGAAATAGAAAAAGAAAAAAAGGAGACATGAAGAAGATGGGTCCATCCCTGATGAACTCGGACAGGACCAATGCAGGAACCTAGACCGGTGATCTCTATTTCTCTGTTCTTTCTCTCTCTCCTTTTCTTTTTCCCCTATCCCTCACTACCATTGAGTACCACTAGGCATACTGTATTGCTTGCCATAACTCGTTATATACTTAGCCATTCATCATTTATTGTGTATCCAATTAGTACACTGTGGGAAATTAATAAATGTCTGAACTTTGAGACTTGTCTCACTGTTGTCCACTCTGTTGGGGATTTATGAATCTAAAAGTTACTTGTCTCCCTCATCTGAGCGGGACGTGATAGGAGATTGATTCTCCTTTGACTGAGAGGGAGACCTTCCAGATTTCACAGCTGTTTCTTCTCACTGAAAGTGGTTTGTTGCTCAAAAATACCAAACTCTTAGTTATGTTTTCGTCCAGCAGTTCATTTCCAGAATCTTCTTCTTGCTTTCTGTTATTCAGAAGACAGGAGGAATCTTGCAATTGCCTGTCCATTCCTTCTTCTTTGTAATCCTTCAGAACTATCTGATTCCCAGAAAGTCAAAGAACCCTTTCTGCTGTGAATCTTATCATTGAAGAAAGATTTTTTTCCCACTTATCTTAACACAGAACTGTCTCTCCTTTAGACAGTTTAGATGATCTCTGTGAGCATGTGTAATTGGGCCGAGAGTACATTTTTATTTGACCACCTAGCTTTGAAAGACAGCTTTTGCAGTTTTCCTTTATTAAGTTCATTGATATTTAAGTATTTATTTTTCAACTCGATTCCAGAATCAGTGTTTCTTTAAGATGACAAAAGTTTTTTAAAAGGAACCTTTTAAAAGTCTCTGCAGTCAAAGCATGTTGTTTGATATCTGTTTATAAAACAGGGGTTTGAGATTTGTATATAGATTACAGTATTAAATATATAGACTTCTGAAATTTAAGTAACTGTAAGGGATTATGCATTACTGCATGAAAGCTATATCTTTCCTTATAACAAGCATCAACACTCTGTCAGTTTTTTAATAATATTTAAAACTTTGTGGAGTTCATACATCTTCCCTACATATGGTCATCAACATTCCAGGTCATTTAGAGGAATCTACCCCATACGAAAGTTATTACATGATCCTTCCTGAAGCAAGGACAATTGTACACAAAGAATAGTAAGAGAACTTAGAAATCATTCTCAACCTTTTGATCTAAAGAAAATCCACCTTAAGACTTTTATGGAATATATGACTTGGTTTTCAAAGTAAAAACGTTTGACATTGTGACCCATGGCATGGAAATTGGTACAGGTGGCAAAATACACTCAAGAAGCTGGATAAATACTCAGGTAGTTAATCCATGTTGAGCTTAATTCTACCTCTGCTAGTAGTTTTTTTTAAACCGAAAACTGCTGATGCAGCAGAGACTGGATCCCTGGCCCCATAGACAACGTGTCTGCACCCAGTTACAGTACTAGAAGCATAAATATGAAGAACTTCCATGGAACTTCTTGCAGTCTTTCTGGATGTAATCAGAATGCAATCTAATCTATGTAAAAGCTTTTCTGATTAGGGGGCATATTCATATAAGAAGCCATAATTAAGAAGAGCAACAGGGGGAAATATTATTGTCTGGCATATGAGATCCCTTGTGGATAGGAAGAGCATTAGCAAAACAATTTGGGGGCTTTTATCTAAACACTCAGTGCTGTCACAGCAATGTTTTTCACTAGCAGTCTACCTACAATTTTATCAGCAGTAATATTGATGTCTAGTTCTTTCTTTTGCTCTTTTAAGACTATGTAAATTATGCAGTGCATGATTTTTTTACTTGTATTTAAACAGGACACTTATATGTAAACAGTGAATTTAGTATCTATATTATAATAACCTAACCAAAATACCAACAAAAATGGAATAGTAATGAGAGATCTCACCAGCAAATGAATGGGTAAAAAAAATGAAAAGAATGTGTAACAGGAAGAATTCCACTGAAGAGACAGGAACAGAAAAGAACAGGCCATACCACATATGTCTGGCAATCACAACTCATCATTAAAAGTCAACTTTGATTTTAAAATACCGTTTGGAGTCATCTGAGAACCAGTAGTCAATTATGCTATTTATAGGGAAAGACTGTGGCAGCTCAGATATCATTGCCTTACTTTCACTGAGGCAGATGTCACCTCCTCAGTAGCAACTGTATATTCAATCATCATAATGGCAAGTACTAAACCAGAGTTTAACATCAAAGCAACAGTTTTGATTCATTTTAGGAACCCAGGATTCCTGCAGGATTTCTGCTTATCTGGTTTCTGACAAGATACCTTAGAAGGGCTTCTGCCCTTCCATATTCTGCCAAAGTCCTTTCTCTTAATTCAGGTATTCTTTTTGTGGAAGAAAGAATGGGGGGGAAGTGAGAGAGACAGCAAGGCACAAATGGCTTCCCTGATGCAACTAGCCACAGAATGATCAATTAAAGGGAGGTTTCTTTTTCAATTTTAAAGGCTTTGATGTTCTACTAAGGGATTTTCCTATCTCCTACATTTATTACACAGAAAGCTCTCTAAATATCATCATTTCCACAGGGAAGCACCAAAGTAATGTTCATCCTTTTCTCCCGATCAGGAAACCTTGTGGTATTTTTCATCATCTGTCTCTAATATGCTCTTCAAACAAATAGGAGGAATCATCAGCCTCCTCACTAGATATAACAAGGCTTTCCTGATATCAGTAAGCTTAAGATGACAAAAAACCCAGCCTAAGCAGAGCTGAGACAGTTAGAAAAAAAATTCTCTTTGCATTGTATAACTGAAATGGAAGAGAAAAATGTCTCTCAGACAAACTCTGCTTTAAGGAAAATGAATGAACATGCCATTCAGACTGCTGAAGAAGTTTAAGCCTTTATTTTCTCCTAAAAGTTTTCTATTGTCAAAGTGTATGTTTTCAAGTTAAAAAGACATTAATACTTTGGTTAATAAGCCTCCTTGACTGATAGACTAACCTGGCAAGCTTGTTTTCTAATAGCAGGTATAGAAGGTGAAGGAGACCATAGTGCTGTACCAGATCATGCAGTGAATCAGGAAAGAATGAAAAGACTCGTTCAGATGTCTAAGCCTCTTGGTACTCTGTTTAGAAAGTAACGTCTAATCTATATCATGCGAATGATACAGATATTATGAACATGGTATCTTATAATATTGCATGATTTCTTCAATGTTTGTCATACACAATATTTAGACTTTGTATATATATGCTCTGAGGCAGATCAAGAGATCTGTTTAGGGTTCACCTCATTTAGTTTTCTCTCAGTGTTAGCACATGGAGCTGTTTACAGTAAAATGGAATTATATTTCAAGATCATGAACTTAGTATGTGGTTTCTCTTAGTACCACTTTCAAATGTCACGTTTACAAGAGATATAAAAATAGACAAAGTTAGAAACCAACATTTTTCTTTGCAGACCTTGTATTTAACTAAACTTCCATGACTTGATCTTACTTGTCCTCAGAAAAGGCATTTAATTGCTTGCAAAAAATAAGACAGAAATAGGCAGTCTGAAAAACTTTTGATTTTTTTGACATTGTAATCTTTACATAAAGGTAGTGAAGAAATGGTGGTAGACTGACAGGAAGCCAATTATGGTTCCCTGTTTCTCAGCTTTGGCTTTAATTAAAGATGTGGGGTTGGAATATTCTAATTTCATTACCTGGAGGAGGTACCTAAGCAATCTTCAACCAATTGAGAACAACTCTGCCATACCAATCAGCCTCAGGACATTGCTAGAGAGTACTGCTCTCAGAGGAGGTTGTATTAGTCATAGATATTCATAAATAAACACTCCAAGTTTTTTCAGATATCAGGAAGTCATGAGTTTCATAAGGCCGTGTATTAAGTGTATTTACTGTCTTCATTATGTATGTCTAAATCAGGTGTGATTCAGCTGAGCTTCCCAGCTTGTTGGTCTGGGTACATATTTTCGCTGTGTCCTGACTGCACATCAGGATAAGATATGAGTACAAATTATTTCAGTGTGCCTTGAGTTTTAAGTCTTCTCTCAAAGAAAGTGAGAAGAAAGAACAAAAAAGTAGTTTTTGCTTCTATTTTTCACTGGTAATGATCTTAGATAGCACCAATATCTGAAAGTAGCTGAAAAAGAGTAGTTGTACAAGTAGTTCACAAGTAGTTGTGAAAAAAAAAATCAGCAGGAAAGTGCAGGTTTTAAGTTAAATGTCAGAAAAACAATCAGCATATTTACTGATGAAATTTTTCTTAGTCAATTCATCCTTTGGACAACATAGCTTTTGCAAGGATCATGCCTCAGCAAAACCAGAAAACAAACAAACAAAACCCAAACATCTAGAGAATGCAAAATAAACAAACAAAACCCATCATCATTCCTCCTTACAATTGAGAAACTTGAGCATATGGAGGTGTGCACTAGAAAAAACATTGTACTTATCTACTCTGTCAAGTAAGTGGCATCTGTACATTTTAGATCTCAGGAGTATGGTAATTTCCAAAATAGCTCCATTTAATGAAGGTACGAAAGTGAACAATTCTGTTTGTACTTCCAGTGGGAGACAAGCAGTTTGGAAGGTTTATTCCACTTCATCATGATGAATTAAACATTCTGAGGGAGGATTTGAAAAAGCTTAAATGTAATGCTTTTAAAAGCTGCATTCCAACAAGGTAGATACTATGTCTCTATGTGCCAGTTTAAGTATTCTTACCTTAAAGTCAGGTGGGGGCTCTTTCTTCTCTTCCAGATCCCACCTAGCCCATTCCCAACTCATCTGGGAACTGTTAGGTCAGCCAGACAAGAGCTCTCTACAAACTGTTTTTCTAAAACTTGCTGATTGCCTTATAGATTTTTTGGGTTGCTGGCTCATATTTCTTCTCTGTTTTATGCCTGGAGTTGCCTGTTAGAGCTGTGAATTTGCAATGATCAAACTTGACCTGCCCTTTAGATATCTGCCTCACCTCAGCCTCATTTCACAGCAATCAGGATTCCCTGACATGTCAGCATTTCACACACAGCCCAATCTTTGGGAAATCAACCTGGAACTTTATTTGATCTTGACATCAAGTATGGTAAAATAGGCAGATGCTAACCCCAGCACAAAGTTAGGGGACAGCAAAAAATCAAATGAGTGACGGAAAATTTATTGCTCGCTAGTCAGAATACTTTTGCAGTAATACAGGCAAGTAGGAAAGAATTTGTAACTGAATTGTCTTCATATGTTTTGGTGATTTAGCAAATCAGTGGAGAGTAGAACAAATCAGACTTTTATCTTTTCTACTACAAAGTACAGTTAAATCTGATTGTGGCTAGAGATGCACTTGTAGAGAAGGCCTGTTAGTGACACATTTAGTTTCATTTTCTACATGTCTTAAGCTCACCAACTCTGCAAGGCTTGGACAGGACAGATGTGGATAGAATGATGGCTAGAGCAGACACCGCCATCAGCAACACTAATTTCAGAGAGATCTTTCCATCACCTCAGGACAATTTTTGCAGGTGGAAATTTGTCACAGCATCGGTGAGACATCAGGCAGTTGATAATAAAACCTTTTTGTAGGGAACACTTACAGACTCAAAATTTCTGAAAGCAACATTAAAATGCCCTTTCCTCTCTGATAATCAAACCCTTCCTCTTTGTTCCCCCTCATACACAAACCAGCCAATAACATGAAAATATGTGCCCTAAGCTAGAATATTTACCCTTAGCTTTGGACTTTTCACAACATTTATATACTTGAGGAGGAAGTCTGAACTTGATTTTTTTATTAGAATTGAAATTAAATCTCATTTTTCTTCTTCCTGCTATTGTGTTAAAGTTTTTACTACAAAGGAAGGTAAAGAGGTTGCACAGCTCAGCACACTGAAACCCCTTTTGTTCCTCGTGAGTGAAAAATGAAACTACTCAGTTTTTTCTCCTGGAAAAAAAAAAAAATGTGAGTAGCAGGCCCATTGAAACAATTGATTATTCAGTTTCTAGAGTTAAAGCACACAGAGCTTATCTTCAAAGCCATCAAACACATTTTTTTTATTAAGAGTTCAAGTAAATAGGGCATTATTTAATGTCTGGAAATACAAGAAGCTATTTTTTTCTTTTCAGTGTACACTGAACAACGAAAAAAGGTAATGTGTGTGAGAAAACCTTCAGACTTATCAGAATTTAAAACTTAAAAAATATCCTGGATCAAAATAGATTTCACTGCCAAATTTTTCAACTCTGAGTACCTAACTTTAGGTTTCTAAAGGCTTGGTTTGACAATTGAATTTACATGGGATGATTTCCAGGAGCTGTCGAGCATTCATAAATTCTAGTGAATTTAGGGGAAATTGTAAGTGATGACTGCCTTTGAGAATATGGACTAGGATATAGGATTTAGTAACTCTGGCTTAGTATACGCTGTTTGACTAAACATGGCTTCATCTCTGTTGTAGCTATCAGCATCTACACTGAGCGCAGTGTTGGAGCCTGTATAGATAGTAAAGGAAAATAAACATGCCAGAACCTGGCCCTTGAAAGGTCAGGCTGATGCTTCAGTCCAAGGAGAAGATGTTGTTATAAACCATATACAGAGGTTTCTTTTTGCAGGCATAAGTCCCCTTACTGCCAAGGCAGCTGCACACATGATCCAAAACAAAATATTTCTTTCTGTTCTCCACCTAATATGACATTTTAGCTAAAACCAAAAGTAGGACTTACAACGGGAGCTACAGTTTTGTGGAGACACTTGCAGATAAATCACTGCAGAGAATTTCATTGTGTGGAAACAGATGAACTAAACATTTCTGTGCAACTGTTCAGTTTAATTTGCCAGATTTCATGTATTATGTTACTGGTTAAATTTAACTTTCAATACATTTATGCTATCTAACACTCATAACAATTTTTTCATAGTATTGCATTTTTACAGGAGTTTTCAAGGTGTCCTTGAACCTTGTGTGATCTGAATCAGCTTACTGTTAACAAACGTAAATAACGAATAATAAATCATCACTGCAGAAAAGTTGAGTTGCTCGTGGACTGCCATATATTCAGAGAGAGTTGTGTGAGCTTCAGTTAACAGATCTCTCCTGTTCACATGTGTCATATAGAGTACATGGAAGTATAAAACTTCTGAGCTTGAAAGAGGTCTCCAAAAGATTTTCCATAGAGAAATGATGTATTAGTTTAGTGACAACTTTAACACTTTCCCCGTCTGTTTAATGATTTTCATTACAAGAAAATATATAGAAGCAGGTCACTATTAAATATTGTTCCAGTCTGTCAGGCTATCTGACTAAACTTCTCTTTTACAGCATTTCAAGGAAAATATTAAAAGCTAAAGAGGATCCTTAGAAAATGAGATCTGCTTAAAGTTTATCCAAAGGTGGCTTCCGAGGAAGCAAGAAGAGGAAGAATACTTTCAATGAGTCACGTTAATTACAGACACAAGGAAGGTTTTGGCCACCAACATCAAAGAGAGTTATAAAAGGAAAAGAGAAAAATGAAGTTCAGAAGCAAATACATTATTTCAGCATGAGTGATTATTTCACAATAATGCTGACATTTTTGACTTGGAAACTGCAGTAGGCATCAGCTTACTTGGATGTGAGCAACTAAAAGAACAAAGATGAAATCAGTGCCATCACAGCAAACACAAGGCAGAACAACAGCTGGTTCTAAGTAACCTTGGTCAAGACAAAAATCATCTGTTCAGAAGGAGAAATCTGAAAAAAAAAAAAAAAAAACCACTAACAAACGTTCTTTCAGGGAGGCCTGAGAAGCAGTTCTGTTGTAGAGTATGTCTAAACCGCATATATAATTTTTTTCTATAAGCCACAAATTTACACTCTATGGGGAAGCTCTGAAGCTACCCCAATACCACTTGTTCACAGCAGGTACTGTAATAGCCACCACCATAAGAGGTCCAGCGTACTGCAGTCTTTTAGCATCCTCCTTGATCTTTCTTCATCTGACATTGTTAGGGAAAAAGGGAATAAAAAGTCTCTAGAAGGGTTGATGAGGTGCACCCCAAACACCTGACTGGTACAAAGAGGTTTTCAGTGGCAGGCTTAAACAAAGCTCTCCTCAATTTAAATGTCCCAAAGGCTTAGAGCATGTTTCAGCAACATCCATGGGTAGAACCAGATTATGTTCCCATTATGGATTAACAAAGAAATCGCTAACTTCTGAATGCAAAATAACCTTCAAAGTCTTGCATCAGGATCTGGCATTAATTCCGGATCAGCTGAACACCAAAACTCTTTTTTATTAGGCCTCTACTGTGAAAATGTTCACCGTGTCAGTCATTCTCACACATACACCTCATCCTACTCAGCTTTCATTTATTTCTCCATCATTGCTCAGCAGCAAGCAACAATTTTTCCAGGGGAAGGAAATAGGAACAAAAATTGGAGTTCTATACAGTGATCAACATAATGCAAAACAGATGACACTCTCACACTTACAGAAATGATGTTTCTAACACCCTTACCAATCTTGTCACTCCTGCCCTGACTGGAAAATGTAAACACAGACGTGTTCTGGCCTGGCTTTTTCCCTCAAAGGTCAGGCAACTAAAACTGGATTCTTCAGCTTTCTGCTTTTGAGGCTGTGAGAAAACCTCCCAGGACTCCAGGATCAGCTACTTCAGCAGATCACTGGGATACAGATTCAAACATAATTTGTCCCTTTAAGATGCTGATTCCCTGCTGCCACATGGAGGAGTCCTGGCTATTATTCATGGCTTGAAAGGAACTAACAGCTTGAGAGAAGTTGGTAATGTGTCAATGAACCTATGCACCCGCTCACTGCTGGGTGCTGATCCTAGCTTGGATGATGGTTTGGACTTGACTAGTGTAGCAAAAATAAGCTTCAGCTGCA
Organism: Strix uralensis; assembly: GCF_047716275.1. NCBI lineage: Eukaryota > Metazoa > Chordata > Aves > Strigiformes > Strigidae > Strix > Strix uralensis. The sequence goes on along the minus strand of NC_133972.1, from coordinate 145,906,232 downwards.
TGGGTATGCCAGATGTTTTTCCACTGCCTTTTCGATAGATATCCTTAAGATGAGAGGCCTCCATTTGATCCTGTCCTCCCCATGAGTAATGAGGATGACTGATCCTGATATTTCTCTAGAAAACATGATAAATGTCTTTGTATAAACTCAACTTGTTGAGATACTTTGCCCTTTCATCTCAAACATTTGATGACAGTTGCATATGCATCTATCATCTTTAGACTAATTCACTATGTGTTGCTGACAGTGAAGAGAGGAGATTCCCCTTCCCAAGGGACATACCAGTGTGAACATCATACCAGTAGCCTCTTCACTGATTCTAGGCGTCTGACATTACTTTGTTGTTGTGCTCCCCAGTCTTCACTGATTATCTTTCACTTCCAAAGCATACTCAAGACCATGGTTCTAATTTTGAAATTCACTGATGAATAAATGTCCAGTTATATCTACAAAATTTCTATCTATGACTCAATAAGTGAAACAATTTTTGGAGACCTTGAAACTAAGAAAGCAGAAGATGTGTTTCAGGGAAAAGTGGAGTAAAATATTTTCAGGTGAATTAGTTCAGAGGCTGAAAAAAAAATGTAGAAGATATTAACTGAAATTGGTAATATATTTCTATTCTTCCCTGTCATAGTCAATTTGTGAATAATGTTTTTGCCAAACAGAGAAACCTGGAATTGGAAAACAATAATTCATTGATAAGTCTGTTGCATGTGGTCATGCAGATGCTCATTATTGGCTGAATTGGCTATTTAAATTTTTGCTGGACTCTGATCTCAGTGGGACAGGAATTCCACCTGGCGATTAGAGAGCACAGAGCTTAATCTCAGTACTGTCTGATGGATAAAACTTTACTGATTTTTTTTTTTGATGACTCCCACTCTTTATTAAGCCCTAATAGGACATCATTCCTATTTCTCCTTCCTCTGTGATTATTATTGCCTTCTCCAGCTTGTTTAGCAGGAGCTGTCATCTAGCTTTTGGCATATTCTTCAACTTAATATGAAAATATTTTAACATTGAGTGGGTGCTAGAAAGAAAGAAGGCTGTGGAGCACTAATTATGCAAAAAGACGAGGGTTCCATCCCAAATCCATTTACTCTCAAATAGAGAAATCACATAAGAAGGCCTCTCACTTGGTTGTTTTATCATCTGATGATCAAAAAGTCTATTAACACAAGCAGGTACTGTTAAAAGAGCGGGAAACCTAAAGCTGTATTTGTTGGGGTTTTTTTCAGTTTTTTTCTTTTACAGAAAAGTCATTACTGTCTCTAGCTCTGTTGTGAAATCTCACCAGTGACATTGCTATGCATAAAGTGACTTTTTAGGCGTTCAGTTCTCTTATAATAGATGTCAATGTTAAGACTAAGAGTAGTTATAAAACTGAAAGTGAAATCCTAGTGGAGCTATTTTAAGTATTTGTAAAGAAATATAAGCTAATTCAAAACATGTTTCAGTATGTTTTAATGTACAAAAATCCTTTATAGATAGACCACAAGCTATCATATATAAATGCTTACTTTATTTTTAATATTGAAAAATGAATCCTTTACAATATGGTGGTGTTCTTGATTTAGAAGGATTTTATACTATGAAAATGGCAAAAACCTACCATTTTTAATTTTGTCCTGTGCAGTTAGATACTAAGTTGTGGCCTACAATTATGATTTTTTCTTTTTACTGCCTTAAAACATTACTTTGAAGTGTAATTCACAATGGAAGGGGCCATTGAAAAGTTGCTGCTTCTCTCTAAATCTTGTCATATCAAATTAAGTTTTAATCTATGATATTTACAAAATGTGAGAAGTCATCTGAGTTAGGCTGGGTTTTGTTCATAGACTAACAGCAATATGTGAAACTGCATTAAAGGCAATTTAAGTTGAATTTCCTTGTTCTTTCCCTGCATTTAATAAAAAAATTCAGTTTACAATTTTTTCCCAGTCAATAAATCATGCAGAAAATCAGAGTGAATGTTCAAACAAAACATACCTCTATATCACAAAGTATACATTGGTTTATGAGCTTTTAGCAAAACCAGGAGTTTTTGCTTTGGGACTACTTCAGGAAGAAAGCACTTCCAAATATTTTCAGAAGTGGTGGGAATAAAAAATGAGCTCATCTCAGTATTAAATGATTTTAAAATTGTTTTTTAAAACATGAGACATGCTATTTCTTCATTTCAATGTAATGCAGGTTTTTATTGTTAAAATCAATATTTGTTATTTTTGTGGAAATTAATGTATTGTGAGATAAAACCCATCTAATTAGAAGCTACATACCCAGTTTATGAGACCATTTTATCCAAAACACTTGGTATCCTTTGACCACCCTGCTACAACACTACCCCTTTACATGGAGGATTAAAAAACTCTCAGTTTCTATCTGCACCTGTAGGTACCAGAACACATGAAGAAATACAGCTCTTTTCTATTATTTGTCTTCATGCAGGTTGAGAAATAAGATTTTTGACATGATGGAGAGCAATATTTTCATTAGCTCAGTCAGCAGTGCTTCTATCAAGAAAAAAAAATAGTTTAGTCCAATGTTATTTGCACAATGAGATCCCTTTGTAGCAGTAGACAGTCATCTTCAGCTGTGGTCAACGAAGCAGGATAGTAATGAGGTATTGCTGCAAGTTAATGTTTTTGAGTAAATCCAGTGTCTCTATTCCCTTCTTTTTGCTTAGAAAGTGTCTTTGCTTATGGTGTCTGAGATGTATCCATTTATGAGAAAATAAAGCAAGTTGATGTAATTCAAAGGGCAACCTACCCAAGAAAACCTTATTTCATATTTTCTATCTCCTGTATAAATAATGTGTAGAAAAATCTACCATGAGTAAGCCAGGTACTGTTGCACCATTAAGAGCATGTAATACACATAATTTCTGAAGGCACACTGCTGGGCTAATTCTTACAGGATATGCTTCATTTTTGGCAGATGATCACTGTGGAAAGAATTACCTTCTTCAGATGTCAGGAATATAAAAAAATACAGCTGTTCTGAGAGGAAAGTCAGAAAATAAGGTGCATGATAGGAAAATGAAAAATAACAAGTAAATAAAGGCAATGCATAAATGGAAGTGAAAAGATTTATTTAGAAGAGTCAAAATGGTTGGTGAAAAAAGTTTTCTCTTAAACCTCTTTATCATCGAAAATATTAGCTGCCAGCCAAGTTGATGAGTGAGTTATGCAGAAGACAGATAGCAGTTCTAGCTCTGTCTTGAATGAATACTGACTGCAGCAAAGCAGACTTCATTAACAGCTCTGCTGACCTTTCTTCAATTGATGTAAATAGGGATTTATAGTATCAGAAAAATGTAGATGTACTGCCCCAAGCCATAAGCCAGCTCAGTGTCTTTGTCTTGTAGCCGCCTGTCTCCCTTATTTCTGAACCCCAGAAAGATTTTACGTAGGAGAAAGAAAAAATAATAACCAGGAAAACAGAATTTATAAACTTAGTGATGCAGTATATAGTGGAAACGAGAAGAAGAAAAAAGTGATTTTAAAAGATAAGAATGTTTCATTTAAATGTGAAGTAAAACCAGTCTATTTTCTTACATATTTTTGATAAGTCTAATGACCTGGAAAAACTGTTTAAGTATACCCTACGAAGAGGACTTTTAATGTTTCCCAAATATACTGCCATTTAGGGATCCCCCAATTACTTTCCTAAGGCATCTCTGTAGGAGATGCATTAAATCACTATAAATTCTACTAAAAATAAATTGAAATCTTCCTATAATAATCTCCCGCAATATGATCAGCTAGGTCCTTTAAATCAATTAGAAAAAGAAAGATGGGAAATCATGAATATGCAGTATATACTGTCAGTATATCAGTGTACAGGTAAACACAGGCAGAAATGTATGGTTGTTGTTACCATTCCCACTTACCCTGAACGGTCTTGGCTGCTGAAGTCCGGTCTAATAAATCGACATGGGCTACATTCGTGCAAGGCAATTGAAAAATGCTTCTTAAGGCATCTGAATTAAGCATTTCAACACCAAATGTATTCAGAAAATCTCTCTTGCAAGGGGTGAACAATTGAGCAGTTTCCCTGCTGGACACTGCTAGGTGGAACTGTGTGCAACTGCTCAAGCCCAGACATTGATGGGAGGTTGTGCTTGTGTGGTGCCTACACCACCGTGGGATTCACCTGGGCTCATCTCCTTTGACTTGCAGAGAAATCCACAAGCCTGCTGCTCAGGGGTGCACTAATCAAAATAACAAGGACTTTTTCTGTCATAAAACATTGTTTGAAGGAAAAATGAGGGGAAGGGATGAATGTGATTTTGATGAGTGTTAAGTCTAGTGGTCTTAAAACAATCTGTGACTGAAGTCTGACAAAAGCCCTCAGTTCATTAGCTCTCTGTAACAGCTAACAGGGGAAGTTATAAGATATGCTCAAAGCTTTAAAGAAAACAAAAAGAAAACCAACATACACAAAATTTTATTGGATTTTTTTATGTGATTAATGATATTGAAACATATAAATATATATGATTATATTTTTATTTTGAATTGGTTTGTTATTGCCGTAAAGCAAGATTTTCAGAATTTTACTGCAAGAAAATTAGGAATCAATCAATTAAGTACCTTAAAGACCACAGTGTCAGAAAGATACGGTGCGGTCCCTTCACATGTGATTGGCAGGTGAACACCTAGTGTGAAAGCCCAATGTACCATGTGCACAGCCTGAAGTTTACTGGGTCTTTTTATTGCAGATGTGGATTGCATAAACAACTTCAGTCTTCAGGAAAAAAAAAAAAATGTTGAAATTTGTTGAGTGAAACGAAGAGTTAGGTGAAATCTCCTACTCCCAAAACAATAAAAGCTCTGGGGAAAAAAGAGGGATTTAAACACTAGGAAAATGGTGTAATACAGATAAAACCTTTTTTTCTAATGCAATTTCTATAAAACCTTTGGAAGACAGAAGAGAAATCAATAAAGATGATTACTGGGAGGCAAAGAATTGTCACCCTGTTGAAGTAATTTTTTCCCTAAGGTTCACATTGGGTCAAAACCACTTGAAAAGTTTAAGCTAGTCTTCTAAATCACTTTGCAATATGTGCTACCAATACTTATTGTTTCTTTTGATTATCATCTGATAAAGGGTGTCTCAGAGAGACCTTGAAATAGGATGTCAACATGGTCAATAGATTCATTGATCATCCACTTTACTGAAAGACTTTAAGATGAGGTTAAATATTTTTCTAAAAGCTATACAAAATCTTTCTACAGATTCAGAGCTTGATGCAATTACTTCCAATAAACAAGTGGCCAGACTAAATGTTCCCTTCTATAAATTTATGATTTATATATGTAAGTCCCTAGTGTTCTTGTATAAAAAAGAATAAGAAAGAAGGCACGCTGAACTAGCATTATACTTAAAGGATGGGGAGAAAGTAGGGTATGAATTCTGAGCATATAAGAAGATCTGGGGAAATACTGGGAGCCAAGAAGTTGAAAACTAAATTTGTAAACTGGCAGTCATCTAAGTTTCCTCAGATTGGCTTTTGCTGATTGTAAGTATAATGTAGGATTTTTTTTTTTTTACATGATGGATTTTAACCTTTACTTTTTTTCAATCATCCTCATATTTTTTTTCTTAGCACCTGGAAAAAAAAAAAATAATTTAATGCCTCCTTTCTCCCTCTACTCCAGAAGTTAATTCTTTTCAAATGTAATTTTGTTAGCTTTCTTTGTTCATAAAAAAGGATGAGTTCAAGTGTAAGGAAAATAATATTACTTAAGACATGCTTTCCTTGTTTGTAGAGCCAGCCAAGAACTTCATCCTCACATTATATTAAGAGCATCCTTATTTTTTTACTTGTTTTTTCCTGCATAAATTAAGGCAGTTTGGAATATGTGTGCCCACTTGCCTTTTGGGGCATGAGAAATCGAAATTAAAGCAATATTTGTTATGTATGCCTCATAAACAATACAAACTTCATCTACAAAAACTCCTTCATGAATGAGCATGGAAATATGTTGGTAAATGTTCTGCAATTTTAAGCAACGATGCAAGAAAGACGTGTATTTTCCCCTATACTTGTCAACTCAAGACAAAACTTTGCTAAAACCGGTCATTATAAGCCTTTGAAGTTATATTATAAATGGTATCTTTAGTAAGCTGTATGTATTGACTTGAATGACCTCAGATGGATTTCTTCAAGTCCTTCTATATCGATCACACTTCTAGATTATCAGTGAACTGATGAAAACACATTGATTTAAATCCAGAACATCAATTGTAGCTGACATGAAAAATTTCATATCAAAGTTGTCAACCAAGTAGTTCATTAATGCTCAAACTCAAGAGGCAAATATGTGCTGAACAAAAATATTTTAGTGTTATGCAGTACTCAGTACCCTTTTAGCATAAATAGCACACATCTTACACATGCACCTATCTGACTTGCTTATTTTAAGAAATTGATCCTACTCTCTCAGTCATAAATTTGAGATGGAAGCCTAAAAAAAATTTCTCATAATAAACCACTTAGCTCCTCATTTCATTAAATTTAAAATATCTGAAGAATACTTTTTTTCCTGTTTCTACCATATAACTTCAGTACTGGATTTCCTCTGTGTTTCAAAAGACTGCAGACCTCCTTGCAGGGAAGTTACAGTCAAACTTTAGCCATACTTCTTGCATCTGTGCAGCTACATTACTGAGGACTCAGGCCTGATAAGATGTAACTTTACACACAGTGATGCAGATATCTTTCTACTGTCAATGCCAAAGTGATGAGCAAAAAGCTTTGACAGTGAGTATGTTCCTTGGTCTTTGATTAGGCTTAGGTTTCTTTCAGTTGATAGAGAAGACAACATCACAGAAGCCATATGAACTTTAAGGAATGATTATACTCAATTTGGAAACTCTTAAATTGGAAGTATTATGACAGAGCACCATGCTTTATTATAATTGCATGTTTTGTCACTTAGGCCTGTGGCAAAAACAGGAGCTACATATGCATATTTTGTTATTAACTGCTTTTTATTTTATGGAAAAATTTTGTTCAAACTTTTGCTTAATTATATTTTATCCATCTCAGGAAATTTATTTGCCATGTTGGCACCATCTTTGTCATTGCAACATTGTTGCTATTTGAAAAGTGATTCAATATGGAGACCTATTAAAAGAGAAGACAAATGTAATAGCTGTCCTCAGAAACTCAAGAAAAGTATGCATACATTGAAAGATTAAAAGAATGATGAGCAATAAAATAACCTGTTTTTAAATGAGCAAATCATCAGTCAAGCAAGGTTCTGATTTAAAAGGGCAATAGCCGTCACAGAGGTGATATAAGGATTAATGAAATATCTAATGAGACATAAGAAATTCAAGAAATGAATAAAGAAGTTCCATAATTTATTTACTTTTTTATCTTTAAGCTGTGCAATAGTTTCCAAACGAATTCTGTGATGTCATTTTGGTTTGCAATTTAGTCAAAGTAAACATACAAGTAGCTAAAGAGGAAAAAGTTTTTTAGCTGCTTTCAAGAAATCTAATAGTCCTTCATCATCCTGATTGCTAACTGGAACCTGAAGGCTTGCTGGTAACTGAGAGAAAAAGGTTTTGGACTGGCAGTTACAGAAGTGCTTCACTTTTTCAGTCAAAGCAAACACAAAACCAGAAATCAAGAGGAAGGAAAAAAACTTCAAAGAGAATCAGTCAGAAATTTTCAAATATCAGAAACAAAATTCATACTCTGTTTATGAATAAATTTTATTTAAATTTTTAAAATAAATATTAAATTTAATTATTTAAAATAAATTAATAAAGACAAGGATGCTGACCAATGAGGTAAAGGCAAGATAGTTCAGGAGAATGAGAATAAGGAAATAATCCTATCCAGTATAGCTCAAAAATCCAAAGAATGTGGAGGGGAGAGAACAGAGTGAGAATCCTCCATCTTAGACCTCTGAAAGGACAGTCAAAGGAAATATGCTTTCCAGTGGCAAAACTTCTTCAGCAAATCTAACAAGTATGGAGGATCCTATTTACTGGTGATTTCCAAATGCATATCTGTATGTGTGTTAACTTAGGCTTCTACAGGTCAATAAAAGTGATTTCAGCAATATACAAAGTTTTAGAATGAATTGCTGAAAGAATAATTAAAAATATTACATGAATAATAAATGAGATCGAAATCCATGTTAGTATACCAAAAGTCAAACCAATTTAATGCCTTCTCTCATAACTCATTTTATAGACAAAACAAATTATATAATTAATTTTTTTAAATATCAGTAAAGATTTATTCTACTGCTTCTACAGAAAGGTTGTTACTTAAGGAAGACAGATGAGAAAGGAAATGTGAGGTACTAACTAAAGAGAAAATTGTTGTGGAAAGTTCTGAAAATGGACATATCAGATGCAGGGTGGGTAACTAGTGATTTTGCTGAGATATATAGTGGGGGGTTTTATTAATAACCTTAGCATAAAAAATAGAATGTATTGCTGCAAATTGCTAGCATCATTAAGTTGAAGGCCTCACACAGGTGAATAATTAGAATATTGCACATTGAGGGCAAAATGTCTTGAGAGCACAAGGTGTCAAGAATAAAAAGAAAATAAAGAATTGACCAGGAGAAGGTAAATTTGTTTTGCTGTATGTGGGAAATTCTCAGGTGGAATCAAGTGAGAGGAGATGAACCATGCTGTATTAACTGATCACACAATGACCATACCTTACCTGTGTGATTTAATTGGATTCCTTAGTCTTGCAAGACAAAAGCTGAAAAAGAAAGTAATTGTTGTCTAAAGTACATCAGAGGCATAAACCCAAAGGTAGTTATCTCTTTAAACCAAGGCCAAGTATCAGCACAAAAATAAATTACTATATGCTGATAATAAATACATTAAGGAAGGAAATTAGAAAGTGATAAATAACTATCAAAGCAATAATGTTTTGTAATATTAAGTGTAGCTATTTTTAAGATATAAAAGGCTAAGTACAATGTAGTAGATGCCAGTAATAACAGGCAGCTCTGTCAATGACAGAGGATAGTACAGTCAATGATACAGAAGGTCTCTTTCAGCCCTACAGTTCTGGGGGTGGGTTACTGTTTTCAGCATGTCTGGACTAATTTGTAAAGATATTTAGAAATATAGGCTATTCAGATCTTTGCACTGAATCAGATTTCCCAATGTGGTGGTTTGACCTTGGCTAAATGCCAGGTACCCACCAAGTCGCTATATAACTTCCCCCCCCTTCCCCCTTTTTTCTCAACAGGGAAAAGAGGGGAAAGAAAATAAGATAGGAAAAAAAAAAAAAAACAACCCTTGTGGGTAAAACAAAAGCAGTTTTAATATAAGCAAAGTGAAGCAAAGGTCCGCGCACGGAAGCAAAGAAAACAGATTTATTCTCTACTTCCCATGAACAGGCGATGTCGGGCCTTCTCAGGAAGCAGGGCTCCGATACGCGTAGTGGTTGCCTCGGAGGACCAAGGGTGACCCCACCCCCTTCCTCCTTTTTCCCAGCTTTATACTTGAGCAGATGTCATATGGTATGGAATATCCCTTTGGTCAGTTCGGGTCAGCTGTCCTGGTTGTGTCCCCTCCCAAGACCTTGCCCACCCCGTCCCACTACAGGGGGAAAATGTCAGAAAGAGCCTTGGTGCTGTGTAAGCACTACTCAGCAGTAGCCACAACACCAGTGTGCTATCAACACCCTGCCAGCTCCCAACATAAAACACAGCACCATGAGGGCTGCTATAGGGGAAAACCAATTCTGGCTCAGCCAGACCCAGTACACCCAAGCACATGCCAAAATAGAAATATTGGAACATGACAGTATTTTATTTTGCTTTTATTTAATTTTTCAGCAGGCATTAGCATGTATACATCATCATTTTTGGGCTGCTAATATTCTGAAGTACTCTGTCAGCTATATATCATAAATCAAGTAAATTGCTGGCAACGTAGTAAAACTGAAACAATGTAATTGACAATCATAGGATGCAAGCAATAATTAGATTTGAAAAAATGACAGAAAAATATTTATTATATAATAGGACAAAAGATACTGTGTTCTAAAAGTTAACATATTACTATAGATTTTTGCAGTCCAAGATAGTGTAGATAGTTATGAATCTGTCTAGGTATAAAAGATAGAGAATTTTGGTCCTGTAGCTTTCATGCTAACTCATCAAAAGTTAGGGTCAACAGAACTCACACATATGGTATTTATAAAGTAAGTCTATTTTACAGCATATGATCATATGATTTTACTTTTTCTTAGACTTCCTATAAGTCATGTAGTCTTCCTTTTCAATTACTGAAGGTAATTTAATAATTCAGTCTTTTAAATAACGAACAGTTATAGCTCAAAAGTGAAATAATTGCTTTGACGGCCTTAAAGCAGGGCATAACGGCTGAAGAAGTTAATCTGAAAATTTTACCATGGGTATCTAACCATTTCCTGAACTTTGATTTGTGCCATGTAGGAGACTAAAAGGTACACTAGAACTTGTGTTGAATGTGATTAATGTTTAATTTTAATAAATTTAAAATCTGTGTGCTCAACAACTTTTGATCTATTGAGTATCCCCAGTATTGGTGTTTCTACCTCATACACTAAGAAAGGACTGTTTAAATGATTTTTTCAGAATACCCCCTAGATTTTTTCCTGCCTTGTATAAGCATGCAGTAACACAGATACTCAGAGGTGTGTGGACTGATGTGAAAAAATAACTCATAAATATTCTGTATGTCAAAATAGCAACAGAAGGCTCCCATTTGTTGACCACTCATTTATAAAGCAAGCAGGGTCTACCATGTCATATTAGACTACAAGAATCTTTTAGACACTATTATAAAAAATAATAATAAAAAAACCCAAGAAGGCAGACACTAAATATTTCCTGAGGACAGGGGAATGTGGCCAAAATTATGAATCATAAATCAGGACTTCCATTTTTGTATACAGTATTTCTGTTTGCAGAATGCTTGAGACATGTAAAATGAATGAAACATGTAAACTGAAGCTCCAAATGAGAATAGATCATTCACAAAAATTCATTTGTGCTGTCCTATCTAGGAAATTCATGCTCAGAGAAAACTTGTTGCACATGAGTAATCTTCTACAGTAACTGAATGCATGTGTCAGATTTCAGCTGTTCCTTTTGCTACCAGAAAGTTTCTCTTCTTGGCTTCTTCCTGCTGTTTTTAGAAATGGAATCCTTAAGGAAGGTCAGACTTTCAAGAACAGAAACCTGTCAAAGCAGGCCATGTGTGAGACAGCCTTGGCAATACTTCTTAAGAGGATTTTGGCTCCACAAATGCGTAAGAGATTATGCAAAGGCAACGCAACATTTCAGAATTTACCTCAAAACTTCTCTTCAGCAGTTTGTTCCCAGTCATCGTAGCAGGTCACCTTCCATGCTATTCCTGTGTAACTCCTTCCAGTGACTAACTCCATCTAGAAAATGTTCTCACTATTTCCCAGGATAGCCATAGTGCCCTCGTTTGGAGATATTTCACTTCATGATACTGGAAAATTCTAATATCACATACCAGATATAGCCATGAAATTTATCTTTACTGTAAGAAACAAAATGTTCTGTCTTTTCTTTATGGTGAGTCAGAAGCTCATAATTGTTCTTGTTGCTTACCTTTCTCTCAAAAGCAAAGAAACCAATCTTTCTTGACTACCTCATCATTCCTGACTTTTTTCTGTCAGATGTTTTCAACTATTTTTTATTTTTCGCTATTCCATTGCCATTTAAACACTTTGTATATGATTCAACTGCAATTCCATTATGATTTAGGCAATATAAAGTTTTTGTATTAACTTCTAGAGTTAATTCAGTTCTCAGTTATTTGCATGGTTGTCATTCCTGTTTGGTTGTTTTTTTTTTTTCCCCTCCTAGTTATTTAGTTACAGCGTATGAACATGCTTACAGTCTTTTAGAGTGGATGATCATCTCTGGATGAATTTCACAGAATCACAGAATCGCCTAGGTTGGAAAAGACCTTGAAGACCATCTAGTCCAACAATTAACCTAACACTGACTGTTCCCAACTACACCATATCCCTAAGTGCTATGTTGACTCCACTCTTAAACACCTCCAGGGATGGGGACTCCACCATTGCCCTGGGCAGCTCATTCCAACACCTAACAAACCGTTCTGTAAAGAAATGCTTCCTAATATCCAGTCTAAACCTTCCCTGGCACAACTTGAGGCCATTAACTCTTGTCCTATCACTTATTACTTGGTTAAAGAGACTCATCCCCATCTCTCTGCAACGTCCTTTCAGGTAGTTGTAGAGGGCGATGAGGTCTCCCGTCAGCCTCCTCTTCTCCAGACTAAACAACCCCAGTTCCCTCAGCCGCTCCTCGTACGACATGTGCTCCAGACCCTTCCCCAGATTCGTTGCCCTTCTCTGGATACGCTCGAGTAATTCAATGTCCTTTTTGTAGTGAGGGACCCAAAACTGAACACAGTAATGGAGGTGCGGCCTCACCAGTGCCGAGTACAGGGGTAAGATCACTTCCCTGTCCCTGCTGGCCATGCTATTTCTGATACAAGCCAGGATGCCATTGGCCTTCTTGGCCACCTGGGCACACTGCTGGCTCATGTTCAGCCATTCTCTGTTCAGTCCCTCTCTGACTGGCAGCTCTCCAGCCACTCCTCCCCAAGCCTGTAGCGCTGCTGGGGGTTGTTATGGCCCAAGTGCAGCACCTGGCATTTGGCCTTATTGAAACTCCTACAGTTGGCCTTAGCCCATCACTCCAGCCTGTCCAGGTCTCTCCGCAGAGCCTCCCTACCCTCGAGCAGATCAACACTCCCACCCATCTTGGTGTCATCTGCAAACTTACTGAGGGTGCACTCGATCCCCTCATCTAGATCATCAATAAAGATGTTAAACAGGAGTGGCCCCAAAACTGATCCTTGGGGGACACCACTTGTGACCGGCCGCCAACCAGATTTATCTCCATTCACCACAACTCTTTGGGCCCGGCCATCCAGCCAGTTTTTTACCCAGCAAAGCGTGTGCCCATCCAAGCCACGAGCAGCCAGTTTTGCCAGGAGAATGCTGTTGGAAACGGTGTCAAAGGCCTTATTAAAGTCAAGGTAGACAACATCCACAGCCTTTCCCTCATCCAATAAGCAGGTCACCCTGTCGTAGAAGGAGATCAGGTTTGTCAAGCAGGACCTGCCTTTCATAAACCCATGCTGACTAGGCCTGATCCCCTGGTTGTCCATTATATGAGTTTTAATGGCACTCAAGATGACCTGCTCCATGACCTTTCCTGGCACCGAGGTCAGACTGACAGGTCTATAGTTTCCTGGATCGTCCTTTCTGCCTTTCTTGTAGATGGGTGTCACATTTGCCACCCTCCAGTCAATGGGACCTCCCCAGTTAGCCATGATTTCAGGTAAATCATAGAAAGCGGCTTGGCGAGCACATCTGCCAACTCTTTCAGCACCCTTGGGTGTAACCTATCCGATCCCACAGACTTGTGTGCATCCAAGTGGTGTTGCAGGCCTCTGACCACCTCCTCTTCAACTGTGCTGACCTCAGTCTGCTTCCCCTCCCCATCTCCCAGATCATGAGGCTGGGTGTCCAGGGAACAGCCAGTTCTACTGTTAAAGATGGAGGCAAAGTAGGCATTGAGCACCTCAGCCTTTTCCTCATCCTTAGTTACCATGTTTCCCTCTGCATCCAATAAAGGAGGGAGATTTTCCCTAATCCTCCTTTTGCTGTTAACGAATTTATAGAAACATTTTTTGTTATCCTTAACAGCTGTAGCCAAGTTGAGCTCTAGCTGTGCTTTGGCTCTCCTAATGTTCTCCCTGCATAACTTCACTACAACTTTATAGTCTTCATGAGAGGCCTGGCGCCTCTTCCAAAGGGAATAGATTCTCCTTTTGCTCTTGAGATCCAGCCAAAGGTCCCTGTTTAGCCAGGCCGGTCTCCTTCCCTGCCTGCTTGTTTTTCAGCACATGGGAACAGCCTGTTCCTGTGTCTTTAAGACTTCTCTCTTGAAGTATGTCCAGCCTTCCTGGACTCCCATGTCCTTCAAGGCAGCCTCCCAAGGGATTTTGTTAATCAGTCTTTTGAACAGGTCAAAGTTAGCCCTCCAGAAGTCTAAGGTGGCAGTTTTATTAACCCCTCTCTTTGTTTCTCCAAGGATTGAAAACTCAATCATCTCATGATCACTGCACCCTAGACGGCCTCCAACCTTTACTTCCCCCACAAGCTCTTCCCTGTTCACAAGAAGCAGGTCCAGGAGGGCACCTTCCCTGGTCGGCTCACTCACCAGCTGTGTGAGGAAGTTATCCTCCACACATTCCAGGAACCTCCTGGATTGTTCCCTCTCTGCTGTGTTGTGATCCATGTTTATCACATGACTCCTTGTTATTGAAGCATATATCATAAAACCTTCCTTCTCTTGTTTGTTCATTAAACCATCAGATTAATTATTTTAAATTTCATTTGAAGGGGAAAAAGCATTCTACCCTGTCCCCAATATTCTGACTGTAATATGTGATCTCCTGAACCACCATTAATTCAAGAGAGAATCACTCTTTCCAAAAGTGGTTCAGAACCTGTATGTCATTTCAGCAGAAGAGAATTTCTATGTACTGATAAAAGTCTTTTGACATCTAATATCATGTATATAATGGTGGGATACATATGGGATAATGACAGCAGAAAGAGGGAAGCTTTGAACTGAAGTACAAGCACAAAAAGGATTTTGCCATTCTTAGAATGGCAAAAATCACAAAAAACAGCTTAAGGCACAAAATCTGAATATACTGTTTCTCAATTTCAAGAATTATACCGACACACTGATAAAAGATAAGATTAGTTGTATTAATAAAGAACTGTTCTGAAGGAATGATTGCAACGTGATCAATTTCCACATAAACTACAGAGCAAAATATCAGTAACTTTGTAGAAGCTGCTAAGTTACAAATAAAAAGTGGGAAGAAAATGAAGACAGATGGTATGGTTATCACTTAAAAAAAAAAAAAATCCTGGTCCTAGTAAGAGCATCTAATTTAAAAACAACAATCAAAAATCCTACCCAAGCCAGTAAACAGTAAACTAAAGCAAAGAGTTGTGGGAGTTATGGCATTTGGCATCTCAAAAAATAAGTGTCCTACATATGGCAACGTCTGCAGATCTGCAACACAGACAGGCATGCTGCAAAATTATGCAAAGCCAATAAAGTGCATACAGTCACAGAAATTTAAATTGAAACTGTAATTATGGCAGCAGAGGAGTCACCTATGCAAACTATGCCCAGTGCCAACACTGAAGCTAAAAAGAGAAACTTCAGATAGAAATCCAGTGTTCCTGTCAGATGTCTACTGTAATAATCAGGTATAGATGCAGTAAAAGGAGGAAGAATAACCAGAACAACAACAAAAATCCAGAAATACAATCACAACAATCATCTTAATTTATCTTTAGAATAGTCGGCCTATGGGTATTGCAAAAACCTAGTTATTTGGAACTGGACAAAGGCCTAGACAGTATAATATAGAGGAAAATGATGGTGTTGACATAAGAAAGAAATAGATGATCTAATACATATTTCCATCTTAATTTTCCATTTCTAACCCCCGTGATTTTATGCCTCCTAGAGAGTAGAAACATTTTTTTCCTTTGTAGTACAGTAGTTGGAGTGAAAACTCTGTAAAACTCTTTTATTTCTATTAGAAGAGAACCAGAAATAATTTCCATTTTCCTCTTTCTATCAATAGCAGCCTCCGTTGTGGTTATTATTTCACAGGCACAGGGCATGGCCACTGTCTGAAAGACCAAGCTGGGAACAAGGTGGCTATGTAAACTTTTGGTAGGACTGTGACTTCTGATTTTCCATTTACATATAGGGAAAAGGGAAGGCTGATGTAAAGGAGACTCCAAAATCCCAGCTGTGGCAGGTGTGGAACATGTGAAAGTCAGGAGTTGAGAACAGTCATTCTGGAGCAGGGGATTAGAGAAGGGGCAGCTTGAGACAGGGATATAATGTCTAACTCTGTGGACTTTTTAAATGGTTCTGTTGTCCTACAGGGGTTATTATGCATGCTACTATAATTACAGCTTCCCCTCAAATTATTCCAGGGACAAAAACAGGAAAAGGCCCAATGTCTTAGCCACTGCTCCTTGCACATTCTCTGCAGACCTGTGAAACTCACCTTAATTCCTTGGAGGAATTTAATCTTTATGCCTTTTGTTCCACTTTTTTTATCTCCAATATTTATAATATGGGCAAAAACTGTGTTTCACTATGTAGATGTCTTGTGTGAAGTACAATGACATCCAAATTCTGAGCCAAGACCCCTAGGAAATTTCTATTATCTAAGAAAAATGTAATCTTAACTTCAACATGTATAGAGAAGCAGTCATTTAAATTAAAACTGTCAAAACAGAGTATTATTATTTGTGAAAAACTAAAGAGAACCTGGAAGTCAGGGAATTTTTACTTCAGAATTTCATGAAAAAAAAATGAGAATTTCCTTTGAAAATTAAAAGGTGTATATCTTACATATCTTCTGCAGGGTGGACTTGATAACTCTATTTTATATAATATTCAGTATCCTGTTGTTAATCAAGAATAGTTTATTGCTGGGTAATGCCATCTAAAATGCAAGGAAACTTCAGTGACAAAATCTCTCACTAACTTATTTATTTTTAGTCTTTATTACAGGAAGGAAAAATTATGACAGATTTTATTCCTTCTTAGGAGGTGTTTAAAAATGTAATCAGTGGAAACTTCCACAGTCTATTATGTACACAAGTATTATAAAAACCCAAGTAATTCTTAGCTTATGATATGTTTTTATGCAGCGTGACGTACACATCTAATTCAGTTAGAAAACCATGAGAATATAAACATTTGTTCTTATTCTAACCTTCTATTTTGAAATACAGTTTTCTGTTCCTCACTGACTACTTTCATCCAAATGTAATATTAGTGGTGCAAACTTGGACTCTTAAATACAGAATATTGTTTCTTAATAATCTCGTTCTCTTAGCATCTATCATTTTCTCTCAATTATCTCACAATATGTCTGGATTGTTCTTCTTGTATTTGTCTCACAAATAAACGGTCTCTATCCTTTCACATTAAACCCTCCCTCTCAAACATGTTCCACAGTGCTACTGATGCTGCAGATCCTCAGTATTTCTATTCAGTTTTTCTGTGTTTATTCCACAAAGGACTAGGAGCACAATTGCTCCCTCAGTCTATGCAGCTGCTATCAAATCTCCTCAGAGATTAGACATACCTAAAGCACTGGACTAAAACATTCCAAAACTATGTAGAGGCCTTCTAGGAAAACAAAATTGGTGTCAACTGTGTGTGGAGTGGAAAAACTGAACAGACTAACTTGCCATGAGTCAATGTTGCTCAGAAATGCACAGGTAGAGAGAGTGGACATCTCATGAACTTGAATAACACTGAAACATGTGCTGCAAGGATCCTTCATACAGATAGCTGGTGACTGTCTGACCAGCATCATTATCCAAATGCACAGATTAAATGTATTTCCCACCATGTAGCACACTACTTGAGGGAAAACAAGGAATGCTTATTCATTCCGCATTAAAGCAATCAGTAAAAATATAGAAAGATGCCTTGGAAATAGCCCTTTAATCATTCTCCCTTTTTCTGGATCCATGAGTCCTGCATTGCCTATGCAGTGACAAAGCTGCAGTCAGAAGACAAATAAATATCTCTGCTGAACTGATAAGCTGAGAGGTGAAAAGATATGGACTGGAATTCTTTCAGGCTTAGAAAATATTGAACCTGGGTTTCTCACTTTGTGAGTGCATGCTTTTATACGAAAAGTACCATTGATGCTACAGCTTTCTTCTGTGATCTTAAATAAAAATAATGATGGAATTACAAGACATGTAACACCCCTAGCTGTTATGTGTATTTGTTCAGAGAGTATCTATTAAACTGAGAGCCTGTAGTCTCCACCTAATTATGGAATCCAAATTAGATTCCGATGGGACACAAGCAGTGAGTGTATGCATGGACAAAAGCAAAATCTAGACACACAGGAAATTGTAAATTAAGATAACTAAATGCAGTCCCTTCTAGTTCTGACAGCAGTTGAGCAGAGAATTTCATAATCATAATTTTCGTTTTAGGTCTCTCAGTACTGCATGTGATCCTTTATTTGTCCCAGCCCTAAGTGTAGGCTTTCAGCAGGTGGTTTTTCTGGAATGCCATGGAAAAACTATCACTGTATATCTTGCAGTGCCATGTGCCAGACTGAAACATGATGTGGCAATTTTCAATACCTTACATTTATTGACAAAACATGGAAAAGGGCATATGAGATATAAGTAGAAGGTATAAATACGATAAAATAAGATATATGTGTACTCTAGAGGGTACAAATATGTTTCATCTCACCTACCTTTACATATCTGAAATCATATGACTAAATTTGAATTTATCCTGATTTCCTCTGTAGATAATGGAGAACAATTAAGGCATCCAGAAGGCACATCTTGGCTCATGTTAGATATGTATTTTAGGATAAACTGAATCACCTTCTGCAAGTGTCTTTTTCTTGTCTGTGATTTCAAGTGTGTTACCAGTTCTAACTTAAGCAATTTAAAGTTAAACATCTCAATCTGGGCAGAATAATCCAACCCAACATGTCAACCTGATGAAGGGAAACGAGCAAAATCCCCCCCAAAGACTTTTATTAATTGCTAAAAAAAGTTTCAAGATGGTCCCAAACCAGTTCAGAAAAACTATTCTTAGCCAGCAGAACTTAGTTTCAAATAGTTCACACATCTGTAGTTTCAATTACATGCATATTGTTCTTTGTGGGATGCAATTTTGTTTTACTGCCAACAGTAACAGAAAAGCTATTTCAGCTGTGTCAGTGTGGAACAGCAATGTCATCTGAAATCTAGTGACCTATTAAATACAGGTATTTGCACGGAGGTTGTCTGCCCTCTCCCCACATACACACTTTTTCTTCCTGAACACTTTCCTGATTGTGTAGCTTATATGAAATACTATATACAACAGCGTTTTCTGTTGTGCTTAATTTTAAACTGTGCCTTGTATCATTAACAAAGGTTCTGTTTTTTTATTTTGTTGCCTTTTCTTAGTTTGCTGGTACATTCCACTGCAGAAATGTTTGAGATACTCACTGTATCCAGAAAATGGCAACAAGGAGAAAATGGAGAAAGTCAACGGATATTGTTTCCAAGGAAACACAGCATCAGAGAATATAAGAAAGATGAGGGATGTCATTTCTTTTCCCCAAGAAAGCAAGAGAATAGAGGGAATGGAGAACCTAATGAATAAATTACTTAGGTAAATAATCAGCCACTTAAAAGATTATTTTATAGAAATTCTTGAAATTCTGTTACATAGATGGTATTGCCTCATTTTCAACTACTGCCTTAACTTAATGTTTTTCTTTTTCTCCCATAGTGCTTCATATTGTGAAAGGAAAAATGCCATTCACTGCTTATGATGTCATACTAAGTAATAAATGGTTTTTGTTCAAGATATTATCCATGGATATATTTTTTATTTTTTGAAACCAAATCCTTACTGAATAGGAAGGAATTCCAATATATTTAACTGGGGGAGAGAGAAAAAAAAAATAAAGCAAAAAAAAAAAACCCCAAAGTCTGTTACAGCTTTCAGATATCCCTGATTCAAATAGAAGTTGAAAAATATTTTCAACCTAAATAAACAGGTTCATACTTCAAGATTAATTCAGGTTTTGATGTTTTATTATCAAATAGATATCATATTATGTCATCATATTACCCAGAAGATTGGAGTTCAAAAACTTCAGCAATCAAGGTTCACTCCTGAGTGGAAAAGAGGTGCAACAGTAGGCATGTCTAGGCTGTGCTCTCAGTTTTAATGTGTTGCTTGTAAATGCTTTGACTAAAGACAAGTGTGGAGTGACTGAGTAACAGATTAGATTTGACCTTTATAACTATAATTGAATTTTTGCCAGGAAGGCAAGTCACAGCTTTTTCTCCAACCAGCCTAGGGTTGGTTGAACAGTAATTTACGAAGTTTTCCTATCACAGAAAAAAACCAACTGAACTGTATTATTTGGAGGAAGTTTAAGTCAGAAACAAGCTACCTTGGCATGAACCCAGCACAGACTACTGCAGACACTCAGCTTGGGATCAGACACCATCCCTTAAAAAATTTGTTTATTGAATTCATTTGTCACGTGGCAAAGGGAATTAGTGTGTGGTACAGTGCTGATGGCAAACTCTGAACTGCAGGAAATATGGCAGAAGAAAAGCTTCAAAGATCTATGATGATACTGGAATGACAAATAGGAGCCCTTGGAGATTCTTTTATTCTAGATAATAAATTCTGTGGAAGAGAAAACAGTGATGGAGGCTCTCTGAGATCCTAAATGAAAAGCATTACATGAAAAAATGAAGAATCTGGCCAAGATGAGACAAATAATTGTGACTATCTCAAAGATGCCCCCACATTAATATTTTAGAGATGCACTTTTGAAGCCAATCCCCGAATTGGCCACATATACTGCACCTTTATTCACATTGCTGTGTGCAGTAGATAATCCATATATTAGCAGCAGAAGCCAACATTCCCTGTCCTTTTCTTTCCCTACAGAGAAAGAATATATGCTTATATCTATTTCCCCATTTATACAGTACATATTACAATAAGGTTACTGGACAGCAATTTGGCATTTGTTCATGAAGGTTATGAAACAGAAGCTGTTAACTGGAATTCTTTGTTTGCCTAAATAGTTTTAAAATTACAGGAGCTATTTCACTTTGCCAGTCTTGGATTCATGAAAATGGTAAGGTACGTCTACCCTGAGCACTGGGGTTTTCACTGAAAAAGTTTTAATAATCCCTTCCACTGCAAACACCAGGTTAATTTCATAGTTTAGGTTATCATTCCCCAACCCCTTTAAAAAAATCTTTACGTTGATAAAGGCAGGAAAGATGAAGGGATGTACACCTTGGGACAATATAGAAGAAGAAATATATATTTCTATCGGAATCTGCCAGACAGCTTTTTAATGCTTGAGTCTTTCTTGTTTATAATGACTATGTGTGTAATGTAACAGCTAAAACACATCATGACAAAACAGAAAAATGGGAGGTAAACATTTTATTTTATTATCAGAGCGTGTATTTAACAACGACTCTTACATACTTAATATATTTATTTCAGTGGATAAAGTTATCTTAACTCAATATAAGACTTTCTCTGACAAAGTATGTTGACTTTTTGGGAATCATTTGGAAACCATTATCATAGTGTTGAATACTGAATGGTTAAAACTGAATGAAAAGATGAATATAGATTATTTTATGAAGAATATTAGATATCGAGAGATTCAATAGAGTCAGTATGCATGCTCCAGAAGTTTTATATTAGGAAATGGTCTAATGTTCTACCTTCAAATGGGAACTTTTTCAATTTCTCAAAATATGTGGCATTTATTATGTCTATGTATACCATAAGTGCAAAGGTGGAGATAATATTTTCCTTATATAAGTAGACTGATGTATGCTATGAAGACTTGGAAAGATGATTATGCTAAAGGTGACTTTCAAATTAAAATTTAATTACTTTTTTTAAAAAGCTTTTCTGAGTTTATTTCTATAAAACAAAGACATATTGGAATTTATTAAATCCAACAATGAGCATCATTTAAATAACACACTAGGATATTAGAAAAAACATATTTTATTTAAAAAAAACCCCAACAAACAAAGAGGTTTCTCTGAAATGTTCTTTCTCCCTCTTGCCTTTTTTTTTCGTATGCAACTCTTTTTTCCATCCAAATTTTTATTTCATCACTGCTGTTTTCTCTCATAATAACAAAGATTGTCTCTTCAAATAATCTCAGCTACCAGGTTAGTCACCTGATTAAAATAACCATATCTTTTTCTCATCATCAATCACTCTTCTCAAGGTTACTGACTTCTGATTACATTGTCAAGTTCTTAAATAGAACTCTGTAGAGAGTCAGTTTAAAAAAAATCGGTGAATATCCAAAATATTTACAAGTTACTTAGGGTGATACTGGAGCATCCACTCAACTGTTTTTTCATATTTAAACAAGTATACAAAATCTGAATTATCAAACTTGATAGACATAATAATATACTTTGGTATTAATCCTGAAATGAAGTGTTTGATTTAGTTCTCTACTAATGAGAAATTATCTTTTTGTACCACTCCTGTTTCCAAAGGCTGAATCTGGGTAGTGTGTAGATTCACATTTCAAAATGGCTTGTTCAACCACAAAGGTGCAACAGGTAGATTAAAAAAGGCAGTGGGGGATATAACAGTCACAGATGCTCACCTGATGAAGGAAGACCCCCAGTTTGGATTTTAGAGTATGGTGCTTGCCCTGTACTCTCACTGAAGTATGTGAGACAACTACTGAGAGCACAGTAAGATTTGTGAGTGTTGCTGGGTCTTCCACGGAAAGAATTATGTATTGTGCTGTGCTTGTTTCTGATGTTTTAACCTTTCTTCATTGTAAACATTTATTGTTGTGTGGGGAAAAGCTAGAGGAAAGGAACAGAAAGCAGTGATGGTTCTTGCTGCCTGTGCACATTCAGCAGATTTGGGCTGGCGTATTTGAAGTGGGTAGATTTCATGATAATAACTGGACGAAAGACTTCAGGTTTACACAAATATTCAGTTAATTTTCTTAAATTTACACAACCAATTAAAAGCTTTTTGGAAAAAAAAAAAAAAGCTTTCTTAATTCAAAATGAATGTTTAAAATCTGTACTTAAATCTCATTGTCACAAGCAGATAGATAAAATAGAGATTAGCAACCCCTAATGGGGTGTAGTGTTTTAATGGTTAAACCAGCTGCTAAAATAAGGAAATACAGAAACAAAAATTAACGAAAATTTTTTTAAACCATACATTGCTATACAGATTACGTTGTTTTGAGTTCACCAGCAGAGACTAAAACTCAGTGGAACAGCTCTAAATCTTCTCTTCTGAAAAACTGCCATGTTAACAAAAAAATGCGTAAGAATAAAACATGTTGAAATAAACAGTGTATGAGGTCAATCCTTGTCAATGAATTCACAGTACTATTTCAATTTGAAGAGTTTCAGATTAAGGATTTGTAAACCCCAGAAAAACAACACAGTGTGATAACTGGACTTCACATTCAACCGTTTGCTGGCCAGATTTAGCAAGTCAGTTTCGCAACACTTTGTAGAAAGAGGGACTCGGCTATTTGGAGAATTTAAATACAAACTAATGTTTCACTTTTAATACCTTGCTTCATTCAAGTATTGACATGTAGACTGAATTTAAAATATCCAGTGGTGAATTTCTAGAAAAATTCTGAGCCTTCCTTACACTGCCATATATGAAAGAACATTTACTGAAAGCAATGGAGTTCATTCAAGCAGAACTGATGTTTACTAAAGCCACAAAAGTTTACTGGAGTTTCTGACATAAAATAGTTTCATCTCTCTGAATAATATGGTAACTTTCCAAAATATTTGCAGAACTTCAGACAGTTCCAGTTGCAGGAGCATACTCAAGTTTTCTACATTTAAGCAGGAATAAATCAGGTAGAAACAAATGTTATTTATACATTATCCATTTTTATAAATAGTCATTTTTGTCTGTCTTTTGATATAATTTTAATTAATTATTAAATCGTCTGTTAACATACTAGTATGATTATTTTCTGTAATGAGATACCACAAACATGAATTGTAATCCTAGCAAATGTTTACATGAAAAAGTTTTGTTTACCATTAGATGGTTCAGTGCTGGAAATACTATTTTGACTCTTACGTTTTTTTTCACAAGGTTTGAGATTGCCCAAACTGATGACTTTCAAATATTATGTTCATGATAGTTATATGTTCACTTCATCTTTCCTTTGAATGTCCGCATTGATCTGGTTTTAAATTTTTCCCCCACAACTGTCGTAGACACTTGATTGTTAAGAAAGTGATGTTTCAGACTGCAGTTTTACGGTGAATGCAAGTAAATAATAATTAGGAACTGTGAAAGTCCTCTTCCCAATGTATAATTTTTCAGTTGATTTGAGGTGTAGAAAATTAGGACCTTTCACTGATTTCAGCATGACTAGAAATGCACGACGATTTGAGTAAACTTAAACAACCAACATGAGATTATGACTTTATGCTTTTCTGAATTTATCCTATGTTGCGTTCTTTGTAATTAATACTGTATCATCTTTCTCCATTTTAACATTGTTCCTGAATAGAAAACATTATGGTAAGATATTGTACAGAATGAAACTATAGAGTTAACAGACAGACATTGACATCTTATTAGATATCAATTCTTTTTCATAAGAAAACAAATTTTAGACTACTTGGCTAATTTATACCATCATTTTGCAGTATTGCAATATTGACACCTGTTTGATTGGCACAGTATCTAATTAACTGCTGTTCTGTGATAACTGCCTACAATGGTTTTTATACAGCACATGGGTTACTGCTCTTCAGACCTCTGATGTGATGACTGCTATGCTTGAAGTAACTAGAGCAGAAATTTAGTAAAAGTTCAATACAGAGCCAAGCAATTTAAAGCCAGGTTGCACCGTAAGCTAAAAGAGTGTAAGCTCTCTTTGTGTGCGAGTCAGACTGCCTGCTTTGAAGTGGAATCCTATCAAGAAAACCCCTCGAGGCCTTGTCAACACAGGAGATCAATTGTGGCCTGGTAGATTATTTAAAGGTCATTATTTTAGAAGAATATTTCAACAGAATTCACGCTGCCTTTTTAAGATATATGTATTTAAAAAATTACTATTGAATGTTTTAAAACAAAACAGCTCTTTAGCATTAAAATCTTGTGGTTTTTAATTCAACTATCAATTACATGACTATACACAAACTGGGATAAAGAGGATATTGGACACAACTGTTCAGAATGCGATAAATCTAACGGGCAGAATACAGCTTGTCTGTACAAAGCCAGGACAGACCAACTTACCAACTGTCTGCAGGTTTTGAAAAGAATGATACCTAAGCTAGAACTTCTCAAGACACAAGGGGAAAAAAAAAAAAAAAAAAAAACAACAAACAAAAAAAGCGCCTTATAATTCTACATCATTCTGTGGGATTATGAAATTAAAAATGGTAAAAAGAAGATAGTATTACATAGTAATTAGTAATATAGCAAGGTGAGATTGTTGTGCCTTTCTGGAACTGGGCAAAGCGAAAGTTTCCTGTTGAAAGAGATATTAGTGGTGTTTGATGTTTTTCTCCGCAGCTTTTTTTAATTGTTAATCAGTGTAAACAGGTTTATTTCTCTTTTTATTTTGACAAAAGGTGAAACAAAACCCAAACCAACAGAATGTTCTATAGTAATTACTACTCACCAGAGAGGCCAGGCACACAGGCAGTGGAGAACTTATCAGTCACTTTTGACCTTTGCCTTTCCCTCAGCAACCATGTGTTCCTCAGGCATCTTGTTTGAGAAATCCTGAACCCTAGAATTGTAAAGACATCTGAGCTCTCAAAATTTACTAGTCAATTCAAATAGGATAAGGAGCTTCTGTTCAGCTGTTTTGCAACATAAAAAAATTTCTTCAAACAGGTACTGCTATAACCATGGACTACATTGTAGTGTCCTTTGGCATTCTCCATGCAGAAAATACAGAGTAATTAATCGAAACAATATTTTTAATAACCATCTGTTAAAAGCCATCTGTAACCAAGCCTCCAGTGTCTTCTGGGTGAGCATTTCCATGGTTAACTCTTTCCATGAAGATTTCATTATAAGTTCTTATGTGAATAATGCACAAAATGCTTCTATTGCCCTCTAATAAAATCTTCTTTTGAAACACTGCAATAATGTTAAAGAATAACATTCTTTAATAACATCTTCTCCAAAGTAGTTGTCATTAATGAATCAAACTCAATGATATTTCTTTGTCTAAAGTTTTAAAAGGTCAATAAGTATTGAAGTCTTCTTATTGTAACACATTATTTTTAGTGTGATACCATATGAGTTTGGAAGGCAAACACTGAATCAAAATGAACATATTACCAAGAATACTTCTTTCCACTCTCTTAAAATATGGTGTTTTCAATAGTAGTTTCTGTATCATCTCTCCAGAAAAGTGCCTCTCTTATGATTGTACCACAACTGATCTATAAATATGATACCACAACTGAATTACAAATATGCAACATTTTCATTTAAAATTAGAGAAGGTATTTACTCTGAATGTGGGCTGTGTACACAGCAATATATGGCTGAATTAAAGAACAGTGCAATGCATATATTTGTGATTCAGTTATACAAAGGTCTCTTGGGATGTGGTACTGATCTGCCTCTAGAGATTAAACTGTCTTTGAATGAGATGCTTATTTCAAACCAGTCCAAATATTAATAATTCAGTCATTACTAAAAACTCTCAGAGGGACATTGGTAAATTGAGGAAATGTAGTCATAAAGAAACCTGTGGGAAAATCTGTCATGCCTTGAAAACAAAGGATTGCATAATAATATAATAAATAGTATAAAATACTGAGTGAACAACAGATATCTTACTTGTTCCTAGCTGTTATGCACAACTTCAATTTTTTTAAAACAAAGCCAAACAAACTGCCTTATTTTATATACTCCATCTTTCTTTCAAGACTGATAATTTCTCTAGGACCTAGTGGGAACATTATCTTAGAATAAACAGTTTTTGGAAGGGAAATGTACTGAAAATAATACAAACCCAACTTTTTTTGTACATTAGTATGAAAATACTTAATGGGTAGTCACAGGAGTTTCAAAAGTTAGAATAAAAGCTGCCCCATTGAAAACAAGATATTGAAATTCTAAGTTATCCAGTAAAACACATGTATTTTCATGAACCATTTAAATAAGTATTGTAGTGAAAAGCACTGCTTGTGGCTAATTGGATATAAATGGAAGATTGGTAGAAAGCTGGATTTATTGTTTTGAAGATGTTAACATTTTTAATATGATTGAAAAAAATATAATTATGCTAATGCAGCAAACCCTAAAACAGCTTTGAATGTTTCTTTTGTCATGTATTCAAATGTGAATTATATTACTCAAATCCTATTTCACATGAGGAGAATGTAAAAATAGCATAGCCTTGTTTGTAAATAGATCATTGTTGCATTTAAAATTCGATGTCTGAGGTTTTGAAATATGTTTCATATTCAAGTAGCCTTTATAATTTTACCTAAATATGTTTTTGTTAAAGTGAAAATTTTCTTTCAATGAAGTGAAGCTCCCAGAGCTGAACAGCCTGTCTCTCAAAACCTGTTTTTTTCTTTTTTTCTCCAGAAAAGCAAAATTAAAGCTATTTTCAGTGCAAGGCTACCTCTCAGAGTACTTTGTCCAGAACTTTGCAGCTTTTAATATGAATACTGTAAAAAAGAGAAGACTTGCTGGGCAAAATAAGTAGCAACATATTCGTGTCTGAGCTTCAAGGTTTGAACTAGTAGATAGGCACCTAGGTGAGGGTGAAAATGTTGGTGTTGTGTGGGGATTCTAAAGGACTTCCTGCTGGGAAATCCGCATGTGAGCAATCCTGCATATGAGTAAGACTGGCAAAGCCTCAGCTTCAGCGAGGATGTGACGAGGAGATGACCCTGGAAGAATGAGGAAGAACCCAGGAAGGTAAAAACTTCAGGGTGTTGGTCTTGGCAGAGAAGAAGTTTGTACACCATAATAAAAGTGGCATTGCTTAATCACTGTGTGATCATTTGCATGTGTTTAACTCCCGCACCTGGCGCCTGAACAGGGACACAAGCCTTTTATAATGAAGGTGAAAATCACAAGATACAATCACGTGGTACAATTCTTTCTGGTTGGACAGTTAGCTTTGCACATGCTCCTTAAGCTCTCTTCTGATGGGATGAGAACTGCCACATCGACATTGTACAAATTTCTTCTCTGCCAAGACCAACACCCTGAAGTTGTTTACCTTCCTGGGTTCTTCCTCATTCTTCCAGGGTCATCTCCTCGTCACATCCTTGCTGAAGCTGAGGCTTTGCCAGTCTTACTCATATGCAGGATTGCTCACATGCGGATTTCCCAGCAGGAAGTCCTTTAGAATCCCCACAGTGTTGCTTTTAAAACTCTACACATTTTAGAGTAATCCATCTGATTTTCCCATTTCCTAAACCAGGCATATCACAACTGAAATCAACAGAGGAAGATGCCCTCTGTCATGCCCTCCTTGGCCAGAATTCAGTCTAAACCAGCAAGGATTACTTCTGATTTTTACCTATGGATAGGTAAAAACAAGAAAATATTGCTACCAGATATTGATTCTTTGATTTAAAGAAAGACAAACTCCTTCCCACCCTCTCTCTCTACCTCCTTTCTGTCTTGTCTCTCCCCTGTTCTGAGATCAGTAGCTAAGTTTATCCAAAAACAATTAGTAAGGCAAAGTCCTGCTCTTGGAGACAAAAATTTTAATCTTGGAAAACAGAAAACAACAAAGAAGATTCATAGCAAAAAAGGTTTTTATGCTAATAAGAAAGTAAAAAGTATACATACTTACCTTATATATATTATATATAACCATAGATGTATATTATATATTAAAACATATATGTATATTATATATAATATATGGACTTAATTTTCATATATGTGTATATAGATATGTACATATATTTCTGTATATATACATATATATATAAAAAATAATTGTTTACATGCTCCAGGGAAACATCAGTTTCCTCGGAAGATGAGAACAAAACAGTAAGTTTTTTCTTGAATTAGAAGTATAATTCCAGTTCTGAATGGCTTAGTTTGCTGATTGTAACTTACATTGATAAATGACAATATTGTGGTGGCACCCCAAAATTAATGTTTTCTTTTTAAATTAAGTATGCTTATGTAGACCTGAATCCTTTTTCTAAATAAAAGCCAATATTAAAATATCTGTGTCTGGATCTCTTGGATCTAAGCAATTGATAGAAGATTTTCCATTCTATAAGTTTCACAGCAAGGCAGTAAAACATGACAAAAGATATCAAATATTCCAACATATCGCAGAGTAGCTTCCTGGGGCTGTAGATTAATAAGAGATAACCTAATACAGCCAGAAGTGATATATTACGGTACATTTCCATGATAGACAAGAAAAAACATATATGATGTAAACTGTCTGTTTTACTGCCACAGATCAAGATCAATTTGCTAATGTTTAACTGGTTTCTTTCAATAGATTTATTACATAATAAAAATTTGAAGTAGACTGCAACCAAAATTTTCTATTGTTATGTTATAAATGTTAATAAAAACAATGGTTTATTCATGATAATTTCTTCAAGTGAACACTTATTAAAGGACTATAAAAGGCAATAGAAAGACAAGTAGAACCGATAAAGAAGACTGTTATCTGTTATATCCATGGTGGTGCAGAAAATAAAAGTAAAAACCCTCAAAGGACTAAACAAAATGGAAGTTCATATGCTGCACAAATAAACTAAAGCCCATAACAATCCTTCCATTCACTTTATTTGGAGTTTTATTCTTTTTTAATTTTTCAGAATCTATTTGAGTTGAAAAAGCTTTGGAGTGCTTTTGCTTCAGTCTTTCCCTGGTGCACAGATGTTAAAGGCCAGAAGAGTTTCATCTATTAGCTTCTGAATGAAAGCACCTATACCAGTCTAGAAGCATCTATTTCCAAAAGCAAATCAATGAATGATTTTGGAGCATTTTTAAATACGGCAGCAGAGTTCTGCCCTTGAAACATGTATGTTTGATATGGATAGTGATTTTTCCCCTGTTATATAACAAGTGTAACAAGCCCAACTAAATCGTCTTCTTTTTTAATGTTGGATAAGACTTCCAGTGTTATCGGAGTAAGATGAATATCAGGAACATTTGTGCGAATCTAGATTACGTTCTTAGTCTCATGGGATATTACAACTAGTGTTTACTCCATACAGCATATCAGAGCCAGTAGTTCTTTTGCCCCATCTTGATTAGCTTTTTGACTTTTTCTGATAAATTTATTTTCCTCTTGTACGTTATCTTCTGTGAGATTAATACATGTGAAATTCTAGAAATGATTCATCTTCAGACATGACATCAATGAAATCACTTTTATTGTCGCAGCATATGGTATTCAGCTGTTAGATTAATAGCAAGATATAAAACATAAATGTTGAGGTGAAGCCTAGGTGTTGATCCTGTTACAAGACTTCATTACAACAATTATTTTATTGGACACTGTGATTGACATTGGTGGGATTGTCAGATTGAATACATTGTGCCACAAGGAAATTACAGACTTGAAAGCATTATTGCCTTTCTGCTCTCTGGTTGGTTTAGGGAACAAATTAATGAGATGCTTGAGCTACCAGAAAGAAATCGGAGATGTTTTGGCAGCTGAAAAGCTAATAATAAGATAATGGAATATTATTAAGTTTTCTAATATGCAACATGCTAATGGGAAAAGCGAGGCTGGAAAATTTTTGTTTTATAAAACCCAGTAAAAGGAATGTAGATGGACAAATTAAGACACCTTTTCAGAGTTGTGCAGAGTAGCATATTCTGTGCTTTTGATATATGTACATGTAAACTAGCTCCTAACAAATTTTTGATGCAACATAGGTTCAGATCTAAATTCTTAACTATTTAAAGATGGAATCTGCAGGCTGCAGAACTCCTACATATCTGAAAAGAGTTCACAAGGCAAGAACGTCTTCATTTTTACTGAATCTTTAATCAATTACTACATCTAATGATTTCATTAAAAATAATGATTCAAAGTTTTTCCAAATTACAGATGCTACTGTGGTGAAATACATCATCATTCCTTCTCTTTGTGTCTTCTACCTGCATTTCCTTCTTCTTAGCTTTGACATCTTTGTCAACAAAACAGACATATTTTCATAGAGAGATAACTATAAGGCTGAGGGATACTCCTGTATAAGACATAAAACATCAAGCTTGCAGCCTAATTTTACTGTAGCAGTCAACATACATACTAATGACACTCACTGGCTTATACGCGTTGAGCAGCCATATTTACTTAGACAGAAATCCCAGAGATGTAAGTGTACCTTTCCAGAAGACTGCTGCAGAATTTATGATAACTAACACAGACTGGATTAGTACAGCTGTACTTTATGACTGGGGGCTCTGATTAGATATTCACCCTCATTGTATTACCATTGCCTAGGACCTGATTACAATACAGTTTCATACAGATTAAATAATTTTCAGTTATACCTTGGTAGTTGTAAATCACTACAGACTTGCAATTTCCAATACAAATAGATGTTTGCAGTTTAATTGGCGAAATTCGGTGACTTTCAAGCAACCAGTGCACAGTACTGCTAGGATTATACAAAGAGTGACAAAGGCGGGAAGCAACATACTCTAAGTATAGTCCTAGAATTGAAGACTAAGGCAAACTTTCCTAGATAGCATCCTTTCTGGTTATTCTGAGAGTATTTTGTGTCTTATTGAAAAGGGATCCTACAAAAGCTGACAAATTTGGCCACATAATGGAAATGACAGAACAAAGAAGGGAAACACTGGTTGCATCCCTGTGTAGGTTAACAATATTTTTGAACTGTAGCTTTGAACTTTACTTTTTTTTAAAAAAAAAAACTTGGCTTACCAGCTTGCCACTTTCACTATCAGATTGTCATCTTTCGTGAATGCAAAATGCTAAAATGGATGAGTTTTTAGACATCTGTGTCAATATATTCTTGGTTACCAGCATATCTACTGCTTTAGCACAAAAACTGACAATTGAGGCATAGGATACTCAAGGCTTGGAAGTGCTATTATGCTAGCATTGTTAGTTGAAGATTCTGAGTGCCAGTTTTGAACTCGTCATATTGCCTTGAATAACTTTTAGCAAAAATGCTTGTATTATTTGCTTTTTATTTATTTCACTGTTTTCATTTCACTGTTGTTTAGATGCAACAACTGGGACTGCTTCTTGTACCCAAAAACTGTTTAAAAAAACCCACAAAACTGTGTATGGTATATTGCCTACCACGTCTGCAAAACAATTCTTAAAATCAGTGTTTACTCTTCAATTTCTTATATCCAAATAGTACTTTAAAATGTTTATGTCTCATAGTGCAAAACATAATAACATCTGTTCGATTTATACTGCTGACCTTCTGATTGTAAGAAAAAAGTTCTACCTGCTAGCCTATAAACAAGGCTCATAAAACCTGATTGTACATTTTACTGAGGAAGAAGCTTTAGAGTGCACAAAGGCTTATTAGGTTTTTGTCACACTCATCTGACATTACTCATAAAACAACTGTACAGATGGCTTTTGGGTGACATTTGGAGGTTAGGACAGTTTGAGAAATAAAGGGAAGATATTTTTTCCTCATGAAACCACACATCTTGTGATTAACTAGTCTGTAGGCAGGCATCCGTGCATCTAATTATTGTGCATACTTCCTATTTAAATCATCCTTTTTGTCCTGACAATTTTCCTCTCAACAAATTCTTTCCTTGTAGCTTCAGTTCAGCCTGATTAGCTTCAGAACCTCTGTTAAAGAGAAAAAAAAAAAAAAAAAAAGACTGTCCATTTCCTTTGCCAAAAGTTCAGACAATGTCTACATATATCTTTACTGCATAATAATGCCTTCTGTATGCTGCGAACTTCTGAAAAAGGAATACTGAATTCTTAGATGAATATTGCTAAGACATCACTGGTAAAGGGAACATACTAATCAGTGTCACAAGACTTCTTGTCGTGTGAATGAATTAAGCATATCATAACATATACTGAATATTCGTATAGAGCAGTAAGAAGTGTTAAGACAAATTGCCCAATGTCTGCTTTTGAATGAAGAGGAAACAAAAATCAGTAAAGAATTTATTTCATTCCAATCTCCCACAGATTTTCACCATAGTCCAAGGCATACATCACAGCAGGTATACAATTGGTTCAAGCTACATTTCCTCACCACCAGTGAGAAACCTGAAGTTGAATTGTCAGACAAGGCACTATAATCTGCAAAGAATATGAGGCCTGGGAGGAAGCCCCAGCTGTCTCCAGAAGAAATTACAGGGGATGGCAGCTACTCTGAGGCAGCTAAAAAACATAGTGCAAGGTAAAACTGAAAGAAAACACATTCTTGTCATATAATCTTTGTTTGTTTGTTTGTTTGTTTTTTTCTGTTAGTGAACAGAGAGAACTCTAGCTATAGGTTACAGCTGGAAAGATAGACAGACAGTAGCTGACACATTTTAGACACACATGAGCATGCGTGTCATAACCATTTAGTGTAATTTGGTATATTTAAGAACTGTGCCAGATGTCTAATTTGTATGGCTAAGACATTCCCCTTGGGAAGAAGAAAAATAATCCTGGAGCTTCTTAAATTATTCCAAAATTGCCTGTAACAACACTGCTTTTTCTGCCCATCTAGGGCAGAAATAACTTCTTTTTAAAGTCAAATACCTTTTTAGTCTTGGACACGCTTTCTTAAGATACTCCTTCTTGCTGATCTGATTTTTCCCCAGTAACTTTTGTTAGCTTTTTTTTTCCTTCTTGGACATCAACCTGTGTATGACATGTCCTTTCAATGTTTCCTTTGAGGCCCCAAACATATAAGGAAAAACTTAATTGTTTATACCTAAGTCTACTTGAAGTTAAAGTCATATAACTCTCTTAATTTCAATATAGCTATTCAGACGTATACCAAAGGTGAAAGATAAATCACATGAAAATCATCAAACCTTTTATTCTTTCTCATTCTTTGTATAAACCCTATCTTCTTCTGTGATTTAAACTCATATAGAAGGATGAAGAGGTTACTGATATCTGGAATGCACAGCCAAATCATGTTGCATTTTACATTTCTACCATTTTGATTACTGTCAGTTCCTTCTAGCTCACTATCTTGACCTGCATTCTCGCCAAGACCTCCTAGAACACAGAAGCCACAGGTATTGAAATAATATTTTTGGAAGATCCAAACAATGTACATCCCATTCTAAGGCCTCTATTTCTCCAACATACAAATTCAACATATTCATTTGTCTTTACCTTCAAGTTCTTTTTTCATAAGTTCTTAGTCTTGTCTCATCCCTTTCCTGCTTTTTTAAGAGTGCATGCTTCTGAATCCCTCTTATTCACAAATTAAACCTGTTTGCCTTAACTGTACATAGATGATAAACATAATTATTTCCTTGTAATATGATATTTTTCTTTATGCTTCCAAAGTAAAAAAGAAAATGTGTACACCTACATTAATATTCCAGTAGTGAAAATGAAGTGGTAATTCATTTTTAATAGATCCCAAGGATTTTGGTTTTTGAAATTAAGAGGACCCCCTACCCACAGAAATGCTGGTTCAAGATCTCTTTAAGTCATTTCAGCATGTTTATTTGTTATAAAGCAGTAATTCACTCAGGTAAATTACACTCCAGATTTCACTTGTCATGAATATTAAAAGAGTAAAGCAGCACCATACTGCAGAAAACAATTCCATACTGATCTCACATTGGACTAAATCAAAGGAATTACTCCAGGGTAAAACTAGAATGAGAACCAGCCCACTAAAACTAAGGCCCTGTTTTGAATTAATTTGCATTTAGCTTGAACTGATGCATTGAATGTAAAAACAAATATAAATACTTTTTTTTAAATACTAACATATAAAAGATCTGTCTCCTAATTCAGGGATCAAATTTGTAAACTGACAGTGCTTAGATCAATATTTCAAATTTAAATGCATTGAGAGATTCTTTCACAAATTATGGTCTTAGATATTAGAAAGTGAACTAGCAGGGAAACTCTAGGCTACTTTTATCCACTATTGGAGCAAGTATTAAAGAGCTCAGCTAAATCATTTCACTTTGAATACTGTTCTTAATGTCTAACTTGAGCTTTTGCAAGGCAGCATATTTATATGTCTATCACACCCAGGTGCCAGCTTCCTGAGCAAACTGCCTATACATTTCAGGGTGACTTTTTAAATGAATTTTGTTAACTAATTTTTTGTGACTGAGGTTGATGAGTTGAGTATCTTTTGCAGCTTTAGTTCCTGAGTGGAATGGAAGAACGTTTTGCATTTACCTTAAGCACTTTATAACTTTGCAAAGTATTACAGTGACCATCATTTCTGCAAAAACACCTGAATGAATTGTACTTACTATGTTTGCATATTCTAGAGAACATTGAAAATATATGAATTTCCAGCTGACTGGATTTCAAACAAATGGCACACGAGCCACATTCTTTTTACTTAAGACTGAGCTTATGTTATCTGTTCATAGCAAGAACAGTATATAAATTCCATAGACTGTAAAATAATTGAGCCATTCATTTTTATTCAGTTTTGTAAACTAACCTCTGAATTGATGTTTTCAACTGAATCTCTCTTGTTATGTAAAAACCACACTTCACTTAATTAAGGCAAAAGTTCCTCCAATGTTTTCCTATAGCTATAAAGGCAAGACCAGACAAATAGTGAGAGAAAAGTGCAGGCAGTGGTCTAATCACTCCACTGCAAGAATTAGTGTTTCATTTGCAAGTGTCCAGAGAAGAGTGTGACTCGGTTATGATCCAAAGGTTGAATTACTATAGCTGAAGGGTCCTGAGTTCATGCAAACAATCCTAGCATTTCAGACTGTGCAAAGAGATACTTTTAGGATTTGAATCTACAGGAGCTTAATTCACTCTAAGATTGCTTTATACCAGTTCTCTCCCTCATGCTTGTAATGGCACTCACAGGGTTCATTGAACAGATTTGGCCCAAAACTAACATATATCCTTTTTTCCAGAGTTAGTTTCCAGTTGAATCAATTTCCTGAACTACCTTCATTGAAGAAACACTGTCCCCCCCAACTTGCTACCTACCAACTTGCAACCTACAATAAAATATTTTTATCTCTTTAAAATAATATAGCCTTCAAGCTGTCAGTAGATGCAGTTCACAAACTTGTTATAATTCTTGTTCTGTCTTTCTTTTCTCACCTAATGGTAGAGTCAGTGGTTGAGTCATTCAGAATAAAGTACAATTTCATAGGAACGAGACAGGCAATTTCTGCCTGTTTAATCTTCGGAATATCTTCTCAGGTTGGTTTATTTCAGAGCATGACTCTTCCTCCTGCCTTAGAATTAATAGCTTCTTACTCCATGATTAGACTGACTGAAATAAATGCTGTGAGTGGGTATATATCATGTGCCACTGTATGTGTTTAGTATGCATTGGAAGTCTTTATCAAAAGTGGCATATGTTTGACAAGTACTAAGAAAGATACCCAAATTCAGGCTTGTAACTTGATGTTGTTTAACAGAAACTTCATAATGCTGTGGACTGCCAAATATATTTCAATGGCTTTGGGGATTATTACAATATATCATGCATAGAATCTCCATAATAATATCTTTATGTCATAATATATCATGTCAAAACTACCAATGCAGTATTTTCAGGATATAATAATGACCCATCAAAGTGCATAGAGGTTTTATCATATTTTGCTATGTCTGTTACTGACTAAAACAGTGTTACTGGGACGTACTTTCAAATATTTTAGGGAAACCAATTGATTTTTTCTAGATAATTATTAAAAGGAAATAAAAAGGGATTAAAGCCTGTCACAACAATTAATGCAGCCTGCATAGGAAAACACTGAATATAGACTAGGACTTTATAGAATACCCTATCCAATCCCTAAATTGTCAAAAGTATTATTTCTGTTCTGTATTCATAAATTCTCTCATAGTATGAATAATAAACCTGTATACATAAGCATTCTAGTAGGGACATAGTGGTATTGATCGATATATTCATCTTCAGTACTGGGCAAATTGATTCATGCTGTAATAAAGAGCAATAGTATTAGTAAAAACATGGACAAATCTGATAGAGAGGAATTATTACTATATATACGGGGGTGGGGGGTGGGGGGTGGAGGGAGGGGGAGTCCTTACACATCTATAAGGGTTATTTGGAGGAACTAATAAGCATATGACTAAAATTTTGGTTAACACAACATACTTGGGTTTTCAAAAATGCTGATAAATGACCCTGAATTTTCCTGATTAAAAACAGTTTTACTGTCTGACCACTAAAACACAGAACAGGAGACTCATTCAGTTTGGAAGTACAAAATTACAGGAAAGAATCAAAGGAAAATATTCACACTCTACATAGTATCGTTACTATGGCTTGCTACAATGACGAGTACCTTCAAAACATATGCAAGGCACTATAAATCCAAACTCCAAATTTTGAATGTATGTACTTCTTTACAAGTAGTCTAAAAGCACAATTTTGTGAAGGGGATGTTATTTTTAGTGAGGTAATTCCATCGATTACACTATGTATCTTTTCTATCCGAAGTACTTAAAATTGCGACTGCAGCATTTAATTTGAATTGCTTTTATATAATTCAAATAGTAAGATAAATGTATAATCATTTATTTATATATTACTGTATGTTTGTTTATATTAAATTTCATTTCATATGTTAGGGAACAGCACATCTGGTCAGCTTCAGAACATCTGGAAGAATCGATAAATGTAGTCATACTAGACAGGATGCTCTCGGGTGACTCATTTTGTTTGGTGTTGTGTATTCATTCTGGCTATTGCAAATCTTCCATATGTTTTTTAGTTACACACAATTGTAAGACATTAGACTATAATAATAATTATGCTATCAAAGAAAAAAACTCCTTTCTTCTAAGCAAAAAATTCCCCAGGGAAATCATATTGGCCCAACAATTAAACTATGTAATGTTCTATACTGATCTATGCAATTTAAATATTAGACACCTAGAAATAGTTAGATACAGATATATGATATTAGAATGTAGTTTGCTATGCATGCATGTATTTCAAAAGGAACTATTGAAATAACATGAAAACAGGAAATTCTTTAAAACTTTGTAGTTTTACCATCTCTTTCTGACAATGTAGTGACATTTTAGACAACTTACAGTCTCTATTGGGAGAAATAAGACAAAAGGTTCTTCCAGTCAGTTCAGAGTAGGGGAAGTTTGGAATATGGAAATGTGTGTGTACCTCCTCTCTCATGCAACTATGTAGGCAGAGAGAGGAGGAAAGCTGAGCAACATGTTGAGATTGACCTGTAGTTGCCCATTAAAAATTAACATATTTTTTAATATGGAAAAATTAGTGCAAAGAAGAAACTTGTGATTAGATCACAGATAGACAGTGCATGGAGCACTTACAAAAGCAAAAGAAAAAGAACCTGAAAATTTGCTGAAGAAATTGAATGATGAATTAACTTCAGACAAATGTTGACAAAAATTGTTAAAAAGTGGTTTCACTTAAAGAAGAATATTAAATATAAAAACAACACAGAATCTAGGATTTGACTTCTCTAAAAGCTTTTCTATCTTTTAGCATATTTCAGCTCATTTGACACTTGCTGCTCAAAAAAATTATCCAGGAACAAAATAGCAGAAAGTATTTCAAAGCAGGTTTGATGTTCACTGGAACAACTATTTGGTCAAAAAGCACTTACCAGCTGTGCCTGCAGAGAGTCCAAGACGATTGGGTCCACATATATTGATGTCACTGTAAAACAGTCACTTATTTCTGTTCATGAGCAATATGATATACCTAACACTTAGTAGCAATATATATAAATGCAACACTGTATAACACAACCACTGCTTCTTTATGTGTAACAAAATATAAACATAAATTTCTGTATTAATTGTGTATTTAATCTTTACCCCAAAATGCCATTTACTTGGGTGATCAAGCAGTTTCAGTGCTCTCATTCATTTAGAGAAATTAAGAGAAAACCTTAATAATTGCCTAAGAGTTTACACATTTTATCATCATTAAGAACACTTGCTACAACAAAGAACCCTTATGGTTCTAACTAGCTCCCATGGGGAGGATCAAAGCCAGTTTAAACAGGGCAGATTGTACAAAAGGAGACAGACGACGAGTCCTGGGGGGCTCATGGCTGACTAGGAGAATACAAGTTGTTTTATATCAGATAGGAAGAAAACCTACCTAAAAGTGAAAGTACATTTTTTTGGGCCTATGCCAGCTGTTCCCTAAGTCATGTGAAAGCCACATAGCTACAGTCAAGGTATTGCTGGATTAAAGGTTAAAATTCTTCTCAGAGGCAAGATATGTTAGCTCAGGATCAGTACCATGCTGATATGGCCACATGGACATGTCCCAGAAAAATCAGCATGGGCAGAACAAGCTCACATTTGTCATTCATGCACAACTCAAAGAGGTCCCACACTTACTTGCAGTAACTTACTTGAGAGATTAAATGTGCACATACGGGAGGTTTTAAAAATCCTTTCCACAGCCTGTCCCGATCCAATGTCAGGGGAGGTTTTGATATGATCCGAAGAGCAAGATTAAGACAAAAGTGAGGTCAAATGCTGTACACCCAAAACAGTTTTTATTATTAAAAGTGAAGAGGGGTAGCAACAGGACAGAATGGAAGGAGAAGACAGAAATAAAGCAAGCATCCAGAATAAAGTTGCATCACCATGGATCCAGCGACGTCCTGTCGGTCCTCAGTCTTCAGTTCTTCAGTGGTGGGTGCACACGGATCTGGCTTTGACGGTGGGTGCACACACAGCAAAGTTTTCTGTTGCCTTTTAAATTCATCATATTAGCAATGCATGCATGGTGTCTGGCGTACACAATAGAGTCACAAATGGCTACACAATGAAGCCGGTGATAAACATTCAGTTTCACTCAGTCCATGTCTCCCCCTTTGAGGCTTGTCTAAAGAGTTTGACAATGCAACTGCAAGGGAGTGGGGGGTGCATCCTTCGATACACTCCTGCTTCCTTGGGTGACATTCCTTAGACTAATCCAAAGGCTGCAACTTGTCCTTGAGGTTTGCACAGACACAAGCAAGCTTTGAGACAGTCATTTGACATTTCAGTCTCTCACACATACCCCGTCACAAACTGAAATGCCTCATTCAAGCTGCTAAATGAAAGCACTGATGGACAGCCTCTCAGGTCCCTGAAAGCAAAGCACTGATGCACAGAAAGCTGCGGGGCTGTACATGGTTGATATACATAGAGAAGCACACTTGGGGCTGCTCTGGGAATAGCAGACTGACAGGATATTCCCCTAAGGTGTGTAACAGTGAGATGGATCTCCCTGGAGACTGCTGTCTCAGAAATTGTAAAGGATACAGCAGTGCAGCTGTCAGGTAACTGTGGCAATGGCTTTCTAGGCAGGAGGCGTCCCTTGGAACACAGCTCCTGCAATTTATTTTTGTCAGCCAAATTGCACTAGAGTGTTGAGCTGCTGGAGTCTGTCCCAGGCTGAACAAATATGAATGAAAGGTATGAGCACTGCAGCCACAAAAGATTTTAAAATAATATGATATAACACCGCAGTTTCTTATGTCCTGCTGTTTCAAGGGAAACATCCCAATAAGTCAAGCTAAACACAGTTCTTTATGCATGCACAAAGCTAAATCTTGAGACAGGGATCCATAAAAACCAGATTGTTAATGGACAAGATACTTAAACCTGTTAGTATGAAAAGTCAAATCAAAAGACAAGGCCCAAGTCTCCCCTTGCCTAGAAGAGAAATCCCTTACTGTGATTTGGAAGGGGACATTAATCTCTACTTGTGGTTGTCTGAAAAAAACCCAACTCCTGGAGTCTGGTACTTAAGATAACTTTAAGTCATCCTCTCCTTGTAAACTGCTGCAGTAAGAGGAGATTGTCTTATTATGGCTAATACTTGCTTTCCCATGCAAGTCATCTCTACTGGCCTGCTAGGACTGAGGATGACACAGGGGACCTACACCCACAGTTCTTCCAGGTGAGAGCTCTGATCATAGGACAGTCTCACACAGTGTTCTCTTGCTTGTTGTTATTGAAACTATCTCACTATACAGACAATATTAAATATACTTTAAGCCAGATAGAAGTGAAAACAAGGAAGAGACATGTATCAGGGAGGGTGAAGTCCATACTCCAGTCCCAACTTCAAAATTTCATGCCAAGTGAAATAGGCTCACTAGAAAAAATGTAAAGATCTAACCTAAAAATGCCTTATGTGTTGGATTTTCTCCAAGAAGATTTAAGTTCTTTTAGGCAGAGTGAAGAATTAAAATTGGACCTCATGTGTTCAAGGTGAAAAGTTTTAGCTTTCAGCTTTCAACTCTCAGCTTTAGCTGAAAAAGTGTCTGCTTAGACAAGGTGATTCATTTTACTTACCCTTCTAGTGCTTTCTGTCAGACCCAGAAAGGCTATGAGGAATTTGAAAAGTACATTTAGGGGGAACAGAAACTTGGAAGCCAGAACTGGTGAAAGTTTGAGTAAGTTAAATTTAAACTCCAGTTTGAACAAGTTAAATCTAAACTTTCGTGGTAGTATACATATGATCACATGCAAGGTTTCAGCATAGCTGATGCATTGTTTCAGGAAGACTTAATATGAAGAGAGCTTCTGTTTTAACAGAGTATTCAGTATAAGCCAGAGAGGGGCTTCCTTTTTTTTTTTTTTTTTTTTTTCTTGAACTATGGCTTGAAAAAAATCAGAGGACAAGATTTTGGTCAAAGGTTATCAAGAGCTCCACAGAGGTTTGCTAGAGGTTTTTGGTTTATAAAGTCCAGATCTTTGGTATTTTAAATAATTTAGAAGCTGTTCTAAAGAGACATCAGAGAAAACATAAGATAGTAACATTGTCAGATGCAGGAAATTGTAAAATAAGACACTAAACAAATACTTTATATGTATAATGTCAGAACAAATTAAGGGAATGAATGCGTCTGCTGGAATGTTTTACGTAAATCAAAGGTCAGCTCCATACAGTTAAAAATATCCAGGGCCCAGACTTGTGATTCTGTTTGCTGTACTTGTTTATTAATATTTTGTATTGCTTATTGCTCTTCACAGTGTTTGTTTCACCTTGTAGAAGCATTATTATTTTTCTTATGTAATCTTGGGAGAGTTCTAGCTATCAGCCATGACTCAATAGAGGGGATTATTTAGGGCTAAAATTTTTAGTCTGACTTCTCTTCCACTTGATACTTCACACCATTAAATATTCCTGCTTCATCAGCTGTTTGCATGTAGAAACATCCATGTGCACTCAAATATATTCCCTGTATTTCTCCCATTACTAATTCTGTCACAGAAAATATTCAACCTAGAGGGCTGTCTCAAAACATTTGGGAAGAGCTACAAGCAAGAATTATAAGTAACCAGCAAAATTTACCACAGCAAAAGATTCATGTCTTATATTAGGCAATGTTTAAAAGTTTTGACTATACAACTAAACCAGTAATAATGTCCTAGTAGGGGTACAGTTTACACAGGCAAAATAAATTCATTAGTCCAATCACACAATTAAGCTCTTTTTTTTTTTTTTTTTAAAAAAAAAAAGAGACTGTAATATAGCACAAAGTTTGTCATTATTCTCAGTACACAAACTTCATGAATTATGAAATAAACAACAACTGTCTCTCACCAGCACTTCTTCTCAAAGGAAACAGAAGACATTGCTAGCAAGATTTAGCCTGGAGCCACTCAAAGCACAGTTTTGCTCCTAGCTTTCCTTTGCTCCCAAGACAGGAAAGCAATTTGCTGCAGCTAAATGTAACAACCCTTCTGCTCTCTCCCAATATTCTACCAGCGAATCTCCCTTCTCTCAGACCTGATCTTGGTGAGTAGGTAGGGGATAGCTACTCCTTCTCACAAGTTAAGGTCCTAACTTC
This sequence comes from Strix uralensis, assembly GCF_047716275.1. Lineage (NCBI taxonomy): Eukaryota > Metazoa > Chordata > Aves > Strigiformes > Strigidae > Strix > Strix uralensis. The sequence goes on along the minus strand of NC_133972.1, from coordinate 145,863,561 downwards.
ACGTTCTAATTTAAGTAATAAGGGAATAAAAGATTTACCACAGAGCAATTCAAAACTTAAATGAAACTTTAAATTACCACTCCTTCATTCAAAACTTCTTTGCATTCCTGATAAAAGAAGGTGAAGTGAAGAAAGCACCCACACCTGCTAGGTGCGAATGCTTCCTCTTGTTAAAGCAAAGCTGAACCCCTGCAAAGGAAAGGAGTCGTAGTCCTGCTGTGGTCTCCTGTAGATGACTAACACAAGGCAGGGTCTTAATATTAAGGGGCAATTCTTCCTCCACGGAGTGATTACAAAGAGGCTGTGAGGCTATGCAGGGCAGAAATCAGGAGGTCTAAAGCCCAGCTGGAAATTACCCTGGATTCAGCAATCAAGGGTAACAAGAAATGTTTCTATAAGTATGTCAGTAGCGAAAGAAAGACCAGGGAGAGCCTCCATCCCCTGCTAGATGCAGGAGGAAACATGGTAACAAGTGATGAGGAAAAGGCTGAAGTCCTTAATGCCTTCTTTGCCTCAGTCTTTAATAACAAGACTAGTTGTATTGAGGGAATCCAGCCTCCTCAGCCAGACTCCTCATCCAGCCTCCTCAGTCAGTCTTCTGGGCTGAAGACAGAGACTGGGAGAATGACCCCCCTGCAATCCAGGAGACAGTCAGTGACCTACTGCATCACATAGACATACACAAGTCTAAGGGACTGGATGGGATACACCCGAGGGTGCTGAAGGAGCTGGCTGGGGTGCTCGCCAAGCCGCTTTCCATCATTTACCAGCAGTCCTGGCTGACCGGGGAGGTCTTGACAGATTGGAAATTGGCCAATGTGACGCCCATCTATAAGAAGGGTCGGAAGGAGGATCCATGAAATTACAGGCCTGTCAGCTTGACGTCGGTGCCCGGGAAGCTGATGGAGCAGCTCATCCAGAGTACCATCATACAACTTATGAGGGACAACCAGATGATCAGCCCCAGTCAGCATGGTTTTATGAAAGGCAGGTCCTGCTTGACAAACCTGATCTCCTTCTATGAGAGGGTGACCTGCTTATTGGGTGAGGGAAAGGCTGTGGATGTAGTTTACCTTGACTTCAGTAAGGCCTTTGACACCGTATCCCACAGCATTCTCCTGGTGAAACTGGCTGCTCGAGGCTTGGATGGACACACACTTTACTGGGTAAAAAACTGGCTGGATGTCCAGGCCCAAAGAGTTGTGGTGAACTGAGTTAAATCCAGTTGGCAGCCGGTCACGAGTGGTGTCCCCCAGGGATCAGTTTTGGGGCCACTCCTGTTTAACATCTTTATTGATGATCTGGATGAGGGGATTGAGTGCACCCTCAGTAAGTTTGCTGACGACACCAAGTTGGTGGGAGTGTTGATCTGCTTGAGTGTAGGGAGGCTCTGCAGAGAGATCTGGACAGGCTGGAGCGATGGGCTAAGGCCAACTGTATGAGCTTCAATAAGGCCAAATGCTGGCTGCTGCACTTGGGCCACAACAACCCCAACAGCAGCGCTACAGGCTTGGGGAGGAGTGGCTGGAGAGCTGCCAGTCAGAGAAGGACCTGGGGGTGTTGATTGACAGCTGGCTGAACATGAGCCAACAGTGTGCCCAGGTGGCCAAGAAGGCCAATGACATCCTGGCTTGTATCAGAAATAGCATGGCCAGCAGGGACAGGGAAGTGATCTTGCCCCTGTACTCGGCACTGGTGAGGCCACACCTCGATTACTGTGTTCAGTTTTGGGCCCCTCACTACAAAAAGGACATTGAATTACTCGAGCATGTCCAGAGAAGGGCAACGAAGCTGGTGAAGTGTCTGGAGCACATGTCGTACGAGGAGTGGCTGAGGGAACTGGGGTTGTTTAGTCTGGAGAAGAGGAGGCTGAGGGGAGACCTCATCACCCTCTACAGCTGTCTGAAAGGAGGTTCCGGAGAGATGGGGATGAGTCTCTTTAACCAAGTAATGAGCCATAAGACAAGAGGTAATAGCCTCAAGTTGTGCCAGGGAAGGTTTAGACTGGATATTAGGAAGCATTTCTTTACAGAACGGGTTGTTAGGCATTGGAATGGGCTCCCCAGGGCGGTGGTGGAGTCCCCATCCCTGGAGGTGTTTAAGAGTCGGGTTGACATAGTGCTGAGGGATATGGTGTAGTTGGAAACTGTCAGTGCTAGGTTAACGGTTGGACTGGATGATCTTCAAGATCCTTTCCAACCTAGATGATTCTGTGATTCTATGATTCCCTGAAGTTCAACATCAGACTTTGACTCCATGAGTACTTTGACATTTAGTGCACGTTTACCAAGCCACTAGCCTTATTGAACTCATTGAGGTTACTTAACACACTTAAAATTCAGCACGTGAATTGCTAGGATTATTAACTAATACTTTGTTTAAGGCAGAGTTTCCCTAGAGAGACACATATACTCTAAGGAAATCCAAATGACATGTGATGCTGAAAAGCACTTGATTTCTTGACTTTACACACTGTTTTTACATTGTAACAAATTTTGAGCATTTTCTTGTTTACATTAAATTATGGCCAAACTAAGGACTGTTTACAAAATTGACACTAGGGGAAGTTTTTTTGCAGTATGAGATTTGAAATAACAAATCTGGAACTTGCTGCCAGAGCTCTGAGGGCACCACCAGCCCTGGCTGCCCCTGCTCAGCCCCACCTGTGACTCCCCACACCCTGTCCTCAGTCCAGGACCCCATGTTAGCCCTCTAGGACCATCAGTCCCTGCCCCAGTGATTCTGTCCTGCTCCTGACTGGGGTGGTAGGATGGGACAGGCTACCAGGTCCTTCCCCACCACCCGCTCAGGGACCCTCCAGTGCTCCTGGACCTCCAGGCAGTCACAGGCCCACATGTTGCCCTGATACCACCATCTCAATCAAAATGTTGGTAATTTAATAATATCAAAACTAAAACCTTCCAAGAAGTCTTTGTGATCCTCTACTGCTGCCTCCTCAGATCAGATATGGTCAGTGCATCTGCACATGGCTCAAGCACATGGAAAAGTGGGACAATTGGCAAATAATGTATTTTAATTACAAAGAAGCCACTTCATGTAGTAATTATACTGTTACACAGTTACACAGACAAAACTGCACATCCTTCCTCCTGGTTGTAGAGCTATCTTCAGTTTCCATTGGTCTCAGTGCTAGAATCAAGAAATTTCTACAGAAGACAACCTTTGACTCATCCTTAAAAGTAAACAAGGCACTTTTACAAATGAGTAAAATTCCAGGACTTTTAGACAGTCCATAACTGAGACATATATTGCAGAGGATCACGTTTCAACACTGGCATCAACTGTTTCTCTGGAAGGATTTGTTCTGCTCACTTCAATCAAGATATAGGTCCATATATTAAAACCAAATAAGGAAATCCATCTGTTCTCTCACATATTACCAGGAGGCACCCTGGAGTGCCAAGACATGCCCAGAGCCCCGAAGCTCCAACCTTCCCCTCTCCCACCACCCTACAGCTGCTCAGGTGAGCCATGGCCCTTATCTGAGGTTTGCAGATGGCCCCTTTAGGTGTCAGTCTGGCCCCGTGAAGAGTAATTGCAAGAGCTGGAGGAGTACAGCACAGTAATTACAGTAAGAAATAAAGGAGCGAGAGTTTAATAATTCATGAGATATACTTTAATTGCCAGATTTTAATTATATCTTTATCAGTTCTTTATTTAAGCTTCCAGTGTAGCAGGGCGAGAGAGTAAGCTAACATTTTCTGCTGTGGTCTGCTATGGAGAAACTTTTGCAAAATGCAATTCCTGTGTTGACTGTCAAAATTACTTTAATTTTCTGATTAGTACTTTAAAAATATTATATAGGTGTATATTTACTTAAAGAGTTAAAATGCTAATCTCTGAGATTTTTACAAAACAAATTTCTTATAATAGTACTGATTACATTTCTGTCTAACATTATAATGAATATAATGAAAAAAGGAACGATGTATTTAAAGGTGAACTACAAGGTTATTCTTCTAAACAAATCAGTAGGCTTTGTATAAATTCCTGAATAATTAATTCACACTAATGTTGTCTGTGAAATCAATCATTTTTGTATATTTTGAAGCAAGATTTTCATACGTTAGTTTTTCAATTACTATTAGTAACTGTTGGATCCTACAGTCAGGATTCACCTTCTGCACCAACCCAGACTAGACCTCACAGATGACATACAGAATCCCCCACACACCCTGTGTTTACATTTTCCAACCAACACAAACCACTGTAATGATGTAAGATTTATGGCAATTAATGATGAATTTTTATAAAACTTTAAAATTCAGATTTATAATTTAATTTATGGAAAAAATGGTCCCATTGTTCAATGGTCCAGCATCACATTCTTTTCCAAATCACCTGTATTAACATTGCCTCAAGTGTATTGCTACGATCATACTATTTAAATAACTCAGTCTTAAACTAAGTTGTTAAAGAAAGCAATATGTTTTAAGTAGGACTAAAACCTTGCAACAGTAAAGATTGTGGGGGCCTGGGACAGATGTCTTGGGGAGGCGCTGAACTTCACTGGAGACCTTTTTCAGGATGTTATCCAAACTTCTGTCAAGAATGACATGTGTATTCTTAATCCTGCCTTAAGGCAGGAGATTGGACTGGATAATATCCTGAATTCCCTTCCAGCCATATTTTTTTTGTTGATTCTATGTTATTACTGTTGTGACTGGAAATTTATTGTTTGAGATTCCTTTGTTCCAGTTTTGCCAGTTTAAACTTATTCAGATCTGAAATAAGGGGATGAAATTTTCTTCTCCAAGCCAGTCCAACTTGCTCAAGGTTGGTTCAATATTTTGAATTTTTATTTATTCCTCTGTCAACAACCTCAGCAGAAACAAATTTCTTACAGGGGACACACAAATCTTGGGGAATTCAGAAGTTTAGTAAGAAATTTTTCCATGTTTCTTTCAGCTTTTTCTGGTCCTTTCACCTGTCTCTTATTTCCTCTTTCCTTTCTCAGTTCTAAAAAACACATAACTAGGCACCTCCAGGGATAACACTTGTCTTTTGTAGAGGTAAAACTTATTTCACTGTTTCCGAGACTAGCTTGCACACTTCATTTGTCTGTGCTTAGTGCTGCTATCTCTAGGTCCTATGTGGATTCTTTAAGGATATATCATGACTTGAACAGTGAGGAATAAGAATCCAAGAAGTGTTTTGGGTTTGTGGGGGTTTTTTTCCCAAAGAAGTAACAGGGGTAAATTAAAAGAAAAGGAATACAAAAGAAAAGGGAATGAAGCATTTCAAACATGGAACAAACTAACCAGTTGTACAGCACCAGACACTGAAACAGGCTATTGAAAAGGTCAAAATAGGTAGAGCTGGAATATAACATAAAAGCCAGAGTTCCTTGATGGGAATCTGACAGGTTTCTCACTTGACAAGATGGAGTCCTTGAAGGGTTCAAGGCCTACCTGTTTCCTAGCTGCCACAGCAATGAGGGCCAGTACTCAATCCCTCCAGTCAGAAGACAATTCAGACAGCACTAACCAAAGCAACAAAATCTTCCTACATACACAGTCCTGTTTATTACCCCAAATTTCCTAAATATTCTCTAATTACAGAGGGCCTGTCTAGTCTTTATTAAAGTGTTTTATGGAATTATGCTTGATGTTGCATGACTAGCTGTTTTTTTTGACATTTATCCTCATGATCTATCTTCTAAATGCTGTCCAAAACAGCAGTTCCAGTCTCCATTTTTAAAGGCATAGCAGAACTGTACATAAGTCCAGCCATACTTAGAGGAGCTTTCATCTGTTTAAAAGTGTGTTCCTGAATAAAGGTCTAAGTTTCTTTTACAGGTCTACTCATTCGAATTAAACAGTCATTTCAGTACATTTTTCTAAAACCCAGTATTTTCTGAACCAGCTGCAACTGGACAGCTACACACATGAAGTAACTAAGAAGATGATGACCAGTGACTTATGAAAAAGAACAGCAACTTTCATACACATACAAATTTGAAAAAAGATATTACAAAAAAGACTTTGATCACTTTTTACGGACCATTTTTTGATTTCTGAACAAAGGTCATTCTGCTCTTGAATGTAATTCACACACTGAGAACAGAACAGATCTGGTCTCCTGAATATTATTTGTGTCATGTGGCAGTCATAGCTGTGCTGACTGCTCCACATCCCCACGTAGCTAGAGGCTATGCCCACCCCAGCATTTAAGATGTGGATATGTAGCATTTTTCCCAGGCTGTATACTTGCTGACAGCCTAACTGGCTATTGTTCCTGACTCTTTAGAAAAGAAGTTTTGGGTTGGTCCCCTGCCTTTTTGTCCTCTTGCAGTTGTCTGCTCCCTGTTTCTGTCAGCTAAGCAGTCCAGCTGTGAGCTTTTGCAATACTAATCACTACCCACACATTACCCAAAAAACAACATCCCTGTTCCCACCCATTCCCTGAAATAACAGGCTAAGGAAAAACATTGCAGACAACCAGGCAATTTTTTTTTTCTTTTTTTTGCAAGAATAGGCTTTCTTGTGAGGTTTCCATCATTATGTGGTTTTGGCTGGCTCAGAGAGACCATGCAAAGAGAAGTGCCTCTCTCGCAATTTTAGGTCCAATTCAAAAGACAGCTAAAATACAAGAAGAAAACAAAAAAGTGTAACTGTTTTTTTCCCAGACTCAAATGCAAGTTTAAAAGGTTGAACTATAACTTTATTAAAATTGCTTTTAATTCTGTGAATCATAAACTGCAGACAGGACAGTTAAAAGAAGGTGACAGAGGATTGTTAATATATACAATTAAAGAAAGGTGACAGGGAATTGTTAATACATAGTTTAAAATAATTACTGGTATTTGTGTCTGAACACTTTATTCCAATTGAACAGGACATTTATTTTTATATATGTACACATGTATGACATATATTATTATAATTTATTATTATTATTTGTGTTTTACCATTAAACCCAGCAAGACTTGTCCAGTCAGTCTGACGTTAACCCTTCATCTCAGTCCTGTGCAGATCTGTGCCTTGGCCTCTCTCCTAATCTGTGATATCTAGCAACCGTGGTCAAAGGACATCTGTTCAAAATCTCCCTTACAGACAGTCCTGCACCCAGGCCCTCACACATCATGAGAGCAGACATACACCCATCAGTATATCCCATTTGCTCATGGGGAATATCAGAAGTTGACAAGTCCCTTTAACGATTTACAAGCAGATCATACCTTTTATAAAGTGAATTAATTTTGACACTGACTTTGGTAACCAGATAACTTGCTGAGATAACAAGATCTCCAGGAATTTTATGATTAAAGTCAATTGTTAGAGTTAGCTGCTGAGGTATGTAACATAGGAAACTCATTTTATCTGTTATACTGAAGTTGCACAATAGTGATAAGCTCCAACTTTGAGTTCTCATTTATCATCATTGAAGAATATTATAATTGTTCTGACCTTGCACTGGGACCCAGTGTTCTCAGTGGTTTTGGTACTATTCAAGCAAGAGACAGGAAAAATTCTTCCCACTCAAACTTTACAATAATTCGGTGTTCTACAACATTTAGAGGACAGTAAACAACAAAACCCAGGAAAAGCATGCCCTCATGTTTCATGGACAACTATTTTAATTTTTGAGTAATTACTTGGAAAAAAAAGTTCTTGTATACATGTTCCTGTGAAACAAAAGTTTCACAGTAGTAAACAGGTAAATGAGTGTATAATGGCTTTGTTCTATATATTACTGGTTTAAGAATTAAAGTAATGTTTTCAAAGTGACTTCTAAACTCAGTGGTCAAGAAAACATTACCTTAGTTGTAATGATTAAAACCAGCTTCTAATTGATAATGTTCACCATTTTTTACTTTGTTCAGTAATAAATTGAGACCTAATTAAACCTGTTTTAATTAATAAAAATTTTTCATCTGTATATATACACTGTATGCAGCACTGTTTGTATAGTATTTAAAGATCAGGACTTTTAAAAAAAGAAAAAAAATAATTAGTGTTCTGACTACAACATCTATAGTTACCAAATCATAAAAAAAGCTTGCATCTAAATGAAAAGTTACCCCCAGACCATATGTAAAAATGGAGTTCATATGAGTTAAGGAACCACACTGTTTCAATCTAAATAGAATTAAATTTTAGTTTATAACCTAAACAGATATATTTTCTCAGCATTTGGAATAGTGCTGCCAATTCTCAAAATTAGTCTTTTAAGAGACTTTATATTTTTAAGGCTCACAGAAACATGTGACAAAACTTATTTCTACATATTATTTTACATTTCCAGGTTTCACAGGCAAGGAGAAAAGTGTGAAAATGTAACACAGGTATGGTAAGGATGGAAGGCAGGAGCAAAAAAGGACAACCTGAATGGATTTGTTTTAAAAGCAGTAGCAAGTACGTTTGTAATTTCCATGATGATGCCATATTCCTATAAAATGGCACCATTTCACTTTTTCAGTATCATGGGAGTTTAACTTTGCTGATTATGTTCAGATGTTATAGAACAATTCAAACCCTTTCTAATAAAATATCATATTTAAATCATCAGTGAAAAGCCTTTGGAAATAAAGTGATAATCTAGTAAGCCTCCTGTTAATTTATAGTTCAGTTCTCTAATGTTTGTTTAATATTGATATATTCACACTTTCCACTTTACTCTTCCTTTATAGAACAGCATGCACTATTTCCTGATAAGTGGTTCAAGTCTTGACTGAAATACTGCAGATGGCACTGCAGAGCACATGAACAATTTTTTTTTTTTTTTTCCAAACTGAAATCACTCCTTTATTGTTCACATTACTGCAGAGTAGGTATAGGCATAAATAAAAACCCTTCCTGAAATTTCAGGTTCTTTGAAAGAATCATTTCTGAATGTGGCTAATTAGATCAAATCATGTGAAATGTACTATGAAACACAACTGATTAAAAGCTTTGTAAAATCAAAGATTCTCTTCTCTCTTTCATCGCAACTGTGGGTCACTGTGCCTTTCCTAGCTATACAGCCCTACCTATTCCACATTTCCACATTTCTTATCATTATTCAGCATTAACAATGTTTATAATGAAGATTTTTTTTTTTTTTTTTTTTTTTGATAAAATGATACCAGTTTTTGGGCTTCAGACCAGCAGGGATTACTGTGAGTCTGTGAGTGACTATGTCCAGATTAAAGGGAAAAAGACTCAGTCTATACAGTCATTTCCCAATAACAGACCAGGCAATTCCATTGTGAGTTGGATACTTTTTAAACATACTAGTTTCTGAATGTATAATATACAGGAAAATGCAGTTCCAGAATAGCTATGGATGCTTTTGTTTCTTTGAAATGTTAGATGTGCATAGTACATCAGATCTTCCTGAAAATCTTGGCTAAGGTCGAAGGAGAGGCATCAAACTCATCTAGTCAACAGACTGAGTCAGGACCAGGATTTCATCAGTGGTTGTTTAAACTAAACTATTTTAACTTCACACTCAAGTGGCCAAGGACCACATACACATACTCCTTCTATAAATACAAGGTTGTAACTTGTCCCTTTTTTAAAATCTCCAATGTACTGTTTGGACATCTTACCAGTGTGAGAAGGGTTGGCTGGACTTAGGGGTACTTTCCTGAAGTCATATGCCTTTTTCTCAGCAAGTCTCAAGTGCTAATAATACAGGCAAAACAACTATGAGTCTCAGGACTGAGATGATGTATTAAAAAACATATCCATCTTATAATGTGATATCCAATAAAAGACAGTGGTAGTATTTTAGACCTTTAGAAGACTACAACAAAGTAATGTATGAGATGTTATACCTTCTACAGAATACAGCACTGAGTCCAGTTTTGAAAAATGCTGTCCAATTAATATGTCTTAAGCATGGACATCATTCAAAACCCAGCAACAGAGTGCCTCACAGTATTGAGAGCCAGCCTCATGTTAATTAAATAAGCTTAATTTACTTAGCTTTTCAAAGAGAAATTACAAGGTAGACTTGATCACATTTTCTGAATACACACAGGGAGAGAAGATTTCTGATGATAGGTTTTTTTGGTCTCTGAGACAAATAATAATGAACTACAACAACAAAAGAAGCAAGAACTAAGTAAATTAAAAGCAGTAAGCTAATAACATTTGAAAAAGAAACCTGACTAGGATATGGCAGGTATTTAGGAAACTAACCACTGAAACAGCCCACTGATGGAGGAGTTGATAATCTATAACCTTAAATTTTTAAGATCAGATATTTTTTAAGAGAAATGTTCTCACTCAAACGCAATGTTCCAAATTCGATGCACAAATTTTCAAATAAAATACCATACCTTGTGTTATGAAGACCAGCTAGATGATCATAAAGGTCCTCTCGTGTCATAAAAAATATCTTTTCTAGTGCTGATAATAAACCTGTAAGGGGTTTTTTTTATTAAAAAAATAAGAAAGAAATAACTTTGAGTTCAAGACACCATGAGAATATAGATTCTATATGAAACTATGACAGAATATTAGCTATAATTTATAGTTGAACAGTAATTTATATTTTCTGCTTCCCATACTCTTCTGAATGCAACATTTCACAGGTTTTACTGGAAGGAAGATTCTAGATGGAGCCAATGAGAAAGGAAACCAAAACAGCTTTGTGATAGGAAATCAACATGTTAAAGACATTTCGGCACAACCCTTTTATGGAGAGCCAAGAGGAAAAAAATCCATCTTCAAAATATTAAGCTTCTCCTGCCACTTACAATGTCCTATTTAGTTAACTTTTTGCTATTCAGCTGTATTCAGTGTAAGGTACTAGTCCATCAGAGAGACTAGTCAAGATTTTGGACAGTTTCCTAGTTGCTATGGACAGATTCCTAGTCACTATAGTGTATCATGCCTCCTACTATATAATCAAACAACTCTGGCTGCTCAGCTGGCATTCTGAGAAAGGTATAAAGCAGTTTTGAGAGATAAGGACATTTGTGGTTTGCACAGATGGCATGATCAGAGCATCCTTGTTATATCAGCCTTTCCTGCAATTATTGTACCATGACCTCAGCACTGTGAACTAGAGAACCACTATTTTATGTTTAAGTTCCAGGATGAAAGTAGTGCCAAAATTTTACATAACTTTCATATTCTCCCCCAAACCATATGCAAAATCACAAACTGTTTTGTCCCCAAGAAGTTTTAATTTCATAAGTCAGCTGATTTCTGGTCTCATACCTATTTGACTTCATGTATTAAAAAAAGGTATTGTAAAATAATTTTTTAACAACTGTGAGAATATGAGAGAAGTACTGTCCTCCAACACAGTCCAAAACACTATTAAATGCTGTGCAATATTTGCAGCTTTTTAGAATAGTTCCTCATTTCATTCCTCTTATTCAGATTCTAAAGGTCTTTTCCAAAAAGACCAGGGGAAACAAATATCCTTTTCCAAATGAGAAGATAAATAGTCACAAGCAGTGATTCATCTTCAGTGAGCCTACATGTGAAAATACTTATTCAAAAGGAAATGATAATCAAGGCAAAGTATATAGTTTGACAAACTTTACTGGGGTACTTCTATGGAATTATCTTTTTCTGACAATTTAATGGCAAAAATAACATAATCACATAAAGTGTGATGGTAGCAGCATCTGTGTTACGTGTGATTCAACAGCATGACTAGAGGGAGAAAAAGAAAGCTCAGTTTTTAATGAGTCTCATTACAGGACTATTTTCAAAATTACTATGACAATCCATGAAAAATACAGTGTGGATAAAAATATTTTTTTTCTTGGATTACACATGTTTATTGCCTTTCTTTAGTCCAAAGTATTAATATGCTAGAGGGAAAGGGTGCATCCAGATGGACCTTGACAGGCTTGAGAAGTGGGCCCATATGAGCTTCATGAAGTTCAACAAGGCCAAGTGGAGCTGGGGTAATCCCCAATATCAATACAGACTAGGGAAGAATGGATTAAAGCAGCCCTGCAGAGTAGGATTTGGGGATAGTGGTGGATGAAAAATTGGATATGAGCCAGCATTGAGCGCTTGTAGCCCAGAAAGCAAATCGTAACCTGGGCTGCATAAAAAGAGGCATGGCCAACAGGTCAAGGGAGGTGATTCTGCCCCTCTACTCCACTCTGGTAAAACTTCACCTGCATCCAGCTCTGGTGTCCCCATCACAAGAAAGACATGGACTTGTCAGAGTGGGTCCAGAGGAGGGCACAAAAATGGTCAGAGGGATGGAACATCTCTTGTATGAGGAAAGGCTGAGAGAGTTGAGGTTTTTTAGCCTGGAAAAGAGAAGGCTCTGAGGACACCTTACTGTGGCCTTTCAATATATAAAGGGGGCTTCTAAGAAAGATGGAGAGAGACTTTTTACGAGAGCCTGTAGTGACAGGACAAGGGGAAACAGTTTTAAACTGAAAAATGGTAGGCTTAGATTGGACATAAGGAAGAAATTTTTTACAATGCGGGTGTTGAGACGCAGGAACAAGTTGCCCAGAGAAGCTGTGGATGCCCCTCCCTGGAAATGTTCAAGGCCAGGTTCGATGGGGCTTTGAGCAACCTGGTCTAGTGGAAGGTGTCCCTGACTATGGCAGGGGGATTTGACTAGATGATTTTAAAGGTCCCTTCCAAGTCAAATCATTCTGTGATTCTGTGATTCTATGATTCTATTTTCACAGTATTAAAACAAGTCAGTGAAATCAATGTATTGCTTTTTGCAATATATAGATGCTTAGATTTTGGGCAAAGTTCTTTGGTTTTTGTTTTTGTTTTTGTTTTTTTTTTTTAATACAGTTTGTTGATGTATTCTAAGTATGATGTTGTGAAAGAAATTCTGGTTTCATACAAACAGTACAAACCCTACTAATGTGGCAGATCCAGTGTTATCAGCTCTTGCAGGGCAAAGTCTTAGGAAACAGATATTTCACACATGAATGGATAAACATATCTAGCAGCAGATCACTGAAAAAATACATTTCACACCACTGCTATAGGAGTTAGGCTATCCTCCCTCCTCTTTGTTCTCTATATCAGAATTTGCATTGATTGACCTTCATTTATTGTTTTACTCTAGTTCCTAGAGGCAAAATACCCAGATCCTGCTGTGCTATTACACAGGCAAAGAAAACCTTTTATTTTCATTTTTTGCTTCAGTGTCCAACTCTTTTGGCTAAAGAAAAGAAGGAAGAGGAAAAGAAAAAGGCATGGGTTATAGAGATGAGGAAGAAGAAAGAAAAGCAGAACTTATTAAAATAATGTTTAGTGAAATATTGAGGGGGTATACTAGTAAAGATAGCAATTTAATGCAGCAGAAGAAAGGAAGCTAACAGCTAAGAAGAAGGGGGTGAAGAACGAATCAAGATTATTCTAACAGAAGCACTTTGAAGGGGAAACATTTGTATGATGTTAAGAGCAGAAAAAGTAAGTTGCAGTGTATGAGGTATGAAATGAGGACCTGAAGATCCTTAGGTTCTGGAATAAGCTGAAATTTCATGTAACTAGACATGGTAAATGCAGATATAATCTTGATGTATAGGTCATGAAGGAAAGCAAAGATGAAGTAAAAGATGTCCAGACTCCATGCCTCTGGTGATGTAATCCAAGGTGACAGAGACAAGGGGAAAGAGAGATTAGGAATTTAGCTTTAGCCCTGTCAATTTTAAACCAAACTGATAAATCCATCTATACTTTTTCAGTTATATACAAGCACTTTAGCAGAAATAAATAACACTGGGTTAGAAAATCATAACAACTTACATTAGGTAGCACAGAATCCCACAGAGAAGGCATTTTTGGCTCTTCACTGACCTTTTCAGCCAGAAATGATATGAGTGATGCCAGTGTTTTAACCATCACAGCACTGGTTTGTCTAGAAATAGGAAAATAACTTAGTTTTATTTTGTCTGGAGTACAAAATACTATTCTACGCAAAAGGAACAGGCAGCATATGGCAGACATTATAGAAAACAATGGTGTAGCACATTTCCCAAAATAAAACCACATGTAATAGCCATGTGTGAGTTAAATCAGAATTACAATTTTACATAAAGGAAATTATTCTCCCCCCCTTTTTTCCCATTGTTTTGTATTGTAACATTTGTAACACAAAACATTGCAATGAACTTTTACAGAGTAATTTTGGCATTACAATTAGTCTAAACTTTATTAAACATTGCAAAAGAAATGTCAAAAAAGATGTCATGATCAGTTCATATAAATATTGGTTTAGTAGGGAAATTGCGTGAAATCAACGGGCAGGCAATGGGATACAGAAGCAAAGAGACAAAAGGCCCTGAAAGATTGACATGGGCATACCAATATTAAAAAAAAAAATCTTGAAAAGACGTCCAACAGATTTATACATAATTCCACACAATCAGTTATAAAATAAAGGTATTTCAATTCTTTTTGATCTTTCATCTAGGAAACTAGGTACTGTGTCAAGACAAAATAGCCTTTGCTGTCCTACTAATAGTTCAATACACCCATCTCCCAGTGGAAATGAGGGTCTTTTTACAAAAGAGAAATTTTGCAAAGATGGATGGGCTCCTCTTAACTAAATAGGTCCCATACACTGTTCCAAGAAATTATAAATGATTGTATTTCTTCATACACAGAAAGACAATATGTGTTTTATAGGTGACTTCTTTTAGAGTGCAAGGGGAGAAAACAGAAAAAACTAAAACAGAAAACCTATAATTCATTGAACTCCCTCTCTCTGTAATTGCATCCATCTTCAGTAACCTCACAGCAAGACCACTTCCCACTGCTAGACAGAGGGTTCCCTGCACTCAAAAGGGTGGTGGTCTATTCCCAAAGTCAAGAAAAGCAGACAGGCACCAAACATCTCCATGTAGTTACATGCTCCACACAAGCACACACATCTAATGGAAGCAGAAAACTGCCAGTCATTTCCACTCCTGCTACTTACATTGAAAATAGCACAGTGTTGGAAAAATTTAAGCAGTAGGCACAGATACAGGGGAACAATAGGAGTAACAGAGTGGATTTCAGCCCAGAGCAGTTCAGCACAGTTACCAAAAGCTTGTCCAAAGAACACAATGGTTTATGTGGCAGGATCGCTGCCTACAGACCACAAGTATTTTGGTTCAAACTTAGTTGTGGTCTTGCACAGAGTGCTCCAACAGAGTTCAAGGAAGCATTTATAAACTGAAAGTTAAGCATATGTGCATCTGACTTGCTGGAGTAGACCAGAGTGTTCGGTGCCTCACATGCTTGAGTCCAGGATGAAATCAGACACTGAACAGAAGCCTTCACTGAGTGTGCCCTGGCTCCAGTGACAGTTCCCACCTGCGTAAGGAATGAAATAAAGAACGTTTCTCAAAGTAGATGCCAGAACGCCTCTACTATATAGCCAAAATATCATGGCAAAGTCCTTACTGAGCACATTTTCTAAAACACCAGCACTATGTCAAATGATTACCTGTTCAGTTTATGTTAGTTTTTCAGTCACTAAAGTCTAAAAATGTTTAACTTAGAATCCACATACTCTAGCCCTGCTTAGAAGAGCTTAGCATACCATACAATTAAGGCTGCAAAGATAATCAAGAACATTTTGAAAAATGAGCACTATGAAAAACAGTTTATAGTATACACAGCAATTATTTTGTCCACTTTTGCCTCTTGCAGTTTAACAAATAATTGTGTAATATTCAAATTTTCATCCCTGAACTCATCATCTCCCTCCTTATAAAGTCTTATGTTGGTGTCACAATCTCATACATGTGACAGTTCTTTTTAGGCTGATGATTCCTGCCTCATTACAAAATTTTCCCCATTCAAAACAAATTATTAGCAGTCTGGTACAAAAGTGTTTTAAGTGATTTAGTATAGCTTTTTCAAATCTAGGCAGCTGAAATATCAGGTGATGATTTGAAACCTACATAATACTTCCACAGTGCGTCTTTGGCATTTTTATCTTCACTGAAAGAAGTCAACAGAGCCATGTTATGCAAAGGCTTGACTCTTTAGCTAGTAAGCTAGCCCTTATTGAATTTTCTGTATTTATGGAGAGGACAAAGATACAATAGAGGAAATATACTAGAGAGAAGGTCACTGTCAGTATTCAATTGATATTGGATACATAAATATGACTCAGCTGTTATGGATTTTTTCTTCCCTGTTACAGTCTCCTTATGTCCTATAACTTGATCTATGGAAAGGCAGAGAAAATGTTTGTCCATAGTTTTGTTGTTAACTTGTGCTACTTTGGGCTGATTTCTTTCTATTCCTGTTTCTGTGTTAAGGCCCTCTTGATTTTGGTCTTTCTTGACCATTTACATCTAAACAGGAGTCCATAATGGATTTAGGCTTTCTCATTGCAGTAGAACCATGTTTCTGTTACTGTCTCCACAACTTAAAAAAAAAAAAAGCCTTTAAATAATTCTGCAGTGCAATTCATTAGAGTGGTTTAAGAACCTGTTACACAGTTTCATGTACTTTCTATGACAATAGTAACAGAAAAGTTCAAAAACTGTGAATTTAGTCACCTATTATTCAAGTATATAATTGACTGAGCCATGACTAAGCCAGAGAGGGAAGGGCCACCAGTAGCTTGCTTTCAGTAGGAGCCCTTAATAGTGAATACAGCTTCATTCCTTGCAGCTTTTAGAACTAAAGGAGTGACCCAGGACTCTAAAGAAGAGAAATACCTGTCTTCTTATTTATATGTGAAAGAGAGTACATGAAGAATTGGTTTTGGTCAGGTGAGTGGATAGCATAGATACCTTCTCTGGCTACACCACTTATGGATGTTTTATTGAAACATGACTGGGGCGAGGAAGTTTCCTGGATTTATTTTGTGAAAGAAGAAAAATGTGTTGATACTGTTAGCTGAGAAGCTTCTGAAGTCCCTCACACTGAAAATAGTTTCAATTGAAGGTAGCTTATCTGGCAGAGAGGCCACTTTTGCTTTATCTTCCTGCTTGCAATTTGTTATATACACTTTATAAGCCTGATTATGCTGTTTGCTTCTCTCTAGGGATCAGGGGAACTTCCTGGCTGTAACTGAATGTGCACGTACAGCTGAAAGATAGTTCCGGAATATGGTTTGGGAAACAAAGAAAAAGTGTGCAGGGGCTAGCAGCCAAGCTTCTGAGATGATGGAAAGGCAGAACAACCTATAGAGTTTAAACAGATTGCCTGGTTTGCAGAAGGGTGCTGGGCTTGACTGTCAGGCTAAAGGAAGACTGTTTCACAAAAATGCTCACAGAAGATTTGTTTTAAGTCTAATGGTCAGAAGACCTAAACTTTCTGTTATTCATGAGAGATTTTTTGCAGTAAAGCCTAGAATGGTTGACTGCAAAACCTTTTGATCTTCTCATATTAAGGAAAAATCTGTGGAAAGATTCACCTCAAGGTTCTGACTTTCACTGAAGTAAATATTAACTACAGAAAATGTTGATGATTGTAGATCTTTGGCTCTTGTACTTGTTTCTAGGAAGGAATTAAAGGAACATTTATTGACAGGGAGGTTCATCTGGTTGAGTTTTTTTCCATTTGTACTGGTACATTGTTTCTTAACAATTCTTACAGTTTCTTGAAGAAAAAGAATATGCATATGACCATTGCCTCGCTCTTCAGGACAACAGCTCAAGCTTTTAAATTTATGTGCAATAGGTGATTTGAAAAAATCTTGACCTACATAATCTCATAGCTTTCTTTTCTAAATAAACAAAATCGATATTATTATTGTAACCAAAGTGTTATTATTGTTGCTGTGAAATTATTCTACAGTGCATGAAGACCATTGCCCTACTTAGAAAATTACCTGGCAAAACTTTTGTATGGTACATGATGTACTATTAATTTTTTTTTTTTTTTTAATTCAAATGATGAATACATGAAACTAGGTGCCTTTTCTTGACACTGACTTTTCAAAGGAGATACTTTGTTTCTTTTAATCTAAGTGTACCAGAATACTGTGATTCTACAAAGCCTATATACCTCACAAGAATCTGTTGCCTTGATAAGTATATAACAAAGACATGTTTTTAAATAACAATTATTTGTTGGCAAGTAGCTGAATACTTGCTCTTTAAGTTATTGTTAAGGAGTTTTGTTGAATGTTTTTATGAATACACAATATTTACTTAAAGGAGGTTTAAACAATAAATTTTGTGGAGAAAATTTTTGATGTATTTTTCCTGGCCTGTCCAAAATATCACATCATCCAACCTTTAAACATTGCCTGGGAACACTTCTGAGGTGGTATTAACAGCCACAGTTAAGTCTCAGGACATTGTTGTTATAGAGTTAGTATTCTCCTTTAAAAAAGGATATTCAAATCTAGGAACAAATTTATGACCTAATACAAACCTCCTTCATTGATCGAAATACTGGGGTCAAATATCAAGATCAATGCAGAGTGAAGAGGACAGTCAATGAGAAATGCAAAGACTGAAGGTTCTTCATCTGTTAAAAAAAGGTCAGTGCAGCAGGCTTGCAGCTAATGAGCCACAAGCATTTCAACTGTGATGCCAGTGCCAGGCTATACTGCATGACTGTCAAAGGGGATCTGCTGTTTTAGTAGGCAGTCCAAATCCTCAGATACAGTGGAAATGAAATAACAAAAGGTGCTGAGGATATTATGAGCAGATCTCTCTGGAGACCAGCTGCATACTTGTACCATACCAGCATCCCTGAGAAACTTTTGTCATCACTGGCAGAATTACTAAGGAACCCCATTTCTTAACTCTCCAAGGTATTTTATAGATGCTTTGCATTTCCATGTGTGGCTTGCAGGTTCAGGAAAGTTGACTACTACTGAGGTAGGAGCGAACATCTTTTGTATAGAAGAAAGTTGGAGTTGCCCCTAAGAACTGAGATAACAAAAGCAGTAAGGAATTGCCATTGCAGCAGAAAAGCTTGTTGAAAAATATTTTTAAAACCCCAAAAATTGATATGAGTAATTGCTAAGGTACAAAGGAAGAGATACCTGAAAGAGATCTATGAACAGATGAATTCCCTCAATAGGTGCATGTATATGGGGTTGTGTATAGGTGTAGTCTCTCCTATTTCCTAAGGTAAACGCTTTTCTTCTGATAAAGGCTACACACTTGTTGAGCTGATGTGTAACAAAATTTAGATCTATCATACTCTAAAATGTTTAATTATACTTTTGTTCAGAATATGTCGCAGAATTTTGCGCTGAGCACTTCTATTATTCTCAGTTTAATATGTGTCCCGTTAATCTGATAAATTAAGTATCTGTGAAAAAAAAAAAGTCTGGTGTCATAAACCCAGGTGACTCCAAGTGATGCACTCAACGTTCAAGTTTCTACCCAACAAAAAACACAGACATTTAAAATCAGTGAATGGAAGGGTAGATTATAGGATGCAATGAATTATCTGAGAGGATTTTTTCAGAACTGCTGTTATGTCATGTAACAGAGGGAACTGCGTGAACCTGACCTCAAGCTGTCTCAATTTTTCTGTGAAAGTGCTGACAACACACAATGCAGTGTTAATCTACCCCACAGGCTTTGCACCAGATGGTTATGCAAAGGGTACTAATTTTACTAATCCACACTGCAGCATGCATTTTGTCAGTACAGCTTGTCACTAGGTGGCTGCAAGGATCCTGTGAAGCTTTCTAATCATATTCGTGCTTTAAGTAAACAAAAATGTGGCAGCTGAGTGTTAATACAAGTGGTAGTAGTAGTGATTTCAGTACAAATATGGACTTTGTGCT
Organism: Strix uralensis; assembly: GCF_047716275.1. NCBI lineage: Eukaryota > Metazoa > Chordata > Aves > Strigiformes > Strigidae > Strix > Strix uralensis. Next base: position 145,843,902 of record NC_133972.1, on the reverse strand, counting down.
ACAGAGAAAATATATTTTCCATTGCGCAATGGAGAACCAAAAAGTGATTGTAAATACTTACACAATTTTTGTAACACCTAAGCAGAAATAGATGAGAACATTTCCACACAAGTGAGACAGGGTATGCTTACAAAGCAGTCATTATACAAATATAGTAAATCAGACTTAAAGCACAGTCACACCTGGATGCATTTGGGTTAGCAGACATATTGTGTTTGTGTGACAAGGTTTTGGTAGCAGGGGGGGCTACAGGGGTGGTTTCTGTGAAAAGCTGTTAGAACTTTCCCTAATGTCCAGTACAGCTAATTCCAGCTCCAAGGCAGACCCACCACTGGCCAAGGCTGAGCCCATCAGCGATGGTGGTAGCACCTCTGTGATAATATATTTAAGAAGGAGGAAAAAAAAAAAACCTGCATAACACCAGCAGCAGCCAGAAGAGAGGAGTGAGAATATGTGATAGAAGCAACTCTGCAGACACCAAGGTCAGTGAATTCTGGAGGGGCAGGAGGTGCTCCAGGCACTGGAGCAGAGATTCCCCTGCAGCCCGTGGTGCAGATCATGGTGAGGCAGGTTGTGACCCTGCAGCTCAGGGAGGTTAACAGTGGAGCAGATCTCCACCTGCAGCCCGTGGAAGACCCCACGCTGGACCAGGTGGATGTGCCCAAAGGAGGCTGTGTCCCCTTGGAGAGCTTGCACTGGAGCAGGTTCCTGGCAGGACCCGTGGAGAGAGAGGAGCCCACCCTGGAGGAAGTTTTCTGGCAGGGCTTGTGACCCCATGGGTGACCCACACTGGAGAAGTCTGTTCCTGAAGGACTGCACTCCATGGAAAGGACTCATGCTGGAGCAGTTTGTGAAGAGCTGCAGCCTGTGGGAAGGACTCATTTTGGAGAAGTTCATGGAGGACTGTCTCCCATGGGGGGGACCCCATGCTAGAGCAGGGAAAGGGTGTGAGGAGTCCTTCCCCTGAGGAGGAAGGAGCAGCAGAGAGAACATGTGATAAACTGATCACAACCCCCATTCCCTGACCCCCTGCTCCACTGTGGGGGAGGAATTAGAGAAATGAGGAGTGAAGTTGAGCCTGAGAAAAAGGGATGGGTAAAGGGAATGTGTTTTTAAGATTTGGTTTTATTTCTCATTATCCTACTTTGACTTGATTGGTAATAAATAAAATTAATTTTCCCCAAGTGAAGTGTATTTTGCCCATGATGGTAATTGCTGAGTGATCTCCCTGTCTTTATCTCAACCCATAAGGCTTTTGTTATATTTTCTCTCCCCTGTCCAGCTGAGGAGGGGAGTGATAGAGTAGCTTTGGTGGGCACCTGGCATCCAACCAGGGTCAACCCACCACAGCAGAAAAGAATTTTGCCAAGCTCTCTCCTTGAAGTTAGGGAAGATTTTACTGTGTTGTATATATACTGACTCAACTTTCTCCACCTGATATAACTCTGTCTCATGTGTGCAGCAAAACACTTAAGACTTGTCTCCATTATAATGTCAGAAAGAGACTAAGCTTAAAGGAGATGCAAATATAGGCATATTAAGGAAAAAGAGGTGTTTGCATGGTCTGGTTTTGGGCACCAGAGGTTTCAGGTAAGAGTTTTGGCTGTCTTCCACTGTTCAACTCTTTCCTTTCCTCTGGTAGAGCTACAGCCTGCCCTCTCTCTTTCCATCCAGTGCAAAAAGTGCTATGGTAGAAGAGTCACCCTTCCACCATTTGACAATAGCAACAGTGGGTGTTATGCTTGTGCATTTCTTAAAAGTCTTCTTTGCTAAAGCTATATGTACATACTTATACATATATACAGATAATTTTGCAATTTGTTGCCAGTGTTTGCTTTTCAAAATAATGGTTAATTAGAGAAGTCAAAGAAATAAGGTCCATAAATCTCTGTTTCACAAGCCAGAATCCTCTCCATCCTCTTCTGCAGTAACTGTTTTTCAGTATTCAACTGTTCAAGTCAGTGGAGACATCAGCTTCACAGTGATAATACTATTAATGACTTGTTTAAGAATCATAAAGGGAAGCAGTCTCCCTGCAGATAGT